>NW_026622997.1:29478428-29786321 GCF_023065955.2 Ursus arctos | reverse complement strand
ATGCATGTCCTGCACTCCCCTCCCCATCCCCGGGCCTGGTACCTCATAGGGCCCACTGGGGCTCAGTGAACCCCAGCTGGCTTCTCAATCTGTCCCTCTTAGCACTGCCCCCACCCTGATCCACCTGCACCCTCGCACCAGACACAAAATACCCTCCTCAGCTCTCCCACCCAACACAGTCCCTGATCTCAGCCCCCCGAACCTCCCCACAGGCCCCTCCCGGAACCTGACCTGAGTTCCCTGGGAAGCTGGCCACAGGGCCCGCCTTCCATCTCTGGCCCAGGCTGGGCCCCTGTAAATGCCCTTTTGGCTGCCCTGGTGCCCGACCTCAAAAGCCTCCCTTAGCCACTTACACGCCTCCGCAAGAGTCCCAAACATGCGGCGTCCCGGCCTACGGGTCAGACCGCTGTGATCCGCGTGAGCACTGGAGCGGCTCTGTGCGGCCTGGATCTGTCGGCAGGCATCACGGCGGTCCAATCTAGGCCACGTGCTGCCCCAGGGCCGGGGACGCTGTCCTCCTCCCAGCCCCCACCCAGGCCTTGCTGCCACCCCGCCGCAAGAATGGCTCAGTAGTAAGAGACAGGACCCAGAGGGCCAGGGACCTGGTCTTCAAAGGGGCAATGAAGGGGCAGGAGTGACCCCACGAGGTGCTGCCAGCCTCGAGGCAGGGACGGCCAGGGGATGCCTCCATGTCTCTGCGCTGCTCAGAGACTGCGCACCCCGCGCCATGAGGACACGGGGAGGGCTGGCCTCTGCAAAGTTCAGTCCCACCCGGGGGTCCCGGGGATACTCCGTCCTTACAGCAGCTCACTTTCAGGCTCGGAGCAGGGGGCATCACCACGTGAGGATCCTTGATCAAGGCTATCCCTCCTCTCTCTGGCCTCAGTCTCCCTGCCTGTGCAGGGGCTGGTGCCCTTTTCCCAGCAAGAATCCAGTACCGCCTTCTCCTTGCTCCTCCCAGGCCCTAAATATACTGTGTTCCTTCCCGCTTAGCAAAACCTCAAACTTTCCCACAAACTCATGCATAGTGGGGGTCGGTGGGAGGCAAGGCGGCTAGGATTCATCGAGGGACAAAGAAACGGGTCTGGATTTTTTTCTTCTGAATCTGGCACCTTTCACTTACAAAGCAGTGTTCACTTCATAGAGATCACTGCATGTTCACTTCATAGAGATCACTGCATGTAGGTACGAGAAAGTAAAAGGCGAGGATGTTTAACGAAGGCCTTTCAGCCAGGCTGGGTAAGCATCTCTGGGGCCAGAGCCCTACCCAGAGCCCTTGAAGTCATACCGAACTGTGCTTTTTGGGACCCAAAGAATGCACAGCTGTCAGCGGCTGGCAGTGGGGGGAGGAGGGCGTGAGGGTAGGGACAGGCCCTCAGGAGAGTGAAGGTCACACCCACCCCAGGTAGTGGGGAAGTGACTTGATGAGGCTTGATCAGAGGGGACCAGGGTGCGTCTTCTCTCCCCACGACAGAGGCATGCCTCCCTCACCCCACGATGCCTCTCCTAGGAATTCACCTTCCAGCCAGCAGGGCGAACTGACGCTGCCTAATTCCATTTGCTGCAGCAGTGCTTGTAAAAGCCAAAGGCTGGAAACATCCCAGCTGCCCGTCCAGGGGACGGCTTCAGTAAATTCTGGTGCAGGGGGGCCACAGAATGCTCTGGTCCCGACCAGAGCCCTCCCCAAGCCATGGCACCGAGACAAAAGGAGCAGGGTGCAGAACAGGGAGGCTGTGGACGCTTCCATTTGTATGGGGGGAAATACACAAACAGGGAACACTTCTGGAAAGCTGGTAGCCGTGGCTGCCTTCGGGGGAACTAGGTGGCTGGGGGATGTGATGGGAAGGAGCGTTGTCACTGTCGGTCCTTGATGCCTTTTAAATTTTGCCTCATGTGCATAAATTGCACATTTTAAACCCTCAGGCCTGCATTGGAGGGGAGCTGGTCAAAGGCCAGGTCCCTTCTGAATGGTGGTCAGGAGCTGCCTTCACGGCAAACACTGCTTCTCGGAGTCAGGAAGCCGATGCGGCCGGCATCTGTCACACCCGTGGGCGAGCCTGATGTGCTCTTAGCAGAACCCATCAAACGGGCACCCTGCCCATCCGACTTTGCTCCCGGTGCTTGTAAAGCACTCGTGGCCCTGCAAGCCCTGTATCATCGATAATAACGACTGGCATTTATGGAGCACAGACTTGGTGCGAAGGACCGTCCATGTGTCTTAGCACATCAAATCCTGCCAGCACCCCTCTACGGCAGGTGCTAATGTCACCCCTACGTTACTGCAGAGAGAACCCAGAGGCTGGGACATGACCGAAAGAGCTTGTCAGCTCTCATTATTGATTTGTCACCATTGCTGTAGTGGGGGCGGCAGTCCCATGGCGCGCGCATGGAGGAGGGCGAGGGTTGCTGTCCTTGTAGAGCCACAGAAGAAGCCAGGTCTTTCTCGTTCACAAAGATGGTGCAGCCCTCGGCATGTGAACAGGGTGGGGGGCCATGGGCTCTGCTCCAGCCCTACCACTTTCCAGTGGGATCTCAGTCAAGTTCTGTCATGGGGTCTCGGTTTTCTAACTCATCTGAAGGGAAAACAGTACTTCAGTTTCATGTGACACTCAAACGGTAGAAGGGTGGTAAGCTCTTATTGAAAAATACAGACCGTTTATGGAAGTGCAAAGTTTGCATGTTGGCCCTGACCTTTCCTTTTGGGAGAAAGGAGCCCCAGGGTGAAAAGCATCCCTCTGCGGGCCCCAGGTTTCCTGCCAGCTGCTTCTAAAAGCCCCTGGAGGGCAGGGGCCTTGGGCATGTTCTGTCCACCCCTGGCTTGAAGAAATTGAGAGCAGGGGCCCGGAGAGGGTGGGCCAGCTTTGGACCAAGGTGGCATGTGGATTCGTGCATCACGCACGAGTCACTAACAATCACAGGTGCCTGTTTCTCCTCCTGCCGCCACCCAACCCAGCAGCAGATTCTGGGCTCTGCTCTCAACCACTCTGGTCCCAGCCCCATCACTCTCCTCAGTGGCCTTCCTGCCTCCGACCTTGAGTCCCTCACTCCCACCCCCACTCCAGTCTGTTCCTCACCACAACAACCGGAGGGACACTGGTAATACCTAAGTCAGATCCTAATACTGCCCTACTCAGAATCCTCTCGTGACTCCCCATTTCCTCCAAGGAAAAGTCTAATTCCTTCCTAGGAGGCCCTGCATCTCCTTCAGCTCCACTGACCTCCTTGCTGCTCTAACCCCAGGGCCTTTGCACTTGCCAGGAGTGCCCCCGCCCCGTCCCAGATTTCCATGTCTGCTCAAATGTCCTAACCACCCCGCATTTCACTTGACACTCTCCATCCCTAGCACTCTCCCGTCTCCCTTTCCTCGCTTTATTATTCTTCAGAGCACGTGTTACCACATGCCAGGCTCCCAACATTCATCATGTTTGTGTCTTCCTCTCTCACTGTAACGTCAGCTTGCTCAGGTCAGTAGTTTTTGTCTGTCAGGTTCTCTGCTGTATTTCCAGCATCCAGAGCAACGCCTGGTACATAGTTAAATGCACAGGACGTTTTTGTTGAAGGAATGAATGCCAAGCACCTTCTGGAATATTCATTCATTAAATAGTAGAAATATTGAATTCTGTCCCTCAGAGCCAAATATAGTCACCTGCACAGAGTAGATACTCAAAAAATGTTGATAATGATGGTGATACAACCAAAAGCCAGAATCTTGCCCAGATCCCACTTGTCCTCTGTTCCCAGGCTCCCTGCTTCTCTGGGCATCCCCTTCCTCTCCTCTTGGCCAACCCTCAGGGTCCAGTTCCAGGGTCTCTTCCTCCTTGATCTCCCATGAGGATTCTGCCCTCAGTGGGGAGCCCTCCTGCCTCAGGGATCCGCACAGACAGAAGAGGCTATTATACTACCCCTCCCCTCCCTCTCCCTTTACATCACCTACGACAGCCGTTTCTGAGTACCTGCTACGTGCCAGCCTCTTCATACCCTTCACCTCCAACCCTCGTAACAGCCCACTGAGATGGGCGGTGACCTGCCTCTCTTCTCTGAGACTCAGAGAGGTTAAATGACTCGTCCAGGGTCACACAGCAGGGAGGACACAGAGTCAGATCCAGGCCCCGGGGCCAGTCCTTCCCCTGCCCCCCATCAGGTGCCCAGTGCAGAGCCAGCCGTCCGTGGGTGTCACCCCAGCCTTCCCGGCCTAAGACATTCTCCCAAGGGAGTGGCTCGGCTCCAACCTGGGCAGGGCCATGGGAAGCCAGAGCTGCCTCGCCCTCACCCAGGGTGGTTTTCAGGTCCCACAAACACTCCCAGCAGCAGCCCTACTCCTCACATTACCCTGAGATGGCCAGGCTCACGGTGCCTGACTTGGGGCCACACCAGGACTCTTACCAGACCCTGCTGGGGCTTCAGATGCAGCAAGAAGGATCAGGGTCAGTTGTAAGGTGCTGTCCCTCCACTCCTCCTTGTGATGCACAACCCCTCATCATTCCAGTTTCTGCTGTTTTGTTCATGCCTTCCCTCCTGCCTGGGTGCATGCTGTCCTATCACTCACCTTCTCCCCAAAATAAAATAACCCCGCCTCCCTTCAAGGGCCAACTCAGCCCCACCCCCTCCAAGAAGCCTCCCCTGAATGCCCCAGCCCTCACCTACTTCCCCCTACACCCGGGTGCGGCTCTTACTCACACCTACGGTGAACCCCATCTTGCTGGTTCCCTCTGGACAAGTAGAGAAAATCCTGCTCCGTTAGCACAGCTGTTGAGAGCACTGCCCGTGGGGCTGCGGCTCTGCCGCTCACCGGCTATGTGACCTTGGGAAGTCGCTTAAACGCCCTGTGCCTCAGTTTCCCCACCAGCAAAATGGAGGCGAGGATACCAGCCCACGGGGTTATTGTGAAATGATGCCCAGGGTGCAAGAGGTACCGTGTTGACTGTGAGTATTATTATCAGAGGCTTTATTACCCATGCTTTCCAGAGCTGCAGAGCTTCCAAAGCAGGAGATGCCCATCTCTCTGGATGACTTCACACCCCCTTCTTTCTTTGGGCTAATGCCCCCAGAGACCGTTGCTGAAGACTGACTTGTGTCCCCACCAAATTCATATGCTAATATTTTACCCCCTCCCCGGTGTGACTGTACTGGGAGACAGGACTTTTAGGAGGTGATTAAAGGTAAATGAGGTCAGAAGGGCAGGGTCCCCATCTCATGGGATTGGTGTCCTTATAAGAAGAGGAAGAGAGAGGGGCGCCTGGGTGGCGCAGTCGTTAAGCGTCTGCCTTCGGCTCAGGGCGTGATCCCGGCGTTCTGGGATCGAGCCCCACATCAGGCTCCTCTGCTATGAGCCTGCTTCTTCCTCTCCCACTCCCCCTGCTTGTGTTCCCTCTCTCGCTGGCTGTCTCCCTCTGTCAAATAAATAAATAAAATCTTAAAAAAAAAAAAAAGAAGAGGAAGAGAGAGGCTCTCCCCGT
This sequence comes from Ursus arctos, assembly GCF_023065955.2. NCBI lineage: Eukaryota > Metazoa > Chordata > Mammalia > Carnivora > Ursidae > Ursus > Ursus arctos. Next base: position 29,780,865 of record NW_026622997.1, on the reverse strand, counting down.
CTCCCTCTGCGCACGTACTGAGGGAAGTCCACGTGAGAACCCAGCGTGAAGGCAGCCATCTGCAAGCCAGGAAGAAAGGCCTCACCAGGACCCCAACAAGACAGCACCTTGATCTGGGACTCCCAGCCTCTGGAACTGTGGAAAATAAATAGCCGGTGTTCACGCCACCCAGTCTATGCTGTTTTGTTCTGGTAACCTGGGCTCAGATTCCCTTCCATGACTGTTGGGCCTCACCTGGGACCCCCAGGTCTCCAGGCACCCTGTGAAAAGAAGACCGCAGGCCTGGTGTCCTCTTGCCTTCTCTTTGGCTGTAAAATCCAGGCCCCCCGACCTCCATCTCCTCTAACGTAAGGTCCGTGGGGCAGTCCCCAAGGGGCCCTTCCTTCAGAGATGAGTCCCAAGGTAGGAAGGAAGGAGAGGATGGAAACACAAATGGGGAAACTGGGGGAGACAGAGCCTGGGTCTCCAGTGAGGCTGGAGAGCTCGAGAGAGGCTCAGGGTTGGGGGCACCAGGTAGGCTCATCCTTGCTGGAAGACGTTAAAGCCAACGAGTAAAGCCATCCCACCTCAGCCACCCTGGGGGCCTCTCCTCTCCTCCTCCCTCGACTCTGACCTTTGGCTTTTACCCTCCCTACCCTCTCCTTCTTCCTCCAGCCCCAGACCCTCTCTCTCTCCTCCAGAAAACCATCCCTAAAGGCAGCCTCCACCCTGTACCCTCCAGTTCCCAAGCCAAGTGGATGAGAAACATGTCATCCAGCCTGTCCATCTCCAGGGAGCCCCTAGGACAGTGCAGACTCCACAGGGAATGAGGCCGGCCTCCGCCATGGAGCCTACACTCCAGGGCAGGCAGGAGGCCAGGAAGTGAATACGTACCACCTTCCTCACTATGTGGTGACACAGGTAGGGGAGGAAGTCAAGCAGGGTAAGAGGGGGTCGGGAGCGGCCCTCAAGCAACGGCGGGGGAATGGTGTATACCCCTCCTGGTGGGCCACGCCTGAGGTGGTGCTCCAGGGGCTCCCAGAGGCCCCCAGAGGGACTGTGCCTTCGTTGCCCACAGGAGGGACAGGACAGGGTGTCTCGCCTACTGTTTCCAGGAATCACCTCTCCAATCATATCCTTGTCTCCGGGTCAGCCTCTTGGGCAGTCCAAACCATAACACCACAGATGAGGAGGCAGGAGTGGGAGCTGGCGATAGACAGGCCTCCATCCTCTCCATTCTGGGTGCTTCTCTCCTCGAGACCAGCCATCCCACGCGTGGCTCGTCTGAGAGGGTCGGTCCTGTCCTGAGCCCTCGGCCCCGTGGCCTCCTGGACGGCAGGGACCAGGTCTGCCTGCTCTGACGGGAGGCCCGTAAGGGGTGCACGCCATGCTTTCCGGACGGCATAGAACTTCGGGACGAATTCGGACCTGGAGGCAGGTGCCCCGTGTCTTTAGTGCGACCGGGGGTGGGACACGTGCAGCTCATCTTCTTCCCCTTCCTGGCCCCATGGGGAGAGGCCAGCCCCAGCTTTGTTCTGCAGCCCAAGTCCTTTCAGGGCAGCTCTGAGCTGCGCAGTGAGGGAGACAGAACCCCCCCACCCCATGGAGCTGACATTCTAGAGAGGCCGGACAGACAAGAAACCAGATGAATAAGGAAATGATGAGGTGTGTCGGATGGTGACGAGTGCGGTGGAGAACAAGGCAGGGAAGGGGACAGGGGGCGACGGTGGCACCTAGCAGTCACGCTATTTTACACACTGTGGTCAGAGGCCATTGTCAGGAAGCGACATTCGCGTGAAGACCTGAAGGAGGCGAGGGAGGGAGCCATGCAGGCATCTGGGGGAAGCGTATCCAAGCAGAGGGAACAGCCAGAGCTGGGGGGGGGCTGAGGTGTTAGCATGGCTGCCGGGGTTGAGGGGGAAGGGGGCTGGGGTTGAGGGGGAAGGGGGCTGCGTGGCTGGAGCAGAGTGAGTGAGGGGGAGGGGGAAGGGAGGAGGTCAGAAAGGCTGAGACAGGGAGGCTGGGGCAGGAGGCCGATCCCATGGGGCCTTGTGATTCAGAGTGGGACCTCTGACTTTTTCCCCCAGAGTGAGCTGGGAGCCCCTGCGGGGTTTGAGAAGAGGTGGGATGTGATTGGGCTTAGGTTTTAAAGGGTCCCTGGCTGCTGGGGGGGAAGCAGAGGAGAGCGGGGCAGGAGACCGGCTAGCTGTGGCTGCAGTCCTCCAGGTGAGAGAAAGCACCAAGGCGCTCACGCTGGAGCGAGCCTGGAAACACTCTGACGCTGGAGCCAACGGGATTTGCTAACGGCTAGGATGAGAGCAGGAGACAGAGAAGGAGTCATGGCCTGCGCTGGGGTCCGGGCCTCAGCAGCCAGCAGGTGGAGTGCTATGTCCTGAGATGGGGAGCAGAGCAGGACCTCGGTTTTGGAGCCCTGAGATGCCTCCTGGCTCGCCCCCAGAGCTCCTGCACAGGGGGCCTGCGAGGAGGGGCCAGCCTCAGGCCAAACTGCCCCTCCAGCCTGTCCCAGGGCCCCAGGCCCTGGCTAAACCCCAGGCCTCCGAGTGCCTCTGGGGCCTCCTTTCAACGCCCTTCTGACATGGGGAAGACGGACACGGGGAAGCTGAGTCTCAAACTGGCTTCCACTGTGGGCCCACTGGGTGCAATGGAGTAGAATTGGGGAATGTGCTCCAGGAGGCCATCCTGGAGGCATCTCTGCCCCTGGGTCTGGGGAAAAAGAGAGACACAGAGCAAGCAGAGGCCCCAGGGACATGTGGGGCAGAACACAAGGAAGAGGGGGAAAGTGGCCTAGAGGAGGCGGGTGAGGCCTGGAGGGTCTGGGGAAGGACAGCTCCTTTCAGCTCTTGCCCAGAGCACTTCCCCTCGGGGCCTCACCAGCACCTTGTTCTGGCTGGGATGGAGGCAGGCCCGGCTACAGAAGGTGAGGCAGGCCAGATGCCCATGCCAGCTCCTGGGTTGTGTGTGTGTGTGTGTGTGTGTGTGTGTGTGTGTGTCCTCTAGCTCCCCCCGAAGGACAGAGATGAGCAAAGAGGGTGGCAGTGTTCAGAGGAGGAGGGGGGAGCAGACGGTGGGAATGTATACGGGTTACTTGGCCACTGGCTCCCGGGCAGATCGACATCCCCCACCTTGTCTGGCCTTCTCACCCCCAGGCCCTGAACCCCAAGGCAGAAGCCCCCTTTGCCTAGTGCTCAGCAGGTACAACTAATGTTTGCAGAGATGAACGAGCTTCTTGGCAACTCGACCCCCCACCCCATCACAGGCCCAAGGATCCCTCCCTGGGGATCTGACCCCCATGTGCCCAGGGAAACAGGAAGCCCCATAGTGTGCTGCCAGGGCCCAGCCAAAGACCCAGCCAGGCTCTCAGGGTAGACTGGATGGAGAAGGAGGCAGACCCTCGGCTGCATCAGGCACCTGCAGCACACCCAGAGCTGCACGCACCAATCCCCTGCCCTTCTCAGGCTACGATCTCCCCCCACACACAGGCCAGCCAAGGCCCTTCCACTCTGTCCCAGGGCAGAGCTGGACCAGGGACAACGCACCGACTGCACTACCGCACGTCCTCTCCTGTCCTTTCAGGGCCCAGAGCGAAGCAGTGCGGCCAGGTCCTCCCCAGGCCCCAGCCCCGCCCCCTCCTGAGCCGCGGGCCGAGGCGCCTCCGCAGTGCCCGGGCTGCCCGAGCTCCCCGAGCTCCCCAGCAGCAGCCGAGTCTGTCCCCAGGAGCAATGCAGCAGAGGGACAGCGACGGGGGAGGGAGGGCCACAGGCACCCCTACCCAATCCCCAATGTGGAGATCCTGGGCTTGCCGGGGAGGGGATGGGGGTCCCTTGGGCCATCTGGGGCTCTAGGACTGTGGGGAGAACAAGGAAGGAAAAGGGCCTGAGCTTGGGGGAGGAGAAAGATGCCTCTTCCCTGACCAGGAGGTCTAAGCCCAACACCTGAGATCATCTGGGGCCAGCACGGAGGCAGCCAGTGTGGCGGGTGGGACAGGAGTCTGCTGCTCTCCAATGGCCAGGGCCTAGCAGTGCCCTGAGTGGGGGCAGGGGGCATCCTCACTGCTCCCTCTAGCCTCAGTCTGCGCAAGGGTAGCACCGTGGGGCCCTGGAAGCTCCAGGCCCCCTGGGCCCACTTCCCCCAGGGAGGGGAGCATGTCTACAGTCAGGACCTGTGGCCGCGGTGGAGGGAGGGACAGAGGTGCAGAGGAGGAAGGCAACGGGGACGGCCCTCCTGTTGAGGAGGGTCCTGGTTCTGGAGAGGGCCTCCCAGGATGCAGGCTGCTCCACACCCAGGTCCACTGACCCCGGCCCCTCCAGCCTCTATGCCTCCTACCAGGTGCTGCTGGGAGGAAGGAAGGGGGCGGCTCGGGGGCAGGGGGCCCCCACTCTCCATGCAGCCTCTTCCAGCTGCCTCCGTCGGGATGCCTACCTGGGCCCGTCTGGGCACCAAGCCAGGGGCAGGTAGGCGCTCACTGCCCCCGCTGGGCCAGGCCAGGGCCGGAGGGGCTGGCTGTCCTCCTCCTTCTCCGTGGTGGCGGGCAGGGAGGGGGCCTGGTGCCCGGGCTGGAGGCTCGGTCCTCTCGGGTTCCCTCCACCGCTGGCTCGGGAAGGCAGCCGCGCCAGAGCTGCAGAAGCCAGCTCCCCGCCCCCCACCGCTGCCTCCTCCCCTCCCTCCTCCCGGCCCGCCTCCTTCTCCAGCCACCCACCTCCTTCTGCTCGTTTCTATGGCAACCGGGCAATGCTGCACAGCCGGCCTCCCTCCCGTACGCCAGGGGACGCCCGCCTTCTACGCGTGGAGGACATCACCCTGGCCGGGCGTGCACACTTCACCTTCGCGGCGATGCTGGTGAGCAGACGGGCTCACGCGGCCGCCCCTGACTGTGGGGGACCCTGCTCCAGCCCCTCTCCTCTCTCTCTCCCCAAGACCCTCCCTCCCAACACCCCTTCCAGACCTTGTGAGCCCACCGGTCCCTGCACTTGCCTCAGGTCCATAAACCTCGCGGCCCGCTGCTCTGCTGCTCCGTAAGCACTTGCTTGCCTCATCGCTGATACTCACTCTGTCATTCCTCACAATTCTATTCTGAGCCTGTTCTGGGTCAGGCGGAGTATGGGACGCCCCTCTCCAGTCTCATCCCCCGGGAATCCATGCCCATTTTACAGGTCGGAAACTGAGGCCCACCGGAGTAAAACAACTTGTCTGAGCGCCCGAGGCTCCCGGGCTGGTTACCAGCGGTGACGCGGCGTGATTCCCCCAGGCCGCAGCTATCGCACACCCCTCAAAGCAAACCGCTAGGCTCGCACCGTGCACGTGGGATCTACAAGCTCTAGTGCGTGTCCACGCGAACGGGCTCCCCCACAACACGCTTCTAAATACAAACACCCACCACATGTGTTTGCGCCCATGCATTTCCCAAGTCCGTGTAGCTCCCTGCACACCTGTGCACAGGTGACAGACACACAGACGTACACATAACTCTAACAGTAACACCAGCATTTACACCTCTTGAAGACGCGTGTACGCCCATCTGCAGGGGTCAAGAACATGCAACACATAGGCCCTTTCTACACAAAATCAACAGATGCACGCACAAGTCCCCAGCACCAGCCCCACAGGAGGGGATCCGTGACACAAGCAAGGGTCCCACCCAGGAGACTGAACCAGAATCCACTTCCGGGAAAGGATGTGTCTGCTCGGCACCTGCCCTCTAGAGATCAGACACTTCTCTGCCCATCTTGTCTCAGCCTTGCTGCAGGAGGGGCCTGGCGTGCGGGCGGAGACAGGGCGCACCCTCCCCTTCCTCCCTCCCTCATTCTGAAAGGCCCCTGCCGACCCAATCCAGACTAAATCCTACCTAGAGCCCCCTCAGCCTAGGGGCTCACAGATATCCCCACCCTCCCACCCCACCCCCAGGGGCTGTCAGGTCCTGGGGCTGGGAATTAATGACAGATACAGTAAGACGGGCCCCTCCTCCTCGGAGGGGATTCCAGGCTCAGAGAACCCTGCCATCCCCCAGGAGGGGCAGTATCTGGTGGAGGCCGGGTGGGGATGCCCAGGACACCCTGTGTGCCCCACAGGGTACACCGTCCCCAGCCCAGCGCCACCTCAGAAGGACCCTGGCAAGGATCGTGGCCGCCCCCGTGTCCCAGGGAGCTTCTCAGGGGCCTCACAAGGCTCAGAGAAGGCAGATACAATTGGAAAGACCCAGAAGCCCACCAAAAAATGTTAATAATAACAATAATACCCTCCTCCATTTTTCATCTCATCTAAGACCCCCCTCAACCACGAGACGGCCACCGATTAAACCAAGGCTGTAAGCTATATGGAGCGTCCAAATGTCAGAGATGTCAACTGGGAGGGGGAGAATCAGGTTGGGCCTCTCATTCATTCAGTGCATGCTTACTGGCGACGACCAGGTAGCAGGGACTGTTCTAGGACCGGGGACACAGCCATGAGCAAAACAAAGTCCCCGCCCTCCAGGGTGCCCAGCTAGTGGATGTGCTGACCTCCTGCTCTCCTGCAGTGCCTCTGGCTGTCACAGCAGCCCCACAGGTGAGGTCACAGAACTGCAACGAAACAGAGGCTCCAGACACTGGGCAATTCCCCCAAGGTAACACAGCCAGTAAATGCCTGGGCTGGGATTCAAACCCGCGGCTTTGCCAAGCTTTCTCCAATGCTCTACGCTGGCTCCATTAAGATCTGATTAGGTGACTTGGCAACAGCCACCCATTTTCTAGAAGTTTCACAGCCAAGTATGCTTCTCATGCTTAGATCGAAAGCAGGACAGGGTTGTATGCATTTGAAGTGCCAGTCAAGAAGTTGACGTGAGGGTGAGGGGGCCTGGGTGGCTCAGCCTGTTACGCGTCTGCCTTCGGCTCAGGGTCCTGGGATCGAGTCCCGCATCAGGCTCCCTGCTCAGTGGGGAGTCTGCTTCTCCCCCAGCCCCTTCCCCTGCTTGTGTGTGCTCTCGCGCTCTCTCCCTCAGAAAATAATTTTAAAATCTTACAAAAAAAAAAAAAAGAACTCGATGTGAGTGAAGACACCCCCCCCAAATGACCTCAGAAGTGACTTCCAGCCTGACCATCCTTGAGCCAGAAGCCTGACAGTTGTCCCAAGGCCTGGAGGTTCTCAGCGGAGGGTCAAGTCAAGGCCCATGCCAGGAGGGTGGGGATGCTTGGTACCTGAGAGCCGGGGCTCCCTGGAGAGTGAGTGGGGGGACCTCAGCTGGGGGCGAGGAGGGATTAGGTTTCCAGGCTTTGTAAGCAGAGCCCCTGCCCACCTGGCAGCCCCCTAGCCCCGGATCACCTTTCTCCTAAAGAGCCAGGTCCATCCTGGGTTTCCAAAGAGAGCGGCCCCCCACCTCCACCCCTCCACCAGCCTGATCCAGCCCTACCTGCTGCCTGCAGACCCCTGAGGTCTTCCTTCCCATGCTCATACAGGTTCTGTGGGAGACGCTGACTCCCCCGTGGCCCCCTCTCCCCCAGCCTGCAGAGCACCCACCTCCACGCTGTCTCATCTGCTGCTGGGAGGGCCTCCAGGCCACCGGTGTGCAAACCCATACTCTCCCACCTGCAGGTCTCAGACAGGCTCGGGGACACCCCTACACCATACGCCACACCACGTGCACGCGCACACACACACACACATACACACCATGCCCCTAACCTCAGCCCTATCCCTGGACCTTACCCATACTGCAGTCCCACAGGCGGGGCGGTCAACATGTAAGGAGGGGGCCTCAGGCCACCCAGGAGAAGCCAACCCCTTCTGTCACTGTCTCCTCATCCAACCCAGACAACATTCATTGCTCCCCCCTTCCAGCCCAGCACAGCTATCTCACAGTTCCCGAGTGCCAGGGCAAATGCAATCAGGGCTCATTAGCTGCTGATTTGCATCTCATTTGCATAATGTTCCCACGCCTGTCAAAATGCCAGAATCCTCCCAAAACCCCTGCCCATGACAGGCAGGGCTGGCCAGCTCTGGAGAAATAACATGGACAAAACTGCACTGCGGGTCTGCGTAGGGAGCTACACGTGGAGGGAAGGGGAAGCGCAGAAGGAGAAAACAGGCAACTTCAAGTTTCAGACCGAGAAAAGCACTCAGAGGAAGAGCAGTGGCTACTTACTGAGCACCTGCTAAGTCCAGGCACCATGCACAGTGCTTTATGCACTTTACCCACTTCTTTTCACCATGAACCATTTTACAGATGTGGAAACTGAGGCTTAGAGCTGTTAAGGCCTTGCTACTCAACACCTGCATCCCAGGACCAGCAGCTGGCAGCTGGGAGGAAATGCAGAATCTCAGGTCCCACCCCAGACCCTGAACCAGAGTCTGCATCACCAGGAGAGCCCAGGAGACCAGAGTGGGAGAAGTACTCGTTAAGGGACCTGCCCTCTGATACACAGCCGGAGAAGAAACTGTGCCTGAACCAGCTGATCCCAAATTAACATCTTCCCTGAGCACCTACTATGTGCAGTACTGGGCTAGGGGAGCGACCCAGGAGACAACCAGACACATGACATCTGTAACCTTGTGGGCATTTCACGAACATTCTCCCAAAGCAGGAGACACCCAACAAGTATATAATAGCAGTTCAAGTGGCAACGAAGAAGAATGGAGGGCAAAGAAAGAGAATGAAAAGGGGGACATGTTAGAATCCCTCTCCGAGGAGATGACATTTGAACAGAGGCTTAAATAAAGGGAAAGGGGAGGTATGTGGTAATTTGCAGGAACAGTGTTTTCTGGTAGAGGGAAGAGCAAGGGCAAACGTCCTGAAGCGGGAGTAAGCCAGGCACACTGAAGACACCCCAAAACTGAATGGATGTCTGGATGGATGGACAGGTGGGTAGACAAAGGGACGGCAGGTAGACAGAGGTAGCAAATAAGGTACGAATAAAGAGGAAGTGGGCGGGGCTAGATCCTGCAGGGCCTTGTAGGCCACAGGGAGGGTTCTATCTTATTCTAAGTATGAAGAGAAGCCACTGATGTATTTTTTTAAGATTGTAAGTAATCTCTACACCCAATGTGGGGCTCAAACCCACGACCCCAAGGTCAAGAGTCGCACGTTCCACTGACTGAGGAAGCCAGGCGCCCCAAAGCCTTTGGGTTTTCTTTTTTTTTTTTAAGATTTTATCTATTTGAGAGAGAGAGAGAGAGATCATGAGCATGAGGGAAGGGTAGAGAGAGAAGCAGCCTCCCTGCTGAGCAGGGAGCCCAACGCAGGACTCGATTCCAGGATCCTGGGATCATGACCTGAGCCAAAGGCAGGCACTTAACCAACTGAGCCACCAGGTGCACTGAAACCTTCGGTATTTTTGAGCGAGGGGGAGAAGAGATTCCATTTGTTTTCAAGAGATCGTCGTGGCTTTTATGTGGAAAGTGAGCTGGAGGAGGCAAGGGTTGAAGAAGCAAACCAGTTAAGAGACTTTTGAAATATTTATTCCCAACAGAAAGGAGTGCTGCGGCCACTAAAACACACATCCGAGAACATGTGTGCATAATAGCAAATTCTCTTCAAACAGCTCTGTTCGTAACAGCTCCAAGCTGGAAGCAACCGAGATGCCATCTACAGAAGGGCTGATCGGCACACTGCGTGGTCCCCGCATACAGCAGAGGTCGGGGGGTTGCTTTTTCATGGCTACATAGGATTCCACTGGGCAAATTCCCCAGTGTGGTTTGTTCATACCATCAAATCTTTTTTTTTTTTTTTGAATGTTAAAGATTTTATTTATTTATTTGAGAGAGAGAGACAGAGAACTAGCAGGAGGGAGGGTCTGATCCGGGGCTCGATCCCAGGACCCCAGGATCATGACCTGAGCTGAAGGCAGATGCTTAACTGACTGAGCCCCCCAGGAGGCCCCACACCGTCAAATCTTATACAGCACTGAAAAACATCTGACTACACACAACCACAAGGATAATCTCAAGACACCGTGCTGAGCAAGAGAAGCCACGCTTAAAAGAACATCTGCAGTGGATTCTGTTTATACGAAGTTCAAGAACAGGTAAATCTTGACTTCTGGTTCCTGGGCAAGATGGAGCGGATACGCTTCTCCCTATCCGTCCTGTGAAGTACAGCTAACGCCCTGGGCATTATACATAAAACCAACCTACACAGACTCTAAAAAGGGAGAGAAGAAGGCAGACTGACTAGGGATCTCAGGACCCAAGAGACAACACAGCAGTGAGTTCTCGGGGTTTTCTTTTTGCCCCACATATCTCAGATTTGGAGCTGGGGAAGTCAGCAACCCAGAAATATCAGTGAGTGTGAACAAAAACAGCTCCAGGAAAGCCTCTTCTCCCTAGCAGAAGGACTAGGAAAGGTGCAGTCTAGCAAGACAAAAATCTTTATTTATTTTATTTTTTTTTTAAAGATTGTATTTATTTATTTGACAGAGAGAGACAGCCAGCGAGAGAGGGAACACAAGCAGAGGGAGTGGGAGAGGAAGAAGCAGGCTCCCAGCGGAGCAGGGAGCCCGATACGGGGCTTGATCCCAGGACCCTGGGATCACGCCCTGAGCCAAAGGCAGACAGATGCTTAATGACTAAGCCACCCAGGCGCCCCGAGACAAAAATCTTTAAAACAGTAAATGCCCTACCCTAGCCAAACACCATGGAAAAAACTACAGCCCCATCGCCTCTGCAGGACCTGACGCCCAGTGGGGAGCTGTGTCTGGGTGTAACCAGTGCCCCATTCCCCCACCACCAGTTGGTTGTAGAGAACAGGTGGGGAGTTGGGGCTTCCATCCCCACCCAATGGTATGAAGGTGCCCCTCCCCCTCCATGCTGGGGTTGGGGGTGGACCTCGGAGGCCTAGTTAGGACTTCCACCATCCCCAGCTGTAACAGTTCAATGGAGGTCTGGTGGGAAGTCAGAACTCCCACCCCTGCCCAGGAGTAAGGAGGCAGCCTTCTTTCAGGTCAACTGAGGTCAAGTGGGGAAGCCGGACTTTTAACCGGACCTGTATCAACAGGCGCAGCCTTAGACCTGCTAAGACAGAAAATCTGAATAAGAGCCAGTGTCTCATAACAATGTCCAGGGTACAACAGAAAAATCATCTGTCATACCAAGAGCCAGAAAAATCTCAATCTGAATGAGAAAAGGCAACCAACATATGCGAACAGCAAGATGACACAAACATTGGAACTGCTGGACAAGGGGCTTAAAGCTGTAGTCTTCAAAATGCTTCAACAAGCAATGACGAACACCCTGGAAACGAACAAACAGAAAGCCTTAGCAAAGAAACAGAAGATACGAAGGAGCATCAAACGGAAATATTAGAACTCAAACGTCCTCGGAAGGGCTCAACAGCAGGGTGGAGACAAGACAGGGAAGAATCCCTGAACTTGAAGATAAAACAAAAGAAAGACTCAGTCTGCACAACAGAGATAGGATGGATTGGGAGTGGGGGGATAAAAAAAGAAAAAAGAACAGAGCCTCAGGGCCCTATGGGCCTGTAACAGAAGAGTCAACATTCCTGTTGTTAGAATCCTGCGGGGGAGAGGAGAGGAGAAAGGGTGTGGGGCTGAAAAAGTCTTCAAAGTAGTGGCTGAAAAACCCCTCCACTCCCTGAATCTCCAGAGTCTGTACTTACCCCCACAAGGAAAAGGAAAATGGGAGAAGCCAAGGAATTTGTCTGAAGTCATACGGCTCACGGTGATTTGTTGTCAGGCTTTAGGAAGCTCCAGAACCATCTGGAGGTTTGGATAAAATGGAGATTCTGGCCATGGCCAGAGATTCTGCTCCAGCAGGGGTTTGGGTCGTCTGTTGCCGCATGACAAAGCTCCCCAGAATTTAGTGACCTAAAACAACGATTTATTGTGTTTTGCAATTCTGTGGCTTGGCTGGGTGCACCTGCGTGGTTCGCCTCTCCTACAGTGGCCTCAGCGGGGGCTGCAGTGTCCGAGACAGCTTCTTCATTCTCGTGGGTGGCCCCTCAGCTGAGCCAGCCCCTCCCCTCTCCCTCCTCCCTGTCTTTCCCCCCAAGTCTGTGGTCTCTCCAGCAGGGGACCTTAGACCTACTTAGCTGGTAGCTCAGGGCCCCAAGAGTAGACAGTCAGAAGGACAAGCTCCAGTGTGCGACTAGTCTTTCAAATTACCTTATCTATCAAGCCTCTGCCTCTCTCACACCGGCCTATGTCACATTGCCCAAAGCAGGTCACAGAGCAAGCCCAGAGTCACTGGGGGGAGGGGGGCACTAGAACAGGAGGTACCTAGCAGGAGGTGGGGATCACAGGTGACGGCGGAGAGCACCGATGTCCCAGACCACCACAGTAGCTCAGCGCTGGGGCCCACGGATTTGCATTATGAGCTGCTTTCCAGGTAGCTCCCCACTGGGATGGGGACACAGGCGTGCAGTGACGGCTGCGAGCACCGGTCCTATCCTATTCCTACACCAATTCTATAACACCAACATCAAAGAGGCTTTTACATCTCCCCACCTGTTCTGGTCACTGACCAAAGGGAATGTCAGAGACACAATCACTGTCTGGGGGGTGGGGGTGGACAGCCCCGGGCAGACACATACCCACTGGGTCACAGGAACACTGTTCAGACACGAGCTTCTCCAGCAAGGGTGGGGCTCTGGCTTTGAGTCCTGACTCAGCCCCAGTCCAGCCAGGTGGCCCTGCACAGGTCAGTCGCTCTCTGGGTGTCAGTCGCTCCCCTCAAAGTGAGGGAGTTGGCCCAGATGAAAAATCTCTCACCTTTGCACCACCGGGGGACCCTTTACATATTTCTGCACCCACAGAGCTCCACGCTTGGAAAGATTTGTGTCTACCAAACAAACTGCATGAGCTAAGAAATTTTTTTTTAACTAGACAACAAATTACTTTTGACTCTATTAATTACTAGGTAGAGTTTCTGATCAGCACGACATCACCAACATTTCTACGCCAAACTGATAAAACTCCCACCCAAAGCAAAGCGCTCTGAGGTACTGGACGACTGAACTGCCTCGGTTTGGGAACTGCACAGTTTGGGGACAGTTTTGGCAATATTCAAAATACCCAAGCTCCTCTCTGGAATCTTGGAGGCCTCCGGCTGAGATGGGCCAGCCCGCATGCCGCGCTGCACCCTGGGGGAAACGCAGGGCGTATAAGGGTGCACTGTCCGTTGTGGGAGTCACTAGTGCCATTTGACTATTTAAATTCAAGTTCAGGGGCGCCTGGGTGGCTCAGTCGTTAAGCATCTGCCTTTGGTCCAGGGCATGATCCTAGGGTCCTGGGATCGAGCCCTGCATCGGGCTCCCTGCTCTGCTGCGAGCCTGCTTCTCCCTCTCCCACTCCCCCTGCTTGTGTTCCCTCTCTCGCTGGCTGTCTCTCTGTCAAATAAATAAATAAAATCTTTTAATTAATTAATTAATTCAAGTTCAACAGAATTAAATAAAATTGAAAATTTGGGGCGCCTGGGTGGCTCAGTCAGTTAAGCGTCTGCCTTCAGCTCAGGTTGTCATCCCAGGTCCTGGGATCGAGTCCTGCGTCGGGCTCCCTGCTGAGCAGGGAGTGTGCTTCTCCCTCTCCCTCTGCCACTGCCCCTGCTCGCGCTCTCTCTCTCTCCCTCTCTCTCTCTGAAATAAATAGATAAAATCTTTTAAAAAATTTTTAAATTGAAAATTCAATTCCTAAAAATACAAATCAGTTCCCCAGTTGCATGAGCCGCATTTCATGTGCTTAACAGCCACTAGTGGCTCCCGTGTCCGGGTAGATACGGAACATTCTCATCATCGCAGAAAATTCACACAGTTTTGGACGGTATCACCAAAAATACAAAAGCAGGGGCGCCTGGGGGCTCAGTCAGTGAAGTGTCCAACTCTTGGTTTCGGCTCAGATCATGATCTCAGGGTCGTGAGATCGAGCCCCACGTCAGGCTCCGTGCTCAGTGTGGAGTCGGCTTGAGATTCTCTCTCTCCCTCTGCCCCTGCCCCCGATCGCTCTCCCTCCAAAATAAATAAATAAATAAAACCTTGAAAAAAAGATACAAATGCAGGCATGTCCGACACTACCCATTTGATGGGGCCCAAAAGGAGAGCTCCTACACATCAGATCCTAGATGCCCCGCTGCTACTATGATACGGTAGAACCGCATTTCTTGGGGGAAAAAATTGGCTCCAAAACACTGCAAAAATCACACTTAGGGATGCAGCCAACCACTTTTTTTTTTGAGATTTTATTTTTAAGGAATCTCTACACCCAACGTGGGCTTGAGCTTTACAAGCTAGAGAGCAAGAGCCACCTGCTCTACCAACTGAGCCAGCCAGGTTCCCCGGACGCAGCCAACCTTTAAAATCAGGTACTATGGGGGGCGCCTGGGTGGCACAGCGGTTAAGTTAAGCGTCTGCCTTCTGCTCAGGGCGTGATCCTGGCGTTACGGGATCGAGCCCCACATCAGGCTCCTCCACTATGAGCCTGCTTCTTCCTCTCCCACTCCCCCTGCTTGTGTTCCTTCTCTCGCTGGCTGCCTCTATCTCTGTTGAATAAAAAAATAAATAAATAAATAAATAATAAATAAATAAATAAATAAATAAATAAATAAAAAAAATCAGGTACGATGGGGTGGCCCAGTTGGTGAAGTGTCTGCCTTCGGCCCAGGTCATGATCCCGGAGTCCTGGGATCGAGCCCCGAGTTTGGGCCCCCTGCTCAGCAGGGAGCCCGCTTCTCCCTCTCCCTTTGCCCCCCCCCCCGCCTTGTTCTTTCTCTCTCGCTCTTGCTCTCTCAAATAAATAAATAAAACCTTAAAGAAAGATGATCAAGATCTTGATAAAACTGCATGACCAACAATATCTGGAGTAAGCCCCTACCCATGACCTGCCCCCTAGGATTCCCCCCACCCTCAAAGAGGAGCGAGCCAGGGGCCTTTGCTCACCCCGACAAATAGAAACTTCTTTGACCCTGCAAGCCCCATGGGCTTGTCGATTTTTGAAGGGCTGCTCTGCAAGGGGACAGTGTGGGAAAGATGGCGGGTTGTCTGATTTACTGTGAGAGTAATTTTTAGGAGCAGACACTGTTGGTTGTCTAACCAACAGCCCGTCCTCCTTTGCACTTGCTGACCGGAGTCCCACCTGCTTCACGAGACACTCAGAAGAAGGGCTGAAAGGCCTGAGGCAGGCTTTTTCAACTTCGGCACCACTGACGTTTGGGACTGGTGATTCTTTGTTGTGGGGCTGTCCTGGGCTTTGCAGGCTTGGCTATATCCTGGGCTTCTACCCACTGGATGCCAGTAGCAGGCCCCCTCTGAGTTACAATAACCAAAAATTCTGTGGACATTGCCAAATGTCTCCTGGGGGCAAAATTAACCCAGGTGGAGAACTGCTGGCCTAAGACATAAAGTCTAAGCCAGTGGTTCTCAAACTTGAACATGCATCAGGATCACCTAAAAGACTTGATAAAACACAGATTGCTCACCCCCAAAGTTTCTGATTCAATAGGTCTGTGGTGGGTTTGAGAATTTGCATTTCTACTGAGCATCCAGGTGATGCTGACACTCCTGGTCCAGGGACCCCACTTTGAGAACCACTGGTCTAAGTCATTTGTGGCACTCTAGTTCCCCTGGCCAATCAGACCAGAGAGAAAGAGCTTCCAGGAAAGTTTTCCTTGTTGATGATAAGAGGCACTTGGGAAGAAACAGTCCCTTCTTCTTGAACATTGTGGAGTCTGCATGTGATGTCTGGAGCTGTGGCAGCCATTCTGGGCTCCCAGGAGGAGCTAGGTTAAGGGCCAAACCTACCTACTGGAGATGAACTAAGGCTGTAGCTGTCATCAGGAGATCCTAGTGAGCAAGACAGCAAGTTTTCCTTTTAGTTTAAGCAAGCAGTTCCCAAACTTTACTGCCCATTACTATACATGTGAAACTTTAAAACTCACCCCACATCAATTAAGTCAGAACCTTTGAGTGTACAGTCCAAGAATTTGTATTTTTTAAAAGTTTTCCCAGGTATTTCAATGTTCAGCCAAGTTTGAGAACCCTTGCTACTTCAAGTGTGGTTGATGGGCCATCAACATTAGCATTATCTGAAAAGTTGTCAGAAATGGAGACTGTCAGGCCCCACCCCACACTCTGGGACCTACTGGCTCAGAGCCTGTATTTTCACAGGTAATATGTGATCTGTATACACAATAAAATTTGAGAGAAACAATGGCTTAAGCCATTTTGAGTTGGTTTTTCTGTCATTGGCATACCAACTGTTACCATCTACACAGCTAACACACTTGAATACAGGATTCATGCATTTAAATCACCTTGAAATAATTCAAGAGAGGCCCCAACAGTCTTCTCAACACTGGAGAACACTGTGGCCATGTCTCATGAAGTTGACCGTGCCCATACCTACAACTTAGGAATTCCACTTAATGGCATACACTCTTCAGGAAAACTTACATATGCTCAAGAAAACAAACATAAAAATGTCCTTTGCAATTTTGTTATGTCAGAAAAGGGAGAGAACCTAAATGTCCATAGTTGGGGAAATTAATAAATTACGGTATATTCATATTACCATGACATTAGTTAACATTTTTTTTTAAGATTTTATTTACTTATTTGACAAAGAGAGAGAGAGCACACAAGCAGGGGGAGCAGCAGGCAGAGGGAGAGGGAGAAGCAGCTCCCCGCTGAGCAAGGAGCCCGATGTGGGGCTCAATCCCAGGACTCTAGGATCATGACCTGAGCTGAAGGCAGACGCTTAACCAACTGAGCCACCCAGGTGCCCCTAGTTAACATTTTTTTAATTAATTTATTTACTTGAGAGAGAGCAAGCGTGCCTGCTTGTGTGCAAGTGGGGGGAGGGGCAGAGGGAGAGAGAGAATCCTCAAGCCGACTCCCCACTGAGCGTGCAGTCTGACGCAGGGCTCCACCCGGGCCTTGATTCCACCACCCAGAGATCATGACCTGAGCTGAAACCGAGAGTAGGACACTTAACCCACTGAACCACCCAGGCACCCCGACATTAGTTAACATTTACTGAGCAGACACTGCCTTTCATAAATGTTTTACATGAATTACCTTGTTTAACCTCATAGCGTCCCTATGAGGCAGGCATTATTAGAATCCTCATTTTATAGATGGGGAAACTGAGGCACACAGCGGTATTATTAAAAACTGTGCTTTTCCACTCAGATGCACATAAGAATTACCTGGAACACGTTTTGTTTTGTTTTATAATTGTAGTAAAACACACATAACATAAAATTTACCATTTTAACCACTTTTAAGTGTAGGATTAAATATATTCCCACTGTTATGCAACCATCCCTAAAACCCATCTCTAGAACTTTTTCATCATCTCAAACTGAAGCTCTGTCCCCATGAATAAACTCCCCAATCCCCCTCTTCGACCAGCCCCTGGTAATTACCATCCTGCCTTCTGTACCTATGAATTTGCCTAGTCTAGGGACCACCTCCTATTAAGTGGAATCACACAATGTATCTTTTGTGGCTGGCTTCTTTCGCCTCGCTGCATGTTTTCAGGGGTCACCCGTGTTGTAGCATGGGTCAGAACTCAATTCCTTTTTCAGGTCGAATCATATTCCATTGGCGGCATCCGCCCCATTTCCTTGATCCATTCATCCACCAAGGGACACCAGGTTGTTTTCACCTTTTGGCTACTGTGAATAATGCTGCTCTGAACACTGTGTTTCAAGATCTGTTTTGAGTTCCTGCTTTCACTGCATTTGGGTTGATACCTAGAAGTGGAATTTGGGGTCATATTCCGTGTTTCACTTTTTGAAGAACTGCCACCCCCGTGTTCGGCAGCAGCCTTACCATTTTACATCCCCATCAGCAACGCAGAAGGGGCTCCGATCTCTCCACATCTTCACCGACAGTTGTTAGTTTCTTTTTATAATAGCCATCCTAATGGCTGTGACGTTGCAGTTCGATTTGCATTTCCCTAGTGATTAAAGCGGTTGAACATTTTCAAGCACTTATTTGCAACCTGCATCTTTTCCTTAAAGAAATATATATTCAAGTCCTTTGCTTACTTTTAAACCAGGTTCTTTTTTTTTTTTTAAGATTTTTTATTTATTTATTTGACAGAGATAGAGACAGCCAGCGAGAGAGGGAACACAAGCAGGGGGAGTGGGAGAGGAAGAAGCAGGCTCATAGCGGAGGAGCCTGATGTGGGGCTCGATCCCACAACGCTGGAATCATGCCCTGAGCCGAAGGCAGACTCTTAACCGCTGTGCCACCCAGGCGCCCCTAAACCAGGTTCTCGATCCTTTGTGTTGAGTGGTAGGAGTTCTTTATATATTCTGAATATTAATCCCTTATCAGATATACGATTTGCAAATATTTTCTCCCATTCTGTATGTTGTCCTTTTACTCTCTTAATAGTGTCCTTTGATGCACAAAAGTCTTAATTTTTTAGAGGGGGAGGGGCAGAGAGAATCTTTTCTCTTTTTTTCAAAGATTTTATTTATTTGACCGAGAGAGAGACAGCTAGCGAGAGAGGGAACACAGGCAGGGGGAATGAGAGAGGAAGAAGCAGGCTCCCAGCAGAGCAGGGAGCCTGATGCGGGGCTCAATCCCAGAACGCTGGGACCACGCCCTGAGCCGAAGGCGACGCTTAAACGACTAAACCACCCAGGCGCCCCGGAGAGAGAGAATCTTAAGCAGGTTCCACGCCCAGCACGGAGCCAGATGTGGGGCTCGGTCTCACAACCCCAAGATCATGACCTGAGCCAAAATCAAGAGTCACTGCTTCACTGATGGAGCCACCCCGGTGCCCCCAAAGTCTTAAATTTTTATGAAGTCCAATATATTTAATTTTTTTTCTTTTGTTGCCTGTGATTTTGGTATCATATCCAAGAAATCATTGCCAGATTCGACGTCATGAAGACTCCCCTCTGTGTTTGCTTCTAAGAGTTTTATAGGTTTAGGTCTTAATGTCTAGGTCACTGATCCATTTAAGTGAATTTTTTTATACAGGGTGAGGTAAGGGTCGAACTCCATTCTTTTGCATGTAGATAACCAGTCTTCTTACCTAGGACACTTTTAAAACTCCTCAAAGCCAGGCTGTACCCCAGAATCTCTATGGTGGGGCCCAAGCATCAGTGACAAAAAGCTGCTCAGGTGGTTCCCAAACATCCCCTGGGCTGTGAACCGCTGTCCTACCTCCCTGAAGTCTTAGTCCTGGCTCATCTTGTATCGGGCTCAGCCCAGTTTCGAGCACAGGTGTGGCCCACGAAGGTATTCACTGGGGCTTACACTGAGCCTGGGGTGACTGGGGGAGATTCTCTGGCCCTGGAACTTTACAGACACGTTTCTCCAGCACTTTCCATGCTATGGCAGGTGCATCTAAGGAGATAAATAAGATCTGGCCACGGAGGCAGCTCCAGGGGAACATGGATAGACCCAGGAGAGGCCAGAGTTGGATGGTAATAGGGTGCCGGACAGTGTAAGGCAGGCTGTCCACACCACGGAATCAGAGACGTCTGGCTGCACGGGAGGGCTGCCTGGAGGCAGGGCTGCGGTACAGCCTCGAAGGGCCGGACGGCAAGGCGAGTTCAGAGGAGGAGGAGCTGCAGCAGAGGCATACAGGTGGGTACACGTGGAGCAAAGGGGGAGAAGCTTCCCAAGGAGGACAGAAGAGGAAATAACTGTACCAGCAGCTGACATCTGCTGGGAGCCTCTCTTTCCACTGTCGCGTTTCCTCATCTTTAAACTGGGGAGAGCAGCAGCCCCTGGCACACAGGGCCGCTGGGCAGATTACATGACCTGGGACAGGAAAAGCCCCTGGAACCCTGCCTGACACAGAAGAAGCGGTCAATAGTGCCAACTAGGTATTTCTTGCTTATTATCTCCTTTAATCTCAACAGCAACCCTAAGAGACGGATACCATTATCTCTCTTTTTTCAAAGAGGAAACTGGGGATCAGAAGGGTGAAGTCAGTGGCCCAATATCACCCAGCAGGAATGCGCCAGGGTCGAGACTCTCTTCTGTCCGACTCCAAAGCTGTCTTCCACAAAACTTGGGAACAGATGCCGGAGTCCTGGAACCCAGAACTGGAGGGGGCCTCCCAAAGGCACTGTGTCTCCTTGGTTTCGTAGAGAAAGACAACCAGAGAAGGCGGGTGACGGCGCAAAGCCCCCCGGCACGGCAGGCTGAGGGGGAGCTAGGGCTGAGGCTTGCGGTGGGACCGATGCGCAGGACAGATCGCCACGCTGGCCTCAGTCTCCCCACGAGTCAGTAAGCACCAAATGCCCCAAATTGCAGCCAGCTCACAAGAGCGCAGCGGGGAGCCCGGGCGGTATCCTGGAGGGGGAGGCCACGCAGCTTCTGCCCCGAGAGCCCAGCCGCCCGCCGCCCACCTCAGGCTGGCCGAGGTCGCCCCCGGAGGCTCCCAGTCCTCCACCCCCGCAGCGTGGGCCTGCATCGCAGAGACCCCCTGAAGGGCCCCCACCGCAGCCTCCGATCAGACCCGCCACCGGGAGGAAGTCAGGCAATCACAGATGACCTTTGCAAGGGAGCAGAATGTAAAGTGGAATCCATTTGCCTGTGCAATCTTCGT
The DNA here is from genome assembly GCF_023065955.2 of Ursus arctos. Classification (NCBI taxonomy): domain Eukaryota; kingdom Metazoa; phylum Chordata; class Mammalia; order Carnivora; family Ursidae; genus Ursus; species Ursus arctos. The sequence continues at coordinate 29,760,373 of NW_026622997.1, read as the reverse complement.
AATTACCACAGCAATTATTCCCGGGGAGCCATTGTGACCAGGCTTCAGTGCAGGTGCTGGGCCCCCAACACGCTTTGGTTTCTGCCTCCCCCCTCCAACCACAGGCTGCCTTTTGTCCCATGGCATAATCTGCTCCAAGTGCACAACCTCTCCGCTCTCCAGCCACAGCCACAGGGTGGGCTGCAGGCGGCTGGCTTCAGCCCCATTGCGGAGATGAGCAAACCGAGGGCCCTCCCCACGGAGGATGAGTGGGTTGCAGCTGGGTTCGGGCAGGAGCTGGCCCCTCACACCTGATCTGGGTCCCCTTTATTCCCACTCAACAGTTTCCTGGGTGAGGCGGAAAGACCCTCTGAGTCATTCTCCTCCAGAAACAGAGGGGAAATGGATACACGAGTAGCACCCGTGGTGTAATTTAGGGAAGCAGTTTCTAAACCTGGACGTGTGACAAAATCGCTTTCAAAGAAAATGCACATTCCTAGTCCCCGTGCTGGAGAGTCTTCGAGTCTGCCGATCTGGGGTAAAACCCAAGTGTCTCTGTTTTGTTATGTTTTATTTTTTAAAAGTTCCCTCATATGATTTCAATAATAAGCCCAAGTTTGGGAAACGTTAGGAGGCACAGGAAAGAATTTCTGAATATTTTCTGTTCTTTCTCTCACTGTTGACTTTTCTAACAACCCAAAGCCCCTTCTTTTTCACATCTGAATAACCCCTGGAAGAGGTAAGGAAAGAAATGTGAGTCATTCACACTATAGCATAAAGAAGTTTACTCAGGGGTGCCTGGGTGGCTCAGTCGTTAAGCGTCTGCCTTCGGCTCAGGTCAGGATCCCAGGGTCCTGGGATCGAGTCCCACATGGGGCTCTCTGCTCTGCAGGAAGCCTACTTCTCTCACTCCCCCTGCTTTTGCTCCTTCTCTCACTGTCTCTCTCACTCTCTGTCAAATAAAAAAATTAATAAAATCCTAAAAAAAAAAAATTTATTCAGCCAGCTTTCTGCCTAATGTCCAGCTGACATTCTGCCCATTTAGGGGAAGAGGAGGATGGGAATTAGGAGCGTTGAGTCTGGGTGGCTCAGCTGATTGAGCGTCCGACTCTTGGTTTCGGCTCAGGTCATGATCTCATGGGTCATGGGATCAAGCCCCATGTTGGGCTCAACATTCAGCAGGGAGTCTGCTTGGGATTCTCTCCCTTTGCCCCTTCCCCCATTCGTGCGCACTCTCTCTCAAATAAATAAATAAATCTTAAAAAAAAAAAGGGAGTGTTGAGGAAAGAGAAGACAGCAGGCAGAGGGAGGGAACAGAGACGCTCCTGAAAGAGGTATTAAGAGCAAGGCGCTTTGAAGTGAGACAAATGACTTGACTGGCATGTCCCCAACGGGGACAGAAAGGCTTGAACTTGTAGTGACGAACACTCACGCCGGAGTCCAGACGGTCACTAACCAGTGTGTGCCTGAGCTCCGTGGGGAGGCCGGGCAAGCCCACGGCTGGGGAATGACCTAACTCCTCACAACTCCAAGTGCGGGCCGGGGGCTAGCAGTGCCGGCATCGCCCGGGTGTTGGTGAGAAGCGCAGAATCTCGGGCTCACCAGATCCTCCAACTGCGAGTCCCCAGGAGACTTCTGAGCAGATCAGAAGCTCTAGTCCAATTAGCAGTTAGCTCCAGGGAGCCTCGGGCATTACCTGCTTCTAGGAGAACGCGACCGGGCAACAGGCAGGGGTACCTCATAAAACTAGTGGGGGGCCTGGGGAGAGGGGCTAAACCCCACCACTCAGCTGGCCCTGAGCTGCCTTCTGAAGGAACGGGGGGCATAGGTCAATAAGATGAAGTAAAGTTGGGGCTCTTGACTTGGGAGCCCGTCGCAGGGTGCGCGGCTCACTTTGCCACTAACGCGAGGGCTGTCATGGGGCCCAGAGGAGCTACGATGAGAAAGCATTTTGGAAACTGCGAACCACTAGACAGAGTGAGTCACCGCCGCTGCTGCCTGGTGTCCTCAGGAGACCCTGCGTACGCCCAGCCTCACACGCAGCCAACCTTACCTGTTCCTTCCCGTGACCCTCCAGAGCTGGCATCTCAGGCTGAAAGGAGTCGGACAAACCAGGTCACGTGATGATGGTATTTTCCGATGAGGTTTAGTGCATCTGCCAGGATCTGAAGACCCTGGAAACGGGTACCAGGTACAGCCAGGTGGGGGTGCTCCAGGCTCCCCAAATCTCACAGCCACCCACCTGCCAGGGTGGCTCCCCACCCTGACTGCTCAGAAGAACCAGTGCCATCTGCACCACCACAATGGCTAAAATAAAAGGACAGACGACGCCAAGTGTCGACAAGGATGCGGAGCAACCAGAACTCTCAAACACGGCCGGTGGGGGGTGAAAAATGGCCACTTCGGAAAACCATTTGGCAATGTCTACCAAAGTTCGCCACATGCACACCTTAGACCCACACTCCCACTCCTGGCTATATGCCCCACGGTCACGAGTGCACGTGGCCCCCAGAGCCCCGTGCGTGAATGCTCACTGCGGTGGTACTCATGTTAGCCCCAAACCACCCAAACGTGGAAACACTAAACTGTGTGCACTCGCGTGTGCTACGTGGCCCAGAGCCCTGCTTCAGGCCAAAGGTGCCCCCACCCCAGCTGCGGGGGGTGCTTACCGCTGACAAGCCTCAGTCTCTCCCCAAGAACTGCCGTCCACCCGACAAACCTCTCCAGGCAGGCAGCTCACATCCAGTAAGGGGCTGCCACCGTCCCGGATCCCTCGCCTTAATGCAGGACCCCTGTGAAGCTAACACTCTCCCCGGGCTGCAGGTGGAAGGGAGCACGCTGCAGGGGCGATGCCTCTGGAGTTGGAGAGGCTGGGGGAATAGTAATGCCTTATAAAGCCCGAGGAACGGGCCGGCTGTGGCTGGGGGCTTTCGTGCCCAGAGAAAGACAATGAAAGGCTGAGAGCGATGAATCACTAATTCAAGGCAAGTGTGAAAGCCAAGGGCCTCCTTAGCTGCATGTAAATCCTCTCCCACAGCTGAAGGGGAGGGAATAGCCAAGGAAGAGACACAGGGCTTCAGGATAAGGGGAGCAGAATGTCAGAGAAGGTTGCGTTCTCACCCCACGATGAGTCTGCGGCACCAAGGTCAGGCCTTGCTCCGGAAAGAGTGGGTCTTAAGTGACCCTTCAGAGCCTAGCATGCCTTTTCACTGAAGACGGCGCTGAGGGTCCTCCCTCAGATCTGCACCCCCACCTCGCCCTGGCCACCAGCCCAATAACTAGGGTGAGCACACGTCAGCCCAGCTGCCGGACGGAGCCACAGCGCCCAGGCAGAAGCCAGAAGAGCGCGCGCGGGCTGCCATCTGAGGGCCGGACCAAGGGGTGGGGTGGGCCACGAAGCTGGGTAAGGGAGAGTTAATCCCACATGGAAGAGTCAGAGGGAGAAAGCAATGACCACAGCGGGAGTGGCAGAAAGGCCAAGGCTGTGTGTCAGACAGCGGAAGAGGGGGTCAGAGCCTCAGACACGTGGGCACATTCGGTGGATGTGCCGATCAGGCCAGAACACCCACCAGGAGTCTGCCTCCTGCACGACTCGTGGACCCTCCCTGTGCCAAAGCCATAAGGAATGTGGTGGCGTGAGGGGGTCCCAGCAGCCTGACAGCTGAGCGTCCTTCGAAGACCCGCGAGTAGGAGCTGTTGTCACAGCACTGGGCGCCCTGGCAGCAGTGAGATGACAGGGTCCCCCAGTAAGAGGCCGGGTGGCAGCATCTCTCCGTCAGAAGCAAGGTGGGTCCAATGATGACGACTACAGGCGAGGTCAGAGCCACGGCTGGGCCGGCCCGACCCGCAGAGCTATGGGAATGGTTAACAGAACCCGGCGGCCCCGGGGGGAAGCCGGCCGGGCAGCCAACAAGGACACTGCCTGCTCCACAGAATCAAAGGAAACCAAGGCCTGAGGATCAATACAAGTCATGATCCTTTGCCCGATTTCCAGACCTGAGCAAGGTTTCAGATCCAAGCGACGGGAGAAGAGACCAGGGCCCCCGGAGGAAGGGCCCTGTGATCCCAGAACAAATATATGTGATAATGATTTGACCAATCCCTCCCCAGAGGGACTTGTGCAGCCATTTATCCAGGTAAGCCCCACTGGAGAAGGAGGAACCCCCGGGCATTTCAAGGACTATTAGACACAGGGTCCATATGGGTATCAGTCCAGGGGCCCCAACAGTGTTCATGGCCCCCCGTTTGGTGGGAGCATATGGGGGCCAGATGCCAAATGGATTCCTGGCCCAGGCTTGGCTCACGGGGAGCCCATGTCCACCCTCTGCCCCTCTGTATGACCTTGGGGCAGTCACCTGTTTGGGCCCTGGTGCCCACCGTGAGGGGAAGGGCTGCCCTAGGCGGGGAGGCTGGGCGAGCAGGGTGCAGACTCACATCCTGATGCCCACACGCCTGTCTGAGCACCCGGAGAGCACCCTGGGAGCCCACCAGACCCTGCTCCGATCTCCGTCCTGCCCCATCCTGGCAAGTCCCCATGTTCTCATTTCTCATTGTCTACAAAGCGGGGATGATGGCACTTACTTCACACGGCGGCTGTGAGAACCGCCACGGAGACCAATGTTTCACGACACCTCCTCCTTCCTCACTCCCAGCTGCCGCCGGGGGCGCCGTTGTCAGGAGAAAATGGGAGCAGCCTGCCGAGAACACCCCCGCACGCGCTCGCCCCCCCCCCCCCCCCGAGCTCTGCCTCCCTGCCCCCCCCCCCACGCTAGCCCCTGCCTTCCTGGCTCTCCAGCTGCAATGCTCCCCCTCTCCCACATGATCGGGCTTTCCCTCCACCCAGACTCTTTCCCACCAAGGGAGAAACAGGGGTGTTGTTTCACTTAAAAAAAAAAGCCCCCCCAAGAACGCACACTGCCCTCAGTTCCTGCCCCGTGGGCCTGCTCCCGTGGCTCATCGAGGACGCTCTGGGAAGGCCGTCCGCAGGCCCTCCTTCCCAAGCCCCTCCAGTCAGGCCCTGGCCCTCACTGGTCACCACAGGCCCCCACAGAGCCAAAGCCCCAGCCCCTCTCTAATCCCCCTCCCACTGCCCTGACATCGTGGCCGTCCTGCTTCGGACACCACACTCTCGCTGCCATCTTTCCTTGGCTCTCTACGGCCCGCACACCCAGGGCTCAGCCCTGGGGCCTCTTCTCTTTCCCAGGCACACCTACTCTCCAAGCGATCTCCTCTAGGCCGGTTGCTTTAAATGCCCCCCCCCCCATATTTCTAGCCCCAGCTCTGGCATTGAACTCCAGCCTCATAAATCCAACCACCTCCTCAGCATCCCATCTGGATGTCCAACAAGTTGACCTGTCCCCAGAGAACTCTTGATTGCTCTGGAGCCCGCTCCAACCCTGGTCATCCCCATTCCCAAAAATGCCATCACTGCTTGCCCAAACGCTCAACCCAGCCATGGAGATTCCTCTCCTTCCCTTGTCCCCACATCTCACTGACTCCCCTCAGACTACATCCCGACTCCAGCTAGTCTGCACCCCCTGTGCCACAGAGGGTGGGTCAGCACCATCATCTCTCGCTAGGAGGACTGTGTGGCCCCCTAACAGTCTCTCTTCCACCCTTGCCCCCTACCATCTATCTGCCAGACCCTCCTCTTTTTAAATCATAAATATAATTTTGACATGTCACACCCCCACGGAAGCCCTCTACTGACTCACCTCACTGAGAAAAAGACCCAAGGGCTTGCCCTGCCTGCGGGTAGAACATGGAAGGTCCCAACCTGTTTGCTTACCTTCACCTCCAGCCACTCCCCCATCCCCATCTCCCTTCCAGGCACTTTGTCCCTTTTGTATCCCTCACACACATCAGGCTGTTTCCTGCCCCAGGGCCTTTGCATGTGCCCTCCCTATGTTGAGATGCTCCTCCCCAATGGCCACAAGGCTCATTTCCTGCCTTGTTAGGTCTCTAATTAACATCTCTGACCCCTAACCCATCTAAAATAGCCAGCCCACCCTGTCACCTCCTAGCCCCCTCTCTTTTATTTTTCCTTTGTAACACTCATTACTCTCTGATGTTATTTTTTTTAATTAATAGGCTTTATTTTTAGAGCAGTTTTAGGTTCACAGCAAAACTGAGCAGAAAATATAGAAAATTCCCACATATCCCACTCCCCTGTTTCCCTACCGCCACATCCCATCAGTGTGGTACATCTGTCATAATCAATGAACCAGCATTGACACATCATTACCAACCAAAGTCCACAGATTCACATTACGGTTCACTCTTGGTGTTGTATGTTCTGCAGATGTTGACGCACATACAATGGCATGGATCCACCGCTACACTGTCACATGGGGTCGTTTCATTGCCCTGCAAGTCCCCTGTGCTCCATCTATTCACCCATCCATCCCTCTCACCCTCCCTCCCTTTCCCCAAAGCCTTGGCAACCATGATCTTTTTATCGTGTCTGTAAGTGTTGCCTTTTCCAGAACGTCATGCAGTCGGAATCACAAAGTATGTGGCCTTTCCAGACCAGCTTCTCTCTCTTATTAATTTCTTTAAGGTTTCTCCATGTCTTTCGTGGCTTGATAGCTCATTTCTTTTGAGTCCTGATTAGTGTGCCATTGTCTGGACATATGAGTTTATTTATCCATTTACCTATTACAGAATATCTTGGTTTACTTTTAAGTTTTGGCAATTAAACACCCTGACACTCACAATAAACAATAGTAGATTGAAGGCACTGAGGAGTCCTGCATAAAGGAAACTCTTTACCATGGGTGTACCTGGCTTTTCCCAAATTTGACCAATGACAATGCATCCGGTGCACTGGACAATGCAACCTTCCATCTCCTGGGGCCACAGGCCCTCTGGGCTGGTGCTACCCACGAAGCTTCTCCTTGAAAGAAGAGAAGCTGAGATCCATAAGGCAGAGCTGGAGGCACCAAAGTAAGGAGAATGGTTGAGTCTGGGGGTTTGGAGGATGTGGGTCGGGCTAGGGTGAGGACCCCAAGAGGAATAATGGGAACTAAAATGAGGACCTAGGGGCGCCTGGGTGGCACAGCGGTTGAGCATCTGCCTTCAGCTCAGGGCGTGATCCCGGCGTTCTGGGATCGAGTCCCACATCGGGCTCCTCTGCTATGAGCCTGCTTCTTCCTCTCCCACTCCCCCTGCTTGTGTTCCCTCTCTTGCTGGCTGTCTCTATCTCTGTCAAATAAATAAATAAAATCTTAAAAAAAATAAAATAAAATAAAATAAAATAAAATAAAATAAAATAAAATGAGGACCTGACTCTGGTGCCCCACAGCCACACAGCAGCTGGGCGCCCCTGGTAAAGCCACCTCCCCCCTCTGCCTCTCGGTGTCCCTACAGAACAAGGAGATCACCCAAGGCCCTACTGCCCAGAGCTTCTGAGGCTATGGGTAGGTTCTTAGGTTGGTTTCTAGAATTCAAAAAGCATAATGCCTCGAACACCCAGACTGAGTCTCTAATTACCATTCCTCATTAAATGGATCCATGGAGAAAAGACAACTCACAGAAACGAGTAAAAAGAATTTGCAAGTCATGTATCTGATAAGTGTCTCATCTCTAGAATATATAGAGAACTCTAAAAACTCACCAATAAAAAGACAAAGTACCGGATTAAACATTGGAGAAGGATGTGAAAAGATATTTCTCCAAAGAAGATATACAAAAGGCCAATAAGCACATGAGGAGACGCTCATATCCCTCGTCATTAGGAAAATGCCTATTGCAACCACCGTAAGATGTCACCTTACACCCACTAGGATGGCTACAATCAAAGAGAAGGACGACAGAAAACGCTGGGGAGGACGAGGAGAAACTGGAACTTTCATACTTGGCTGGGACATGTGAAATGGCGCAGTGTGGGAAACGGCCTGGCAGCTCCCCGCGAAGTTAAAGGCAGATTTGCCAGGTGACCCCGGGTACAGAACCAAGAGAAATGAAAGCCTATGTCCGCTTGTATGCAAATGCTCTCGGAACAACCCAGAGGTAGAAACAACTCAGATGTCCACTACCGGATGAGTGGATATCCGTATGATGGAATATTATTCAGTCATGAAAAGGAATGGTGTCCTGACCCACGCCACAACATGGATGACCCTTCAAAACAGTACGCTAAATGAAAGAAGCCAGTCAGAAATGTCTCGCACGAGTCCACTTACTATACAAGCATTATCCAGAACGGGTGAGTTTATAGACACTGAACGTAAAGGGGGGGGGCTGCCAGGAGCTTGAGGAAGGGGAACTGAGGAGTAAGGGCTCAAGGGCATGCGGTCTCTTTCTGGAGTGATGGAAAAGTTCTGGAAGTAGACAGCAGCGATGTTGCACAATTTTGTGAATGTGCTAAAAGCCACTGAACTGTACTTTTTATTTTTTTTAAAGATTTTATTTATTTATTTGACAGAGAGAGAGAGAGAGCACAAGCAGCGGGAGCAGCAGGCAGAGAGAGAGGGAGCAGGGAGCCCCACATGGGGCTTGATCCCAGGACACTGAGCCAAAGGCAGGCACTTAACCAACTGAGCCACTCAGGTGCCCCCAAATTATACATTTTAAAAGGGATAAAATTATGATATAGAATTATATCACAATTTAAAAATATATATATATAAAATGACCCAGAGCTCCCTGAAGAAATGGCTGACTGCGGCTCTGAGGAGCCTAGAACATCTTCATTCCAGAAAGCGAGGACAATTCCAAGCACCAGTGCACCTGTGTGAAAAGGATGCCAGCGTCAACTTCAAGAGGCTCCCACTGGCCCTAATGGGACAACTTAAACATCGCTGAGCGTAATGAATCCAAGGACTGAAACTCATCAAATTTATAAAAATCCATAATGATAATAAAAATCAAAGTCTAAAAAACAATCTTAAAAGTCTGCTAATAACCAAATGTCTACAAGAACGTGGAACACCAGGGTCCAGCACACACTGCCTACGCGCGTGTGGACTGTACAACCACTTCGGATAACAGTGCAGCACCAGCCAGTGAGTGTGAAGACACACCCCATGACCCAGCAATTCCACTCCGAGGTATACACCCTGCAGAACTGCCTATGAGTGTGGGGGCGCCTGGGTGCCTCAGTCGGTTAAGCGTCTGCCTTCGGCTCAGGTCACGATCCCGGGGTCCTGGGATCAAGCCCCACGTTGGGCTGCTGAGCAGGGAACCTGCCTCTCCCTCTGTGTTCTCTCCCTTGTTCTCTCTCAAGTAAACAAATAAAGAAAAATCTTTAAATTAAAAAAAAAAAAGAACTGCATGAGTGGTTTAGTCAGAGAGTGTTCAGAGTAGCATTCTTCGCAACAGCCACAAATCAGAAACAACCCCGATCATGAAAATGTTAGCCTGGATAATAAGTAAACCACGTCTATTCACACATTAGAACACCACACAACAAGGAAAAATCAAAGAATCACTACTACAAAGAACACTCTAGATGCATGCTAAAAGAAAACGCTAACTGAAAAAAACCCAGCAAGGGGCGCCTGGGTGGCTCAGTCAGTTAAGCGTCTGCCTTCAGCTCAGGTCATGATCCTGGGGTCTTGGGATCGAGCCCCGCATCAGGCTCCCTGCTCAGTGGGGAGCCTGCTTCTCTCTCTCTGCAGCTCCCATGCTTATGCTCTGTCAAATAAATGAACAAAATCTTTAAAAAAAAAAAAAAAGGAAAAGGAAAAAACCCAGCCATTAAAGAATAGTAATTCTATTAATTAAAATTCAAAGAGAGACAGAACTATTTGGTTTTGGGTGCATAGTTCCGTGGTGAAACCAAACACAAAGCAGCTAATAACACTAACTTCTGCATGGTGGGTCCCTCTGGGAGGGAGGCCCAGTGGGGAGAAGGGTGCCGGGGGCTTTTGCGACTATAGCAATTCTTTGGTTTTGACCTACATGGTAGTGACTTGGATGTTGGCTTTGTATTGGTTTGTTAAAATGTATAACCTCTTTATTTTATACACTTTTGTACTTTAAAATGGGAAAAATACTCACTGGTCACCTTTGGGGATGGCTAGAGCACCAACTTATTTTTTTTAAAGATTTTTTTTATTTAGTTATTTGAGCGAGCACAAAGCGGGGGAAGCGGGAAGAGGGGCAGAGGGGCAGGGGAGAGCAGACCCCCTGCTGAGCAGGGAGCCTAACATGAGGCTGGATCCCAGGACCCTGACCTGGATCACGACCTGAGCCAAAGGCAGATGCTTAACCGACTGAGCCACCCAGGCGTCCCCCCCAAATCATTTCTTTTAAAACCGATAAATAAAGGGAAAGAAACAAGCTTTTCCGCTACTATACATACCATATTTCAGAATAACAAAATAAATGAAGAGGGAAAGTTCTTTACAGAAGTCTAGCTAATGCAAACAAAATGATCAAATTAGAAAATCACCATCTGGTGAGGAGGAAAATATGATGGAAATCAGACGTTAACTTGCAGAAAGGGTGGGGTAGCCACAGCTCTCGGGGCTCCCGGCTCCCCTGCAGCCGCTGTGGGGGGCGCCTCACTGCCCTGCAGACCGGAGCACTGCAGCCATCCGGGCCAGGCTCCACTGGCCACACCAACAGGGCGATGGAATTTTTTTGCACGTGCTTTGCATGCTATTTCATGTCCAGAATTTGCACAAATATTCCTGGAGTTCTCGCCAAGTGGGACACAGACCCCTCCTGGGCGTAGCCCCTGGTGGGAACATTGATGTCTCGGGTTTGGGAAAGAGCCTGGCCTGTAGCCCCCAGCTCAGCGGAGCGGTGGTCCAGAGCAGCCTGGGGTGGGCTAGAAAAGGGTCCTGGGGGGAGCAGGGATCTCAGGAATCGGGAGCTGATGCAAGTTGGGGCCCCCATCCCCATCGTACCGCCTCACAGACCCCCATCCCCAAGGCAGTGGAGGGGCCCTCCCCACCCTTACATACCTAATGCTGCAGTGTTGTGACTCGATTTCTCCCTGTTGGGCTTGTCTTGATCCCATTTGGGGAGTGATGAGGTAAAAGGGAGCCTGCTGTGATTTGCCACCCCACCCCCAGCCCTGTCCAGGGCACCCAGGCCAAGCCAGCTTTGCAGCTTACCAGGCCAGCTGGTGTGAGGGGGAGGGGCCCCCAATGCCCAGGCCTGCAGAGGCTGGCCCAAGGGCCCACCCAGCCTGTCAAAACAAAAGGGCTGGGGGAAGGGACAGAGGCAGGAATCCAGGGCCATGCAGGGTGGGGGAGACCTCGCATCAGAGGTGCCCTGTCTGGGGCCTGGCCAAGTGGGGCAGGCGGGATGGCAGCTGGTCACCCGACACTTGGGGAGCAGGACAGGGTAGCAGTCTGGTGTCCGATGGAGCTGCGGATAGAGGTGACACCAGATAGCCTGCTGGGGGTGGGGCGGCCGGGGGGAGGGGAGGTGGGAGTGGGGAGAGCTCGTTCAGACCCAGTGGGAATCCCAGCTCTGGCACGCATTCGCTAGGGGCGCTGGCCCGAAGCCTGAAGCCCCTCTGCGGCCTCAGCCTGCCCGTCGGAATGGGGAGCGGTGCGGCTCCAGTGTGCCAGTCCCACGAGGAGTCTAGCACGGTGCCCAGCACACGGAAGTGCTCCACAGGTGCCGCGCGGTAAGCGGGGTGTGGACGGACACACTCACAGACAGGAGGGGCTCCCTCGCCACTGAACGGCCAGCACCCAGGTCAGTGCGGCACACGGCCCTGGAGGCCTATCTGCTGCATGAACGTATGAGAGGAATATCAGGAACCAGCAGCCACGAAGAGGGACCCCAGGAAGAACCAGAGCTCAAATCCCCGGTCTGCCCCTTCCTGGCTGCCCCACCCCGGGCAAGTCATTCCGCCACCCTGCCCAGACCTGGGCTTCTTCACCCATCACACAGGAAGAGCGGTCGTTAGTAAATACCCTGGGTGGCTCAGCAGGTTAAGCATCTGCCTTCAGCTCAGGTTATGATCCTGGGGTCCTGGGATGAGTCCCACATCAGGCTCCCTGCTCAGTGGGGAGCCTGTTTCTCCCTCTTCCTCTGCCCCTCCCCCTCCACTCGTCTCTCACTTTCTCTCTTTCAAATAAATAAAGTCTTAAAAAAAAAAAAGAAATACATATATACATACATACATACATACCCCCCTCACAGCTGATGGCTAGGCTCCGAGCAGCATATGGATAGGAAGAAAGTGGAGGAGGGGTGCTGGATGCCCTGTACCACTGCCCCCCTCTCCTGAGAGCTGGCAGGGGCTTCTGGGTGAGAGGCCTCACCCAAGATGCCTAGGAGGTTATGCCCTCCCCTGGGGTGAGGGGCAGCCAATGACTCCCTGGTAGGGGGGTCCAAGAGGCCTGGCTGTCCTGACCCCCTCCCTGGCTGTCCCCCTCTCAAGCGCCCTGCAGACACCCTCCCTGGCCTGCAGACACCCTCCCTTTCCTTCTGCGAGCTTGCCTGCAGTAAATCACTTGCCCAGGAACCCCTGTCTTGGGTTATGCTTCCCAGCATCTGACCTAGGACAGGAAGTATTTTGTAAACTCTGAAGCATTGTCCTATTTTCCAGGAAATGCTGAAAAGAGAGGAGCTGACTGGGAGCCATGTAAGTGAAAGAGGATGTCTGCCCTGTGGGCAGAGTCTGGCTACCCTGCCCTCACCCAGCTCACAAGCAGGTGGCGGGGGGGGGGGGGGGAGCAACAAGATTGTAACATCAAGGATGGGCAAGTGCCACGAAGGAAACTAAAGCGGGGGGGGGGGGATGGAGAACAAGAGCAGCTATTTTTTTTTATTTTAATTCAATTAGCCAATATATAGTACATCATTAGTTTCAGATGTACAGTTCAGTAATTCATCAGTTAACAGCAGCTATTTTAGATGAGCTGCCCTGGGAAGGCCTCTCTGAGGAGGTGACATGGGCAGAGATGTGAACATCACGAGCATGCTGACCTCTGCAGCCAAGCACTTCTAGGGAACGGCAATGCAAAGGCCCTGAGGCAGGAGAATATCTGCTACATCCACAAAAGGGCCAGGAACCAAGTGAGGAAGGAGTGGCATGAGATGAGGTCAGAGGTACTATGCAGCTACATCATGCAGGGCCCTGTAGGCCATTACAGGACTTTTTATAGGCTTTGGGTTTTATTCCAAAGAAGAGGGAGTCATTGAAGTTTTGAGGAGAGGAGGCATGGGATCTGATTTAAAAGAGTTTCTTTGGGGGCGCCTGGGTGGCTCAGTCGTTAAGCATCAGTCTTCGGCCCAGGGCGTGATCCCAGGGTCCTGGGATCGAGCCCCACATCAGCCTCCCTGCTCTGCTGGGAGCCTGCTTCTTCCTCTCCCACTCCCCCTGCTTGTGTTCCCTCTCTCGCTGGCTGTCTCTCTCTCTGTCGAATAAATAAATACAATCTTTAAAAAAAAAAGTTTCTTTGGCTGCTAGGACAAGGAGGGAGGCAGGGAGACCCGGTAGAAGCTGCTGCAATGATACAGGAAAGCTACAGTGGAGGCTCAGAAGGGACGGCAGCAGTGGACGTGGGGAGAGGTGGTTTGATTCTGGGCATTGTGAAGGTCAAGTCAGGAGGGTTTCCTGATGACTGCATGATGGGGAGTCAGAAGACAGATGCACCCAACTACCCAATTTACAGAGGGGACAGAGGGATGAGTTAAACTACATCCCGGGGATGCAATCAACAGAATCCAGACTGCAGGAAATTCTACAGGACAAACCACCTGGCTTCTCCAACAGATCAACTGCCGAGAACAAAGGAAAAGATGGAGAGGGAAACTCCGGATGAACAGAGACTAAGACACGTATCAACCAGTCACAATGTGTGGCCCTTATTTGGATCCTGAGTCAAACTAAGTGCAAAAAAACCAAAACCATGGGGCGCCTGGGTGGCACAGCGGTTAAGCTTCTGCCTTCGGCTCAGGGCGTGATCCTGGCGATCTGGGATCGAGCCCCACATCAGGCTCTTCTGCTATGAGCCTGCTTCTTCCTCTCCCACTCCCCCTGCTTGTGTTCCCTCTCTCTCTGGCTGTCTCTATCTCTGTCGAATAAATAAATAAAATCTTTAAAAAAAAAAAACCAAAACCAAAACCAAACAAAACAAAGACATGTCTGTAACAACTGGGAACGTGAACCCTCGGTGGCTATGTGACAGTATAAAGGAGTAGTTTCTTCTTAGATAGAATAATGGCATTGTGATTACGTTAGGGAAAGTCCTTATCATTTCGAGACACATCTTGATGTATTTGTGATGAAATGATGTCTGGGATATGGTCTGAATTCTGAGGGGGGAGGACGGTGGGGGCAGAAATGGAATGAGACGGGCCATGAGTCGGTAGGAGTTAAAGCCGAGCAGTAGGCCCATGGTGGCGCTTTATCCTCTTCTCTTTACTTCTGCAAAGGCTTATGTTTTCCCACAATAGAAGTTTAAAAATAAAGAACAGAAGAGGAAACTGAGTCCCAGGCAACGTGCTGAATGGCCCAAGGCCCTTCCGTGAGTGGGTGTAAGGGCCAGGATCTCACCCCGTCCCCCTGCCCCATTCCCCAGCCCATGCTCCTGCCCTGCCTCAGTTGTCTCTCTCTGCTTCCAGTGGTCAGTCAAGGCCGGACCCAGGCAGGCCAGAAGGGGGCTGAGCGGTGCTGGGCTACCTGTTCCAGAAAGTCCAGTGAGGCCAATGGTTTCAAGTATTTGGCATCCGCCCCACTAGCTGCATCTCTCACTCCTCCCTCGGGTTCCTGCGCGGATTTCCTCGCCAGCCCCTACAACCCACCTCTCGGGCTCCAGCCTGTGCGTCTTCGTCCCTGTCGTCACTCTGCCTGGAAGGTGCCTTCCACCTCTCTGAATCTACCCGCGTTTCCTTCCACATCGACCTCTGGCAGAAGACCCGTGATCAACCACGCTCCGTCTGCAGGAGCACGCATGCCTGTCTGCACTCCCTACCAAGAGGTGCGCCGTGCCATGGCACAGAGGTTAAGAGCAGAGCCTCTGGGGGCGCCTGGGTGGCTCAGTCGGTTAAGCATCTGACTCTTGATTTCGGCTCACGTCACGTCTCAGTGTGGTGAGATTGAGCCCCACATCGGGCTCCACGCTCAGCGAGATGTCTGCTTGAGATTCTCTCCCTTTCCCTCTGCCCCTCCCCGCTCTCTAAAATAAATAAATAAATAAATAGAATATTCAAAAAAAAAAAAAAAAAGAGCAGAGCCTCTGGACCCAGACTGCATGGGTGTAAATCATGCCTTCGCCACTCACGTGCAGTATGACCTCAGGCAAGCCACTTACCCTCAGTTTCCACACCTGTAAAATGGGGATAACCTTATAACACTACTGAGGAAAACTAAACGAGTTCATAAATATGGATAAACAAAACAGTGCCTGGCACACGTCAGTGGAACTCAGGCCCCCTGGGGGCCCCCTGCCATTGCTGTCCAGGGCCGGTCTCCCTCCTTCTTGCCCCCCCCCGCCCCAGGAACCTCAGTACCACACACACTGGGCGCCCAGTCACCACTTTCATGGAGACTCGGCTTCTGCGATGCTCCTTCTGCCTTCCTGGTACCCAGACTTACCTTACCCCCGTGCCCGTCCCACGAGGTCTCATCCACCCCAGGAACTCGAGGAAGGAGAGGTGAAAGAAGCCCTTGCAGGGACCCACTTGAAACCAGCCACAAATAAAAATGTAAACCCAAGTGGTGGCATCTGACTCAGATGCCATCAAACTGAGGGGAATGCAATTTAATGCTCACTTTTTTAAGATTTCTAAGAAAAATCCCAGATAGTATCAAGTGTAATTTTAATTATGTTTTTACGAGGGATGACATTTGTTGTATAAAATGCAAACAGCACAGGATCGCTAAGAGAAGAAGGCAACGTTCCCCATATCGCCCGGCACCGAGCCTCTGGCTTCCTGCCCCCAGAGGTAAGTAAGCTCCAGTAGCAATCGGGTGTGCAGCCTTCTACACGCGTTTCTGCAATATGCACACAAGGACACATACGTGTATTTTTTAAATGGGATCCTACGAAACACATCATTCCACAAAGTCACTTGCCTTCACCTGCCTGTACATGCTGACCGTCTGTTCTCTCTCAGCGACCGCACGCATGTAAGACAGCTCCTGGCACCCAGGAGACGTGCACGGGAGATGCACCGACCAAATGAAAGAACTGAACAGCCGCCTAAAATCGCACCAGCTGGAGACGTCCTAGTGATGTCCCCAGCCCTCCTGACGGACACGCACACTGACCTTCTCCACCCAGCTGTCTCTGCACCCTGCAAAGACGTCACCTGTGGGAGAAATGGCCGGGTCAAAGCTCCCATCGGCCGGGTCAAAGCTCCCATCGCTATTGCCAGAAAGGCAGTGCCAACCTATTCTCTGGGTTTCCCATACCCTCTGCCACATCAGAGGTTTATGATGATGAAGGCTTTTGTTTCTCGAAAGAATTAACATTATTTAGGGAATCCACCCTGGATCCTCAAATCTCCTTAGGAGAGGATGCATCCTTTATTATTTCTGAGCTGCCCTAGGGAACCAAAATCCACAAGTGAAGAGTCATTCTCCAGACAGGAAACAGTTTACAGATGCAAAATTTGAAACATCTCATTGACTTCTAAAAATGGACAGGTTAATTTAACTGTCAACTTCAAGCAAGTATCCACTGACCCCTCCCACAATACAAAAGAAGAGAAAATTAGGACCCCCCACTCCCTCTTTCCCTCCCCCCCCATCCCAGTCTAGGGTGGCCAGATTTAGCAACTCAAAATACAGGACACCTACTTAAATGTGACTTTCAGATAAACAACAAATAAAATTCTCAGCGCAAGTATGTTCCATGAAATATTTAGGACACGCTCGCTCTAAACAAATTCCGCTCTAAACAAATTCGTTGCTTTTCCTGGAGATCGAATTTAACTTGGCATCCCGGATTTTATCTCGGAAACCTCCTGCAGCCCCTACCCAGCATTTTAACATTGAGTGATTTTTAAACAGCAGGAGCGGCTGCCTCTGCCCGCCCAGCCAGAAAGCCTCCAGAAGCATCGGCCCTACCCCTACAGCACACTCCCCGCCCAGAGATGGCCCCACCAACTTCCCTGGCGTTGGAGTTCGTGTCCCCTCAGAGCCAGCTGGAGCCAGCTGGCTGCTCATCTTCTCCCCTGGCCCATTACGCAGGTTCCTTCCCACCCATTCTTTCTGGGGGTAAACACTATCTCTCACCCCAGCTGCTGGGGGGAGGGGCTGTGATGTGGGCACACGACCCTCAGGTGGCAGCCCCTCGGGGACTGCTGCTACAAAGCCACCTGCCTAAGGGTGAGCCGTGCGTCCGACCCAGTGCCTGCTGGCTGCTGAGGGCTAGAGGTCTGACCATTCCAAGTTCGGCTCCCGAGGGCCAGTCTAGCTCCGGAGCACACACTAGGTCCCTAGGGTTGCCTGCCAGGGCTGCTTTGGAGCTCCACTTCTTTCTTTACCCTGTTCTGCCTGCTTCCCACCTGGCTGACCACACACAAGGCTCAGGGACCACTCCCCCACCTGCACGGGAATCCCGCCTCCACTTTCTACCCCACCTGTCCCCAGTCCCCACTTCCCCCCATCCCCTGCCCCAGTCTGCAAAGTGCCTACATCAGGTGGGTGTGGTGCTGGCTAATGGATTTTACTTGGCTTTCCAGCACTTTCTACATTTTCCACAACAAGCACATCTTACTTTGGTAATAAGAAAATACAAGCTTTTTCTTTTTTAAACTTAAGAAAAACCAAACCAAGCATCCCTCCTCCACACTCACTCCTCCCCCCATCCCTCCCACCTGTTTCCCTGGGAGGACCCCCCCACCCAAAATCAGTGAACTCATCCACCCTTGTCCCACCAGGCCATTTCACTTCTCCAGTCAAGGCTTTCTACCACCAGCCTATCCTTGCTGGGGGGCTATATGCAAATTTATGAGCAGTTTCCTCAACTCCTACCAGGAGAAGAAAAAATTTTTATGTGTCCTGAGGTTGGCGATGTTAGGGACCCATATGCATTCACTCATTCTACAAGTGAGCTCCGGTGACCTGTGCCAGGCACTGGGGACACTGGGGACAGAACACAGACCCTGCCCCCTTGGGCTTCATAGCCTTGCACTGGGAAGATGGGGCAACACCCCAAAGCCCCAGAAGGCGCTGGATGAGGGGAGGTGAGGGAGCAGGACGCCCAAGTCGGGAAGCTTCTGGGAGGAACAGAAGTCTCAGCCCCCCGCAGGGTTAGAAGGAAGCGGAGAGAGGAGGGGGAGTGTTCGAGTGGGGGAAGAGCCTGCGCACAGGCCTGCAGGTGAGAGAAGTGTTGACTTACTTGAGGAACTGAGAGCAGCTCAGAGCGGCTGGAGGGCAGAGGGAGGGTGAACAGAAGGCGGACACCCAGACTTGGGGAGGACAAAGTGCCAAATTAAGGAGACCGCCCATCGTCCTCAGGGCAATGGAGAGCCATCGAAGAATGCAGAGCAGGGGAGTGACCCAGTGTCAGGTGTGCGTCCTACAAAGGTCACAGTCCTGCTCACTGATGTGGATTCTTATTCTCGGCAGCCACAACCCACAGTCACAATCGGGCACATCCCACGCACCGTGCGTGAACTTTGGCCACAGAGCACCTGAAACCTGTATCTCCATGGAGACAGCAAGCCCCGGCAGGGAGCTCCGCAGCCCTCTCGCTCTTGCGATAGGGAATACGGGTTAAAGGCAAGGACTCTGGAGCCTAGGTTCAAATCCTAGCTCCTCCACTTTCCAACTATCTGATCTTGGACAGATAACTTCTCTGTGCCTTAGTTTCCTCATTTGTCAAATGGGGCTAATAACGGTGCCTACTTTACCGGGCTACAGTGAGGGCTGAATGAGTTATAGTTGGACCAGGACCTGGCACATGACAAATGCCATGTGCTGTTAGTTTTTATGGCTATTACCGTCCCCTCTGCCGGAGACCTCCAGGGCCAACTAACTAACCCATCCTCCACTTGCCTCCCCCTCCCCCTGAAGCACCCTTCCCATCCTCTCTTACTCTTTCCATGACTAGGGGTCAAGACAAGTCTAGAACCTCTGGGTTCTAGAACAATCCCACTCTGACCTGGCTCTGGAGCCTCACCCTAGTTCCCTTGAGCCCCATGGAGAGAGCACTAGACTTAGAGCCGGGAACTGAGTGTCACCCCTGGCTCTGTCACCCCTGTCACCTTCTCTGGGCCTCGGTTTCCCCTTCTGTAAGGCCAGGACAAAAACATCTTGCTGATGTTTCATCAGCATGGCTGTCAAAGGAGCAACAAGGGCTGGAGAAAGCTCTGCTAAATGTCCACACTGTCACAGACCCCAGAACCCTTGGCCTCCCCTTCCGGCCTGGGTTTCCTCCTCCACAAATGCAGTCTTGAGATTTGCTCAGAGCTCACTATGAGGACCCCAGAAGCTGAGGATGGCCTGGCTGAGGCCTTCCCAGGTCCCCTGATGCTGACCAGGACTTTCCCAAGTGCTGGGACAGAGACAGAGACCCATGGTCTGAGCTGAGCACCCCAGAAAGAGAGTGACAACCCCAGGGCCTGAGGAAAGGCAGACCTTCACCGGGGCCTTCCACCAAGCCTGGCTTAGACCACAAACTCAAACCAGGGGCCCAGAAAGACACTCTGGAGCCATCAGGACTGTGACGTTTATCTCCAAATGCCATAGGTGCCCATTAGTTGCAGGACCAGGAAGGGCCTAAATGGGACTGTCCGACTTTGGCGGCTCTTGGTCCTGGGGGATGGAAAGAAAGCCCAAGAGGAGGCTCACTCCCCATCTGCAGGTTGCCAGCTATCTCCCATAGTTCAAACCCATTCATCCACTCATTCCACAAACATTCACTTGGTGCCAGACCCTGGTCAGGCGCAAGGTCAATGACAGAAATGAACCAAACAGATTCCTACCCCGAAGGCACTTCTGGTCTAGAGGGTGACAGACAGGACATAAATAACTAAACCACAGGCAGACTAGGTCGAAGAATGCAGGGCAGGAAGCAAGGATCTCACCTGGCTATCAGGCAGCTTCCTGGAGGGGGTGGTTTGTGAGTGGTGATTTGCATGTGATGGCAAGGTCAGGTGGGTAAGGGGTAGGACCTCCAACATCGCAGACAGACAGCGCTGTTTGCACCCTGGCTGTTTCAGAGCCAGAGCAATGTGGGTTATTTATGGTTGTGCCCAGAGAAAAGCAGCCACATGTGTCACTGCACGTGGGGGGCAGAGCTGGGCTGCGGGGGGAGGAGGCCGATGGGGCTTGAAGCTGGGTCTGGCCAAGCTCTGAGGTTCGCCACCGGGGCCCTCACACCCTGATGACCTTATCATCTTTTCATGCCCTCCCAAGGCAAAAATAAGAGGGAGAGGTAATTCCAACAGGCAGCAAGTGGCCTGGGGCGGGGGGGGGGGGGGAGCGCGGTGCCAGGAAGACCATGGTTTGTGCTTATTTGCAGGCTATGTAGCGTCACCTCCTTCTCCTCGCCCCCCTCCCACCCGGCTATGGGGGAAGGGGTGGAGAAACAGAAGAAAATATCTATAATTGTAAACCAGACAGCGCACAGGGCGCTTCAACTGCTGTGTTTCTCCCAGCCCACTCTGATCCATAAATAGCTTACGCACCAAGCTGGCACAAGCCCACCCACCCAGCTGGGACCAGACCGCCCCAG
This sequence comes from Ursus arctos, assembly GCF_023065955.2. Classification (NCBI taxonomy): domain Eukaryota; kingdom Metazoa; phylum Chordata; class Mammalia; order Carnivora; family Ursidae; genus Ursus; species Ursus arctos. The sequence goes on along the minus strand of NW_026622997.1, from coordinate 29,739,791 downwards.
GCCAGAGACTCGGAATGCCCGGGCCTGGGTCCCAGCTTCCCAAGGAACCTAGTTCCAGCGTTTTCCCCAGGGTAAAGGCCTCCGCCGCTCGCTGCCTCTTCCAAGGGGCCCGGCGCAGGGGCATCCTGGCACTGCCCGGGTGATGCCCGCGAGCCCCGGTGCCCGCAAAGCAGCCCCGGCCGCGCGCCCGCCTTCTCTCCAGGTAACTGCCCAGTCCTCCCCCGCGCTCCGAGACGCCCGCCTCTGCGCCCACCGCAGACGCGCACTCCCTAACCCGCCCCCTCCCTGCGCACCGGCTCTTCCAGGGCCAGACCCCCTACCTGGGGGCAGGGGCGCCCGGCACCATCGGCGGCGCCACGGGGCAGAGCCGGGCGTCTGGGGCCGGCCGCAAGCCCGGACGACTTCCCGGGGGAAGAGGAAGCTGCGCCGCCGCCGCCGCCGCCGCCGCCGCGTCTCTCCGGACCGCGCCGGGGCTGCGGGAAGGAGGAAGGTCAGAGCCGAGGAGGCGGCGGGGGGGCGGGGGGGAGGCGTGCACAGATGCGCGCAGATTAGAGAGGCATTTTTAGCGAGCCAATGGCAGCTCCGCGCAGGGCGGCGCGGTGCCTGCGCAGGTGGAAGCGTCGCTGCGGCTGAGGAGGCAGCCCCCGGCTTAGCAGGCGTCCCCGGGAGCGGGGGGCGGGGGGGCGGTGCGGGGAGCGCGCGGCTCCCCCAGTCCCCGGGCCGCGTCCTGGGGGTGCTTCTGGCTGGGCCACGGGGGCTCTGCGGCGGACGGGCGGGCGCCGGGTGCACCCCCCTCTCCTCCTCCCCGCAGCCCTCCTGCCAGCGCGCTCTGGAGGTGGGGCGGGGGGTCGCTCCCCTCCCCTCCCTGCGCTTTCCACACCTTCTGGGACATTCCTCCGGCCCAGTCTGACCGTCCTGTCCGACAGTCCATCTGTCGGTTTCTGGCCTCTCCCAATCCTGCGACTTCTGGGACGAGCGGGTGCGTGTATGGTGGGTGCGTGTGGGGGGTGGGGGCGCGTTCTGGAGTGACCGCCCCTCTTCTCCCACCACCGCATCCCCCCCCAACATTAGCTTAAGCCAGAAGTACCCCTATTGTCCCTCAAGGGGCAGCCACTACCCCTCTAGTTCCCTCTAGACCTGCTGTCATCAAGACAGACCCTAGGCCGTCTCCTTGGGGCTCTCTGGGAGGCTTGTTGTGACCCCCAAAGGCCTTCACTCTTCTTGACTTGAACCCTAAGTGCTTCCGGGAGCCTGGACACTGCAGGGGGACTGGGGCAGCTCTCTCCACGGCAGATCCATGCCAGGGGCTGATGATTTATTCGACACCTGTCCATTGAGGGTCGGCTAGGTGCCGTGGGGGCTGGGCTACAGCAGAACACGAAACAGACCAAATCTCTGCGCTTAGGTAGTTCGCATTTGTCAGGGAAAACAGATGTCGAATATAATAAATAGTATAAAGATATTTTAATATGCTACACACAAAGTAAGAAAAAAAGCCGGGGAAAGGGAAAGATCGAGTGTTCACAGGGCCATCAGGTCCTGGGCATTCGTGGGGAATCGGGGTGGCCGAATTTGATTGTAAGCCCCTCGGGGAGGCATGGAAATTCTCCTTTGCCACAGACCTCACCACTCTCTGTCGTCTGCACCTGGGCTGGCCACACATATTTCCTGCCATCCCTCTCCCACCCCTCCGCACCAGAGGCACCGAAATTCACCAACCAGGGGAATGCCGGAGAGCAGCGTTTATTTGTTCAGTGAGAATTCTCTGAGTACTGACTTCATGTTAGGTGTAGAGCTGAAGAGGAACTCAACACCTAGGTAGGGAGGCCAGACGACAGTACCTACTGCAAAGATGCAGAGAGCAGCCAAGCAAGTGGAATGTCCCAGAGAAGGTCAAAGGGCTCTGGTTTAGGGCCAACCAGGAAGGCTTCCTGTAGGAGGCCGCATTCCAATGGGTGTGCTGGGATTCTGATGAGCCAGATGAGGCAAGAGGCAGCGAAGGATTACTGAGACAGGCCAGCAAAGCCAGGAGACATTTGGCATGTGGCTGGGCTGGGGTCCCGGAGCAAGCTGGACCCCCTCTGTGTAAGGGATATGCTTGTGTCTGGATCTGATGAAATCCCACACTCTTCCCCACCCCAGAAGTTTCTGGTCCCAGTTGCCTTCTGTCAACCTGGAATTTCCCATTGCCAGGAGGAGATGTGTTGAGCATGTTTGAGGGGGGAGAGGATGTAGATGCACTTAGTTGCTTATTTGCCGGGTAAAAAAGGACATATTACTTAACCCCTCTGAGGTTCAGCCTCCTTATCTTAATAGCTGTGTGTCAACTTACTTATTGATCTGTGCCTCAGTTCCCTCATTTAGAAAAGTGACATGGCAACAGCTCCTGCCTCACAGGTCGTGTGAATGTTACACAAGACAATAAAGATGAATTGTTTAGCACATAAGTACTCAGAGAATGTTGTTGCATTTATTATCATGATAATTACACTTGCTTCGCAGGGCTGTAGGAATTAGGCAAAGGATGTAAGGCACCTAGCCTAGTGCCTGGAACATAATAGGGGTGCAAGAAATCGTATCTATTCTCATTAGCTATACATACCCCTAAACCTCTCCCGTTTGGGTGTCCACGGCGCTGTGAAATTCCCGCTGGACAGAATTTTCTCAATGTGAAGAGGCTAATTCCCCAAGAGCTCTTCGAGTGCACTCTAGGGTGGCTAGACTACAATTCCTGCCCCTCCCCAACATCAGCCTGCCTAGTGTGTCTTCAGAGGCTTTGATGTAAATGGAATCCATTCCATTGACCCAAGACTGGTACATTTTGAAAAAGTAATGAAGTCCAGAGCATAGGACACTGACTGATCAAAGACGCTCAGTGTCCCTTGGCAGCCAGGCCTTTGGTGGAGGATAGCAAGAGTGGGAAGGGCACAGGCATCCCCAGGGGATGGGGGTCATCATGCAGAGGGTAAGAAGGGCTGGGGGGCTGGAGGTTGACAGAAGCTGGAACCAATGAGGAGCTGTGGAGAGAAGAATAAAGAGGCAGACCTGATTAGACAGATGAAGGAGGGAAGGATAGGGAGGTGAGGGATCTGACAGACCGGCCTTAAACTCCCTTTGGAGTTGAGGTATGCCCAACTGAAAAAAAAAAATGAGAGTAGAAAACACACACACATACACCCATCCATGTATAAACCAAAATAAAACGTTGTTTTGGAAATTGACACAAAACTTTCCTGCTTCTTAAAATTGAACTAGTTTCCTTCTAGATTTTCTGATTGCAAAACTTAAACTCTTCAAAGCTGATCCCTTGTCTCCCTCTCCCTCTCTTATTCTGTGCCCCGTCCAGAAAATAAGACATTTATCTGTTTCGCTCCTCAAGGCACTTTCCACATTTCTTGTTTCCCCAACAATTCACTTTTCTCAGTCCCACTAAGTTCCAACCCATCTGGGATTCAATGGAACTTCCTCCCCACTGAGAGCCCCAAGTCATGCCTTGGTCATGCTAGCCTCCTCTGCTAGATTCTGCATGCCATTCAGGCAGGCGCAGCCTTTCCCAGATGAGTTTCTAATGCAGATAAGACAAAAAGGACATGTAGACAGGAGGACAGACCAGCACTGAGCAAGCCCGTGGAATCAATCAATGAGCAAAATAATGGATTAGTGATCCATATCACATGTTTCGCCTGGGAGAGGTGGAGGGGAGATGGGAAAGATTAGGAGTCCCTTTTGCTCCATCACATATGGAAGGCTTCAAGGAGGAGGTAGGTTTGGAGGAGTTTTTCTATACTTACCACATCTCCGGTTGGAAAGGAAGGCCAGGGAGTGTGTCCCAATTTTGGCAGAGCAGGACTCTGAAGCCCAGAGAGAAAAAGTGACTTGTCAAGGTCACACAGCACATTGGTGACAGAGCTGGGCTAAAAACAGATCTCCTGACTTCTGGTCAGGTGCTGTTGTCTCCAGATGCCTCTACCTCCCCCACAAACCTGCACGGAGGTGGGGCAGGACAGAGCGGGGGAAAGCCATTGGCCCAGGAGCCCATGATTTTTTATTTTCTGAGCTGCCTCCCAACAACATGCCCAAAAGTGAGCAAGACACCCCCGAGGGACAAAAGTACTTTAAAAACAGCCTCACAGCCCCTTCTGCTCTCTCCTTATCTTCCCACCAGCTGGCTTCACACTTGCAAATTGGTTTCCATCACCTGCCTGGTGGACAGAGGCTGTTGCCAGCTGTGTACTGAATCCAGAGACCAGGGTATCGGGAGTCTTGGAATTGTAGCTTTCTCTGGCCATGAGTCATGCCAGGGGGGTTAAAGATGCCCTGAAGACCTATTGCCTTGACAAGGCACTCCATCTTGGGAGGTGCCCAGATTTAGGACCCAGACTATGCATGACTATGAGAGAGGGTTTGCCCTAGGACACACATAGACAGCGGCAAACTCAGAGCACTCTCCTGGGACCTGGCACTTCCTGAGCACTTCACGCATATTAACTATGCAGATAGGTACGATTACCAGCCCCATTTACAGACAAGGAAAACGAAGGCTCAGAGAGGTCAGGTAACTTGCCCAAGGTCACACAGCTGATAAGTAACAAAGCTGGGATTCAAACCTGGGCAGTCTGAATTCCAAAAGCCAGGCTCTTAATCACTTCGCTAGGAAAGAAGCAAACACTTATTGAGGGTCTTACTGTGCACAGGAGGCCTTTACATGATCTCTCTAGTGCTGTTATCCCCATTTTACAGATGAGGTAACTGAGGCTCAGCCGGGTCCTTCAGTGAGGCTTCTCAAAGTATAAAAAAGGACTTCCAGATGGTCCTTAGGGTTTCTGCACTGGAGCACACCGCAGTGGCCTGGGCACCACCGCCACCTAGTGGCATTGTACCTTAAATGCAGGCAGACTACCTAAAGAGATGCTGCGTGTCAAGATTTTGTGTTTTGGCTTGGATTTTTAATTTCTGTGTCATGAACAACAGAGAGATGTGGCTCACTAATAATCTTCTCTAGTGAAGATGTGGTAATGGACAGAATTCACCATTTGTAATATCAGCCTCAAAATTAATACCTAAGGGAGGGGAATTTATACGGTGTGTTGATTTTTTTAAGTTTTCCAAGGGCTTTTATACACATTATCTCATTTGATTCTTACCACATCTGGTATTACTTTGACTCCTATGTTAATGAGGCAATGAGACTTGTCAAGGGAGCCTTGATTGAGTTGGGATTAAAACCTAATCCCAGGGGCACCTGGGTGGCTCAGTCGTTGACTGTCTGATGTTGGCTCAGGTCGTGATCCCGGGGTCCTGGGATCGAGCCCCACATCATGGTCCCTGCTCAGCAGGGAGCCTGCTTCTCCCTCTGCCTCTGCCCTCCCCCTGCTTGTGCTCTCTCTCTCTCTCTGTGTCAAATAAATAAATAAATAAAATCATAGAGGGGGGAAAAAGGAAAGAAACCTAACCCCAGTGGCTCCAGAAGCTGGATCTTGTGACTGGAGAGGCCCCATTGGGTCAAGCTCCCAACTTCCGGGCCCAAGGATCCTATGAGTCAGTGACAGGCCTGAGTCTCGATCCCAGGTCTCCTGAATTATAGGGCTGGGCTCCTCTCCACCACTGGACTGCGTCCCAGCTTCTACTTTCTCCAAAGCAAACCCTACCTGAAGGAGAAACAAGGTTCGTGCAAGGGCTCTGCCATGACGCTCACTGCTGCAAAACGCCCCCTTCAGCCCAGGGTCTCTGCTTGGCTGCTTTCCATTGTGAGGGTCTGGGGTCTTCCTTCCAACGGATTCTTCAGCACGCAGCAAGTGTTAGGCTGAGGAGGAGGAAAAAACAACACTGGTAGGTTTGCCTGCTTACCACCCCACTCTCCAGCCACCTGTCCCCTTTCATGCTGGTCCCCCCAATCCCAGAGCCAGGACCCCCAAGCCAAGATGAGATGAGGGTATGTCTCATGGCATATAGAGCCAGGAGACTGGAAGCCGATCCTGGTTCTGCCACCAATTGGCCATGTGGCCTGGAGGAGGGACATTTTGCCTCTCAAACCTTGGTTTCCTCACCAATGCAATGGGTATCATAGTGTGTTAGAACTAAAGACTGCAAACCGGCGAAGTGTCCCTCCGCAGGGGGTGTATTAGAAACACCATGGCACAGCTGAGCAATGAAATGGATTTTTTTCTTTTTTCTTTTTTCTTTTTTTTCAAAGTAGGTTCCCCATCCCACGTGGGGCTTCAACTCACAACCCCGAGATCAAGAGTTGCATGCTTGGGGAACCTGAGTGGCTCAGTTGGTGAGCTTCCAACTCTTGGGTTTGGCTCAGGTCATGATCTCAGGGTCCTGAGATCAGGCCTGCATTGGGCACCACGTCAGCTCCACGCTCTGCATGGAGTCTGCTTGAGATTCTTTCCCCCTCCCTCTCCATCCCCCTCTGCTCCCCCCTGCTCTCTCTCTCTAAAATAAATTTTTAAAAAAAGAAAGTTGTGGTGGAAGGATATATACCCGTGTTTGCTTATAAATGCAGAGGGTATTTCTGGCAGGACACAGGACCTGGAAAAAGAGGTTGCCTCCTGGGACAGAAAGCAGGTGGCTGGATACCAGGCAGGGAGACTCTGCTCTGTGGACCCTCGTATTCCTTTTTGATGTGTGAACTATTTCAGTGTCTCACCTGTTCCAAAAAAATGACATATTTTAAAGATAGAAATAAATACAATGGGGGAGTAATAATCATAATCACCGCTCACATGGGCTTGCTTCGACTCTATTCCCAGTGCCCCACTGCCAACACCTCCCTCTCTTATGTCTCACGATGAAGCTATGAGCAAGGCATCGTTATTATCCCATTTTGCAGATGAGGAAACCAAGGCGTTGGTGAAATAGTTTTTCCAAGTCTATGGGAAGGAAGCAGGGGTGCTTGGCCGCAGACTGGGGTGGTCTGGCCCCCACTGCTGCTGTTCCTACCCTGCACTGCTCCTCCACATCCCCCATAGGACTTGAGATGGGCATGGCCACGCAAGCTCTTTGAAGGGTCGAGAGTGCTCTGCAAAAGTGGGATACCTCTGCTTGTCTTGGCAGAACCCCACCTCGATGCATTCCGAGGCTGTGACAGAGTGTATTTCCCGAAGAGGGCCCCAGCGGTGGCTCCCATGCACATGTCCTCCTGCATGTCCTCCAGGGAGAGGTGGGATATATTTCTCTACCAGCCCTCAGTCCGGGTGCCCAGTGATTACTTGGGCCAATACGATGTGGCAGGAGCGATGCTGTGTTAGCTCCCAGCGTAGCCCTGAACCAACCTGCGTCTTCTGCTCCCTGCTGCACGGAGGGGCTCCGGCTGACGGCGTTGGCTGACAGCCAGCACCACCCCGCAGCCGTGAGAGAGAAAGCCGTCCTGGGCTTCTAGACCGGGACTCCCGCCCCAGCAGCAACCTGACTGCAAACACACAAGAGATCGCAAGTGAGAAAACCCCCCTGGCTGAGCTGAGTCAACCCACACAGAGTCGAGTGATAGAGTAACACACTGTCACTTAAAACCACTAAGCATGGGGGGGAGGGACCCCCCTTATGCAGCAATGGATGACCAGAATGGAGGCCCTAACGGGAGTCTGCTCATTGGGGGGCCCATTGCTGGTTGTGGTTCTCTTGCCCTGTAGTATTCGATTGCTAGAACAAAGGGAGAGAGGCAGAGACCCTGGCCAGAGTCCTCGGTGATGGCCTCCAGGGACGGCAGCCGGCACAAGATGGGGCTCAGGGGTTGTTGTCAAAGCTCCGCCTCCTCGTCTGTCTTGGTCTCTCCTTCCGTTCTGATCGTTGGCGTAGCACCAGCAGCACCATTTCCAGGCGTGCCTACACGTGCCCTGTTGCCCCTGAGCCATAAGTCACCACTTCACAGCATCTGTAAATCAAACGGTGGAGGAGGGGCTGCCCTGTTGGTTACGTGTCTCCCTGGCAAAATCAGGCGCTCCTTGGAACTTGGCTCATCCTCCGTGTGGACTGGGATGGCTTGGGCCCATCCTTTGGGCCCTGGACCCTTCTCAGTCCCGCGTTGTTTCTCTCTTACTCTCTGCCTCTTTGTCTAATAAGGTTCTCCGTGGTTTTACTCATGGGCTAAGAGACAAACACAGACCAGCAGCATTCTCTCCAAACCATTCTTCATTTCTTCATTCATTCCGAGTATGGAGGGCCCACTGTGCCCAGGCCCTGCTCTGGGTGCTGGGAATACAGCCATGAACAAGTCAGGCAAAATCCCTGCCCTCATGAGGCCCACAGCCCTGTGGGAAGAGAGACAATAAGCAGATAAACAAATAAATATACCATCATGTCGGGTGGCGATAGTGCTACGAAAAATAACAGGACCCGAGAGAGTAACCGGGGATGGTCTTTATGACGGAGGTCGACGCACGTGCCTGAGAAGCCATCAAAACGGCGCAGAGAAAGAATCAAAACTTCTTGACAAAACTCACAACTGCGAAATCTGATCAGGGAAATTATTCTTGGTAGAAATATGAGCACAGAGAAAACTCGCAATCATAGGAGCTCTAGACAGTAAAACTTGATAAGTACTTTCTTCCACAAAAAAAGTCAATAAATCACATGGGATTTAAAAAAAATCATTAGAAAAGAATTGATCCCAATGACAACAATCTCAGCAAGGTAAAAATCAAAATGGACAAAATTTTACCATACACTTTAGGAAATTGCTCAAGGAATTATCTTGTCTTAATACCATTGACTACAGGAAATGTGTTCTCAGTGAAAATTGATCATGGAAAAAATATGATTAAAATTTCATATTAAAAAATGGGGTCAGAGAATGGGCTGAGAATAGGGGCCCACTGCTCCATGCCAGCCCGCCCACAGCACCCCAATCACGTGTCCATGCCTTGCCTAAAACAAGCCCTCACTCTATCTGCCAGGGAAATGGAACAATGTGGGATCACCTATTCTGGGGAAAGGCAGGTGTGTTCGAGAAGAGGCTGAGCTCCTTTCCAGTCTGTGAGTGTCGTGATCCGGTCTCCTGGCCAAGCCCTCAGGGACTGAGACACAGGACAGCACATGTGGCAGGTGAGCCACGTCCTGCGGCCTGGGAGCTGGCACCGCACTGAGGCGTAAGCTCAGACAAGGCCTCTCCCCTCTCAGGGCCTCACTAACACTTGGACAAAAGAAGGGGCTCAGTGATCTCATGTCCATGGATCAAATGCTTTGTGGCTGTGAACTAATTTAATCCTTACAGCACTCCTATCTGTGAGTAGGTGCCATTATCATTCCCATCATACAGATGAGAAAACTAAGGCACCGAGAACACAAGTCGTTCTCTAGGGTTGCTTTAGTGGCCAGGCAGTTTGGTTTCAGCACCTGTTGTGATATCCAAGACAAGAATTGTTACTGGGCTTAAGAATTACCCGAGGACTGGGTGGCTCAGTCGGTTAAGCGTCTGACTTGATTTCAGCGCAGGTCATGATCTCAGGGTCGTGAGATCGAGCCCCACGTCAAGCTCTATGCTCAGAGCAGAGTCTCCTTGAGATTCTCTCCCTCTCCCTCTGCTTCTGGCCCTCCCCTAGCTCGTGCACAAGCGCGCTCTCTCTCTCTAAATAAACAAATAAATAAAATCTTTAAAAAAAAATTACGTGAAGACTGTTTAAAAGGCAGCTTCCCACAAAAAAGGGGGAAGAGAAAGGCAGCTTCCTGAGCCTCTTCTGTGGGGATTCTGATTCTAGAGGTCTGGCAGTCTTTTTTTTTTTTTTTTTTTTTTAATTTTTGGTTTAAAAAAGCACACAGGGCTGCCAGGGTGGCTCAGTTGGTTGAGTGTCCAACTCTTGATTTCAGCTCAGGTCCTGATCTCAGGATCATGGACAAGACCCAAGACATTCTCCACGCTCACTAGTCTGCTGGAGATTCTCTCTATCCCTCTCCCCTCAGCCCTCCCCTCCACTCACACTCATGCATTCTCTCTCTCTCAAATAAATGAATAAATCTTTAAAAAAATACATAACATTAGGGGCGCCTGGGTGGCTCAGTCGTTAAGCGTCTGCCTTCGGCTCAGGGCGTGATCCCGGCATTCTGGGATCGAGCCCTGCATCGGGCTCCTCTGCTGGGAGCCTGCTTCTTCCTCTTCCACTCCCCCTGCTTGTGTTCCCTCTCTCGCTGGCTGTCTCTCTCTCTCTCTCAAATGAATAAATAAAATCTTTTTAAAAAATTAAAAAATAAATAAATACATAACATTAAATTTTCCATCTTAATTGGGGCACCTGGCTGGCTCAGTGGGTGGAGCGTGTGACTCCTGACCTCAGGGTTGTAAGTTCAAGCCCCACATTGGGTGTAGAGATTACTTAAAAATAAAATCTTGAAAAAAAAATCTATCTTAACTATTTTAAGTGCACAGTTTACTAGTGTTAAGTATATAGTATTTAAAGATCTGTTTATTTATTTTTAGAGAGAGAGAGAAAGACCATGGCGGGGGAGGGAGGGAGAGGGAGAGAGAATCTCAAGCAGACTCCCCTCCTGGCACGGAGCCCAACCTCGGGCTCAGTCTCACAACCCTGAGATCGTGACCTGGGCTGAAATCAAGAATCAGACCCTCCACCAACTAAGCCACTCAGGCGTCCCAAGTACATTTAAGTTATTGTGCCATAAATGTCTAGAACTCTCTCATCTTGCAAAAGTCTAGATCCATTCAACGCTAATTTCCCCTTCCCCTTCCTGCAGCCCTCGGTAACCCCCTATTTCTGTGTCTATAATTTTGACTACTTCGAGTACTTCATATCAGTGCAATCATAAAGTATTTGTCCTTTCGTGACCGGCTTCCTTTGCTTGGCATAATGTCCTTGAGTGTCATCCATGTTGTAGCATGGGACAGGATTTCCTTCTGTTTTCAAGCCACCTAATATCCCCTTTGTGTGTATGTGCCACATGTTCTCTGCCTTTTCATCGAGCCATGGACATTTGGGTGACTTCTGCCCCTTGGCTGCTGTGAACGATGGGGGCCATGAACATGGCGTGTGCAGCTGTCTCTTAGAGACTCTGCTTTCAAGTCTTTTGGTTACACACCCACCCAGAAGCGGAATTGTTGAACCAGAGAGTAATTCTACTTTTGATTTTTTGAGGCGCCTCCACACTCTTCACCACAGTGGTTGCACCATTTTGCATTCCTGCCAACAGTGCACAGGGTTCCATTTTCTCCACGTCCTTGCCAAACTTGTTGTTTCCTAAGTTTTTCGGTAGTAGCCCTGCTGATGTCTGTGAAGCAATATTTCACTGCATCTGGATTTGGAACCTGACATTTTCTAAAGCTCCCCCAGGTGACTCCGATAGGGGACCAGGGCTTCACATTGAGAATCAGAGCGCAAAGATTCTTCACAGTTCAAAAAACAAACCAAACAATGACACCAAATAGGGGGGTGGGGGTGGGAGGGGGGCAACAAGCCCCAGGAGATGACAGCAGCAGGGGTGGCTCAGATTCCACACCTTACAGGACCTCCACACTCAGCCTGGCTCGTCTTTTCCCCCTCTGGTCCTCCTGACACCGCAGCTCACCGTGAGTCCGACAGCGAAGATATTTTGGGAGTTCTGGCAGGTAGAACTCCCTGTTTCTGATTCTTCAGGATGAAAGGTTCAGTCTGTGGAATTTGACTGGAGGCAAAAAGTCAAACCTTCACCTTGAAGGGAAAAGCCAGGCACAGAAGGCGGCTGGAACGTGGCTCAGGGCCTGCTCGCCGATTTGCAAAAACCCACTTCTATTGCTGAGCAAGTGGGACTGCCATATGGCATCAGCCTTGCTGGCACTCCCAGCCAGCCCCAGAACAAAAGCTGAGGCATCAGAGAGGAAAACGCGCTGCCCTTTCCTCCATCACAATGCCAGGGCTCCAGGCGATAACTTGTCTCCACACTCAGCCAGGAGACTCACTCCCACGCACGGAGGAGCAGCAAGGCAGGAACAAAATGATGACTTCTGGAGTGGCCCTGACACGTCACATGATCTGCCGTCCTCTTCAGCTGTCCTCGCCCTGCAGGCTGCAAGGAACTGCTGTGCCAGGCTGCTCTGGAAGCAGCTCCAGGCCAGAGGCAAGGGAGGGGTACCTCCAGGACACTCCCAGGCCGTGAAATGGGCCTGCAGAGCCACCGCTACGCCCAGGAGTGTTATTTATGGTGCCGGTCCTGCCGGCTGATTTGTGACTTCCTCCAGCTCCATCTGGCCCTCCCTGGCAGGCCTCCCGGCTTGACTTACCACCGGCAGGGCCATATGTCCTGCCAGCCCTCAGAGGGCCAATGAGTGCCAGGGGCGGGGAGGAAAGATGAGAGCTAATTCCTTTCCTTTTCACAGTGCTGGCCTTCCCAGAGGAGGGCCCACCCATCCTGGGGCTCCCCAGAGCGCCATGTGGACAGTCCAAACTGGGTGGAGTACGGTGCAGTTGGAACACCAGGATTCCCTTCTGGAGCGGGAGGCCTGGGGCCCCCATTCCTCCCTCCTTGCTTTACCCCTTACTGACAGTGACCGGCACAGGCTTCTGTTGGCCCCAGGTGAATTTCCTAAGGGTGGGGGGTGGTACTTCCTTGGGCTCCAGGTCAGACAAGCTGGACTTGGGATCTTCAAAGATGGCCCTGTCCATCTCCCTCTGCGTGCACCTGCTGCTCCTTCCTTGAGGAGATGGAGTCTGTTTCCCTTTCCTTGAATCTGGGCGGGACCTGTGACTCAACCAACAGAATGCAGTGGGGGTGACCTTTAGGAGACCCGGCAGCTTCTGCCTTCTGCTCTCTGGGAAGCCACCACCATGCTTTAACGGAACTTTGATGATGGAATGCAGAGTCACCTTGTGGGGAGAAAGGCCGCGTGGGGGAATGCTGAGTGAGACATTTTGGACCTTCCAGCCTAGCCCGGCCACACGCTAAGTGAGTGACCCTAGCTGTCACCAAAAGCCACAGACAAGGGTTACGACACAACTGGTGACAAGCTGTCTCCACGGAGCCTAAAATGCAAGTGGATGAGGACAAATTGCAGACGGCTATAAGACTTGCTTCTGTGGGGGAAGAAGCAGCATGAAGCAATGGGGGCAGCATCTGGTGACCTGAAAACAGGAGAACCCCAAAATAAGCAACAGATATTCATGGAAAGCACAGCATCCAATTTGAGAAGAGCAGCTGATGCTAGAGTGTGACCGAATGCAAGGTGCTTGAAGGGGCTGGAATGGTGTAACTCCTATAAACTTCTCGAGAGACCATCCAAGGCTCCCTGCCCTACGGGACAGGACCCCACAATGGGGAGAAGTTGCTGGTCGTGGAATAAAATTGAGCCACAGGGCAGGGACAACAGAAATGAAGGAAAGAGAAGGGCCAGGGAAAAAGTGCATGTGCCACTTAGGAATTTATCTGCCTCTCAACAACAATACCCTGTTTCTTCCCCCCATGACACGAGCTTACAAGGCATTGTATAGATTTCCTACTCTGTCCACCAAAACTGCTAGACGCAGCGATCAACCCAACAGCAATGAGCTTCCTTAAAGCCCAGATTGTGGTCTTGAAATATCATTTCCCAAGAACAGAAATCAGGCTTCTTGGAGAAATGCCTGGTTTCAAGTCAGGAGCAGGAAGGTACTAAATGCAAAGGTGCACAGGGAGCCTTGATGGACCAGCTGGCAGGGAGCCCTCGAAGACTAACAGGATCACGTAAAAAAGACTCAGGAGCCGGTTTGGAGAGGCTCCCACTGGACCCTGTGAGCTTCAATAAGGATAAGAAATGCAATGGATTCAAATCAATCTTATATGTTTAAATCCATGGGTTCACTATGCTATTAAAAAATAATTGGCCAGTACCTAGTTCTCGGAACAACCTGACCTTGCACGTCACCAGCCAGTTTGGGAAACTCCAAAAACGTGCTGTACCACTTCTCCTGAAAGTTTACACCAAAGAGGGGTTGGGTTTTTGCCCTTGACAGGGTTGGGACACAGCCCTCAGTGGCCACGGTGCTGGGAATAAAAATGGAGTGACCCCTCCCAAATAATTGGCCACCTTCATAGGGAACTAATTTATTGTCTTGGAAATTGGTAAATAAAAGAAATGACTCAAACATTTATCCTACCTTCCTTATATGAACTATGCCACTGGGTAGCCAAGTAATAGATGAGGAGAAGCATCTCTTTAAGTATTGCAACCAATAAATTAAAGGTAGAAATAGAACATCAACATTTCACTACACCCTGTGAATTAACTGATGTAGACATTGAGCGTCAAATGGTTGCTACCAACACAAAGAGAGAGCCAGACATCATGTGCCTCCCGAGGGAGTATCACTCTGCTGCCTAAATGCTGCCAAAGGGATCCGACCTGAGTCTGACCAATCCTCTGAGCCCGGCTACCAGTTTGCCAGAAACACAGGCGACAGAGGCATACACGTTGAACTGCACTGTGCGTGCAATCAGAAAATCTAGACCACAGGGGCGCCTGGCTGGCTTAGTCGATTGAGCATCTGACTCTTGGTTTTGGCTCAGGTCCTGATCTCAGAGTCGTGAGATCAAGCCCCACGTTGGGCTCCACGCTCAGCACGGAGTCTGTTTGAGATCCTCTCCCTCTCCTTCTCTCTCTGCCCCTCCCCCCACTCATGCACGCTTGCTCTCAAATAAATAAATAAAATCTTTAAAAAAAAAAAGGAAAATCAGACTGGGAAACTCTACAATAACAGCCCAGTACTTCAACAAAGTAACTGTTAAGAAAAGAAGTGGGTGGGGCGCCTGGGTGGCGCAGTCGTTAAGCGTCTGCCTTCGGCTCAGGGTGAGATCCCAGCGTTCTGGGATCGAGCCCTACATCAGGCTCTTCTGCTAGGAGCCTGCTTCTTCCTCTCCCACTCCCCCTGCTTGTGTTCCCTCTCTCACTGGCTGTCTCTGTCAAATAAATAAATAAAATCTTAAAAAAAAAAAAAAGAAAAGAAGTGGGTGGGAGTGTGGCCAACATACCCTAAGTGACCCCCAATGAGTCATGTCCGTGTATGATCCCTTCCTCTTGAGTGCAAGTGCTACCTGTGACTTGCTCCTAGCCAAGAGAATGTGGCAAAGGTGATGGGATGTCACTATCATGACTATGTTTTATTATATAAGACTCCATCTTAACAGGAGGGAGAGACTCTCTTATTTGTCTTGAATAAGAAAACAGTCACGGGGCACCTGGGTGGCTCAGTCGTTAAGCGTCTGCCTTCGGCTCAGGGCGTGATCCCAGAGTCCTGGGATCGAGCCCCACATCAGGCTCTTCTGCTGGAAGCCTGCTTCTTCCTCTCCCACTCCCCCTGCTTGTGTTCCCTCTCTCGCTGGCTGTCTCTATCTCTGTCAAATAAATAAAAACTCTTAAAAAAAAAGAAAAGAAAAGAAAACAGCCATGCTATGAACAGCCTATGGAGAGGGTCACATGGCAAGAAATTTGGGGCACTTCCTAGAACCTAAAGGCAGCCACATTCAACAGCCAGCACACAGCTGGCGCTCTCAGTTATGCAACGGGAAGGCAGCGAGTTCTGCCAACAACCTAAATGAGCTTAAACATGGAGTCTTCCCCAGTCGGACAACCAGACAAGAATGCAGCCTGGCCGACACATTAATTGCAGCCTATGAGACCCTGAGCAGAGGACCCAATGCAGTCATGCCCAGCCTTTTGACCTGTGGAAGCTGTGAGATAATAAATGTGTGTTCAAATTAAATCACAATGAGATAGCACCTCACACCTGTCAAAATGGCTAAAATCAAAAACACGAGAAATAACAAGTATGGCAAGGATGTAGAGAAAAAGGAACCCTCTTGCACTGTCGGTAGGAAAGCAAATTGGGCAGCCACTCTGGAAGACAGTACGCAGGTTCCTCAAAAAGTGAGAAATAGAAATATCATATGATCCAGTAATCACACTACCAGGTATTTACCCAAAGAAAAATGAGAACACTAATTTGAAAAGATACATGAACCTCTGTGTTTACTGCAGCGTTATTTACAATAGCCAAGATGTGGAGGCAACCCAAGTATCCATCCATAGATGAATGCATAAAGAAGACGTGATGTCTATATACAACGGAATATTACTCAGCCATAAAAAAATAGTGAAATCTTGCCATTGTCAACAACATGGATGGACCTTAAGGGTATAATGCTAAGTGAAGTAAGTCCAGCAGAGAAAGACAAATATCATATGATTTCACTTATATGTGGATTTTAAGAAACAAAACAAAAGAGCAAAGGAAGAAAAAAGAGAGATAAACCAAGAAACAGACTCTTAACTATAGAAAACAAACTGATGGTTACCAGGGTCAGCAGGGGGATGGGGGAAATAGGTTATGGGGATTAAGAAGTGCACTTGTCGTGATGATGGAAAAAAAAAAGTACATTTCTTTTGATCTGTGCTGAGACGTGCAGAATTGTTGAATCATTATATTGTATACCTGAAAGTAATATAACACTCTATGTTAATTATACTTGAATTAAAAACATGTTTTAAGATTTATTTATTTGAGAGAGAAAGAGTGCATGAGCGAGTGGGGAGTGGGGCAGAGGGCGAGGGGGAGAATCTCAAGCAGACTCCCCACTAAGCGTGAAGCCTGACCTGGGGCTCAATCCCATGACCCTGAGATCATGACCTGAGTTGAAATCAAGAGTCAGACACTCAACCAACTGAGCCACCCAAGTGCCCCAAAAAACATTTTAAAATAATAATTTTTTTTTAAAATGTGCTTTGTTTTAACCAACTAAATTGTGACAATTTGTTACACAGCATAGAAAAACTAATACAGAGGGAGAACCTACAGATTAAAAGAGAATTTAAAGACATATCAATTTTTTTTCTTTCTCATTCTCTTCATTTGTGCCTATTGTGTGTGTGTGCGACAACATAAAGATTGAGGACGTCATGCTCAGTGAAATAAACCAGCCACAGAAGACAAATACGGTATGATTCCACTTATATTAGATACTTAGAGTAGTCAAAACATAGAGACAGAAAATAAATGGTGGTTGTCAGAGGCTGGGTGGAGGGGGGACGGGAAGTTATTGTTTAATGAGTATAGAGTTTCAGTTTTGCAAGATGAGAAGAGTTCTGGAGATGGGAGGTGGAGATGGTTGCACAACAGTGTGAATGTGCTTAATGCCTCTGAACTGTCCACTTAATAATAGTGAAGACGGTAAATTGTATGTTACAGGTATTTTACCACAGCAACAACAAAAAGAGTGGGAGAAAACTATCTGCCCTCCCAAAAAAAAGTCATATTAAGCTTTTTTTTCTATCTCATTCTTTTTTATTTACACCTTTTTCTTTTTTCTTTTTTAATAGACCTTGTTTTTTAGAGGTTTTTTTTTTTAAGATTTTATTTTTAAATAACCTCTACACCCAATGTGGGGCTCAAACTCACGGTTCTAAAATCAGGAGTCACGCGCTCCACTGACTGAGCCAGTCAGGCGGCCCAGAGCAGTTACAGATTCACGGCAAAATTGAGCATCAAGTAGAGTCTCGCGTAGCCCCTGCCCCTCCCGCACCAGACTGGTACAGCTGTTACAGTCAGTGTTTGCACATTTAAAAACACTTTTTTAGGGACACCTGGGTGGCTCGGTTGGTTAAGTGGGGGATGAATCCCCCCATCCAGCTCCCTGCTCAGCATGGAGCCTGCTTCTCTCCCTGCCCTTCCCTGCCCCTTCCCCTGCCCTCCCTCTGCCCCTCCCCCCATTGTGTGTGTGCGCGCGCGCGCGCACACACTCTCTCTCTCTCTCTCTCTCTCTCAAATAAATAAATAAAATATTTTTAAAAAAATAAAAATAAAAAACCTTTTTATTCTGACCTAATTTGAGACCTAGAGAAAAGTTGCAAGAATAGTACCAAGAGTTGTCTTACATCGTTTGATAGGCTTTTGGAATATCGGCGGGGTGGTGTTCGGAGCCGATGACCAAGAAGGAATTCTTGAGACGTCTTTGGTGCAAAATGGTGCTTTATTAAAGCACGGGGACAGGACCCGTGGGCAGAAAGAGCTGCTGCCCCGGGGTCTTGAGGAGTGCTGATCATATACTCAGGAGTTGGGGGAAGTAAGGAAAAGATGAGCATGGGTGTTATACACAACTAATGAATCATTGAACATTACATCAAAAACTAATGGTGTCCTATACAGTGGCTACCTGAACATAATAAAAATAAATAAATACATACATAAATAAACAAATATCTAAAGAACTTTCATATGCTAAGGAAGACTGACTTATAAGATACCTACATGATACCAGGGGCCTTGCCATTGTGAAGGTTAAGGTTGTTTTCCCCTCTAGCAAGGTATTAACATTAAGATAGTTGGGAGATTCCTGGAAGAATGTCACACATGTCTCACCCAGGAGTGGGGGGCGAGGGGAGGTTGCAGGGTGTCAGCTTATGCTCTGTCTTCAGCTAGCCTTCTGCTCCCTCATCCCCCTCCACCTTGCTTCTCTTAGTGTTAGTCTCTGTATCACCAAGAATAGGAAGGTAACATGGGTACAACACTAATGAAGCCACAGATCTGACTTTAATTTCATGAATTTTTTACTAATATCCCTTTTTGTTTCCAGGCTCTGATCCAGGATCCCACATTGCATTTAGGTATTTCTCCTTAATCTCCTTCAATCTGCAAATCTTTCCTTGCCTAGGGACACCTAGGTGGCTCAGTTGGTTAAGTCGCTGTCTTCGGCTCAGGTCATGATCCCAGGATCCTGGGGTTGAGTCCTGCGTTGGGCTCCTTGCTCAGCGGGGGGCTTGCTTCTCCTCTGCCTGCCGCTCCCCTTGCTCCCCTTGCTTGTGCACACGGTCTCTCTGACAAATAAATAAAATCTTTTTTTAAAAAAAGTCTTTCTTTGTCTTTATGACGCTTTTCAAAAATTTATTTTATTTTATTTTAAGATTTTATTTATTTATCTGTCAGAGAGAGAAAGTGAGAGTCAGCACAAGCAGGGGGAGCGGCAGGCAGAGGGAGAGGCAGACTCCCCAGTGAGCAAGAAGCCTGATGCTGGACTCGATCCCAGGACCCTGGGATCATGACCTGAGCCAAAGGCAGACGTTTAACTGACTGAGCCACCCAGGCATCCCTCAAAAAAAATTTTTTAATGAGCAAATCAAAACAATTAATAAAAACAAAAAGAACAAAGTTAAAAAAACTACCCGATTTCAAGACTTTCTGTAAAGCGACAGCATCAAGGAAGTGTGCTGCTGGTGTCAGGACAGACCTACAGAACAATGAAGGAGAAAAGAGTCCAGAAGCAGGTCCACAAATTTATGGTCTATTGATTTTCAACAAAGGCGCCAAAGTTGTTCAATGTGGAAAGAATCGTCTTTTCAACAAATATACTGGAAGAACTAGATGTCCATCAGAAACAAAAAGACTCTTAATCCTTACACCACACACAAAATTTAATTTGAAATGGATCATAGATGTAAGCGTAAAAGTTAAAATGACAAAACTTCTAAAGGAAAACAGATCCTTATGCCCTTCAGGTAAACAAAGATTTCTTAGAACACAAAAGCATGGTTGTTAAAACATTAATAAATTAGACTATTAATAATTAATTAACTAACTTTGAAACTTCTGGTCTTCAAAAGACACTGTTAAGGAAATGAAAAGACAAGCTACAGAGTAGGAGAAAATATTCATAACACATATATCTGAAAAAAGACTGGCGTCCAGATTATATAAATCACTCCTACAATTCAGTAATAAGAGGAAAAATGATCCAGGTTTAGAAAGAGGCAAAAAGGGGCACCTGGGTGGCACAGCGGTTAAGCGTCTGCCTTTGGCTCAGGGCATGATCCCGGTGTTGTGGGATCGAGCCCCACATCAGGCTCCTCCGCTATGAGCCTGCTTCTTCCTCTCCCATTCCCCCTGGTTGTGTTCCCTCTCTCACTGGCTGTCTCTGTCTCTGTCAAATAAATAAATAAAATCTTAAAAAAAAAAAGAAAAGAAAAAGAAAGAGGCAAAAGACTGACCATACACTTAAAAATGGTTATGGTGGAAAGTTTTGTGGTATGCATATCTTATCACAATTTCAAAACAT
The DNA here is from genome assembly GCF_023065955.2 of Ursus arctos. Classification (NCBI taxonomy): domain Eukaryota; kingdom Metazoa; phylum Chordata; class Mammalia; order Carnivora; family Ursidae; genus Ursus; species Ursus arctos. The sequence goes on along the minus strand of NW_026622997.1, from coordinate 29,719,793 downwards.
TGTAATGGGTAAAAGATTTTATTTACTTTCCTTTTTTTTAAAAGATCTTATTTATTTATTGGAGAGCGAGAGAGAGAGCACGCACACATGCAAGCGGGTAGGGGGAGAGGGAGAAAGATTCTGGAGCTGACTCTGCCCTGAGCAAGGAGCCCAACGTGGGGCTCGATCCCATGACCGCGAGATCGTGACCTAAGCTGAAACCAAGAGTCGGACACCTAACTGACTGAGCCACCCAGGCGCCCAAGATTTTTGTTTTCCCTCAGAGAGCGAGAGAGCACAAGCAGGTGTAGTGGCAGAGGGAGAGGGAGAAGCAGGCTACCTGCTGAGCAAGGAGCCTGATCCCAGGGTCCCAGGATCATGACCCGAGCCGAAGGCAGACACTTAACCAACTGAGCCACCCAGGCGCCCCTCACGTAAATTTTAACACATGCCTCCTATGCAATCTAGCAATCCCACTCCCAGCTATTTACCCAAGAGAATGGAGGCATATGTCCATGACAAAACCTGTATACTAATGTTCACAGCAGCTTTATTCATGATAGCCAAACACCACTAACAACCTGGATGTCCATCAAAAGTGGAATGCATAAATGTACCCAAAATATTTGTTCAATGGAATACTACACAGGAGCAGTAGAAAGGAAATACTGAAACAGGCTACAACAAGAATAAATTTTAAAACCATTATGCGGAGTGAAAGAAGCTATTCACAAAAAAAGAATATACCATATGATTTCATTTATACAAAATTTTAGAAAAGGGAAATTTAATCTGTAGTGACAAAAAGCAGTAGCCGCCTGGACCCTGTGAGGCACAAAGGGGCACAATGGAATTTTTTGGGTGAATGCAAATGTTCTTATATCATGATTGGTGGTTACATGACTGCATATATTTGTCAAAACTTAAAGTTGGTATTGTGGTTACAAGGGCATTTGCCTTATAAAAATTCACGAAGCTATACCTTTCTTTTCTTTTTTTTTTTTTTAAGATTTCATTTATTTATTTGAGAGAGGGAGAGAGCACAAGCAGGGGGAGGGGCAGAGGCAGAGAGAGAAGCGGGCTCCCCGCTGAGCATCCAGCCCCACATGGGGCTTGATCCCAGGACCCAGGAGCCAAATGCAGACACTTAACTGACGGAGCCACCCAGGTGCCCCTATGCCTTTATTTTCTGTGGTTTCCCTTTTTTTTTTTTAAGATTTTATTTATTTATTTAACACAGACAGAGACAGCCAGCGAGAGAGGGAACACAAGCAGGGGGAGTGGGAGAGGAAGAAGCAGGCTCATAGCAGAGGAGCCTGATGTGGGGCTCGATCCCGTAACACCGGGATCACGCCCTGAGCCGAAGGCAGACGCTTAACCGCTGTGCCACCCAGGCGCCCCTGTGGTTTCCCATATTTTATTTTATAATGAAATAGTGAAAAATAAATTTAAAAAATTTAAGATGATACAACATTTCTTGAGTGCTTGCTGTGTGCAAGACCCTGCTCCAAATGCATCCCTTGTGTGAACTCTTGTCATCCTTCCCTCAACTCCACAAGGTTGGAGATTTGCAGCAGGCTGGGTAGGAGTCTGTGCTCTCAACAGCGAAGGTAGAGAGAAGCTCAAATGGGGGCCGGGAGAGGGAACTCCAGAGAGGAGTGTGGCTACCTTGCTTGAGCTGGTGGACTGTGATGAGGAAAGAAACTCAGTGGGGAAAGGATATTGAGCTAGGAGTTTCTTTCTTCTTCTTTTTCAAAGATTTTATTTATTTATTTGACAGAGAGCGAGAGAGCACAAGCAGGGGGAGTGGGAGAGGGAGAAGCAGACTCCCCCCTGAGCAGGGAGCCCATTGTAGGGCTTGATCCCAGGACCCTGGGACCATGACCCCAGCCGAAGGTAGATGCTTAACGAACTGAGCCACCCAGGCGCCCTGAGCTAGGAGTTTCAAACCAAAATGCACCACAAGCTTCATGTATTAAGAAATCTTTCCTGAGCCCCTCCTGTGTGCCAGGCACTGTCCTGGGCTGCTTGGGATACCAGCTCACCAGCAACGCACTCTGCTGGCAGAAATCCCCGCCCTCACGGAGCTGACGTTCCAAAACTTCCCAAGCGTCAGTTTTTTCCAGCTGTAAACAGGTATTCAAAAATGTAATTAGACAGTTAAAAAGAAAACAAGGGAGTATGAGAAATGCTCAGAGGTTTACAGGTGACGGGGGATGAACCAGACCCTGACAGCCACGTGGATCATCTCTGCAGCAGTAACGAGAGGGCTGCAAGGCAACAGATCCAACAGGCTGTGAAGATGTGGCATTCCTTGAACTCTGTCTACCGTTTTTGCCTCCACACTGATCGTTATCAAATAATTTGGGGAAATAATCATGGCTCCAGGCGGGGCAGTTCAGAGGAGCTGCCCCACACAATGACAGGCAAAGAGGTGACAGTCACTGAAGGAGAGGTTGTCCATATACAGTGTGCCCCTGTGGAGGGGATGGTCAGGCTCCCTTTGGAGGATACTGAGCCAGGAGAAATCCCACCGTCAGCCCCACGGCGCCAGGTGTGGGCGACTGGCGCGCACGTGCATGTACGCATGCGTGTGTGTGTGTGGGCGTGGGCGTGTGTGTGCGTGTCCAGGAACGTATCAGCAGCCATCTACCTACATAGCACAAACTCACATATGCTGTGCGAGCTATAAATGAAAATTCGCAGCACAGATGGCTCTTTTGAGGAGGTTTCTTCAGGAGTGGGAGGAAGTAACAGGCTACAGGATTAGAAAGCTATTCTAGATGTGGTGAAGAGAGATGTGGGGAAACGGTGAGGCCCAAGGTGTCTGCTGGGGACGTGTGATGCACTGCTGTGACAGCCAGTGCCTCACCTTACCTGGGCTATGAAAGGGCGTGTCCACCCTCTTCCCAGAGACTCAGAAATAGAGGCCACCATGCTGGCCCTCGGGGGCACTGCTCCCCAAGTCTCCCTCCATTCTTGGCACTTCACATATTCCTACTAAAGGCTCCGGAACCTCAAAACGGAAGGAACTGCAACTAGAAAAACTTTACAAGCCGTGGTGTACTCATTTCCGACCTGGGGCTCCCAGGGGCCCCAGGGCCCCAGACCCTGACTTCCATCTTCTGCAAGAGCTCTCGGGAGTTTCTAGAATCCTCAAAGCTGATGGTTCTCAAGGTTGGCTGCTTTAGAAATGCCGCTGCCCAGCACCCATGTCCACCAGAAGACGTGTATAAGAACGTTCTCAGCAGTTTTATTTACGGTGGCCAAACACTGGAAAAAACTCAGATGTCCATCAGCTGGTAAATAGGCAAATTGTGGTATATCTATACAGCGGACGTCACGCAGCAACAAAAGCAACAAACTGCTAAGCGCAATGACATGGATTCTCACAGACCTGACTGACGGGGGGGGGGGGGGGGGTAGCCAGACACCGACAGGTACATCTGCCGTGCCGTCAGTCAGGAGAGTGCGTCCCTGGGAGCGGGCGCGGGGCATTGACTGGAGACTTTTGGGGTTGATCATACTCCGTCTCTCGATCCTCTTGATCCAGACGGTAGTTAACACGGATTTACACACACACACACACACACACACACACACACAAATACATTGAGTTGGAAGCTGAAGAGTTGTGCACTTTACTGTACATATATTACACGTCAAGAAAAACGGAAAAATAAAATACGCCTGGGCTCCACCCCAGAGCGGCTGACTAAATTGGTCTGGGGTGTGGCCTGGGTGAATGGGTTTTTAAAAACCTCCCAAGGGATTCTAACGGGCAACAGGGGTGAGATCAAATCCCTGGAGAGTCAGAGCCCCTCCTCTAGCTGCACTGAGTTCTGAGCTCTGGCTGGTAGCCCCTGCCCTCGGCCAGAGCAAAAAAAAAAACCCACTCCACTGCAGAGAGAAAGCCTAAGGGAGCAGTCAGACTCCAGTTCCATCACCTGTTACCTCTGTGACCTAGAAAGAAACAACTATTTCTCTAAGCCTCAGCTTTGGGCGTTTGGTTCTTTTTTTTTTTTTTTTGAAGATTTTATTTACTTATTTGCGAGAGAGAGAGAGAGAGAGAGAGAGAGCAAGTTTGGGCACACATGAGCGCGCTCAAGCAGGGGGAGGGGCAGAGGGAGGGAGAGAAGCAGACTCCCCCTGAGCAGGGAGGCGGACTTAGGCTGGACCCCAGGACCCTGGGATCATGACCTGAGCCAAAGGCAGACACTTAACTGACTGAGCCACCCAGGCACTCTGGGCTTTTGGTTCTTTGGGGTTTCTTCGTCTTTAACGAGTGGCAGGTGACATACTTATACCTTAAGCACAGCATAACATGGGAGTAGTAAAAATGGTGTTGATCTTTATAAAGTTAATCTTAAAACATACATCTGATCCTGCCACTACCTTTTTTTAAGATTTTATTTTTAAGTAATCTCTACACCCAATGTGGACCTTGCAACCCCTGTCTGAGGAAAGCAGCCACATCCTACAGACTGACTAGGAAGTAACGGCTTTGGGTGAATACGCTAATGGGCCTCTAGACTTCTTCCCAGCCTGCTCCTACCTCCAGGTCCGGGGCCTGAGCAGGGCCCTCCAGCCCAGCCGTCCCTGCCACAGATCTTCCCCCATAGCCCAAGTCCTTCTATCCCGCCCATTTCTCCTGCCTAATGGAGTTTTGTGCAATTTGGGAGTTTTTCCATAAGCTGATCCTTCTATTAAAAGAGGCTTTAGGAGATTTTTGATAGAAACCAAGGACCTCTTTTCAGTTCAGCAGGATTTTCCCTCGATTTCAGCCCAAAGAATTATGTACCTTTCTAGTTTAGTCAAATCTGTGGATGGCTTCTCCCTCTTTTCCATTCCACATTCTTAGTCCTCTGTTAACTTTACGTCTCAGAAACGGTGAAATGTACATCAGTTCAATAAAATACAAAATAACCATGGGGAAAAAAAGGACCCTGCGATCAAGAGTCACGTGCTCTACGGACTGAGCCAGCCAGGCACCCCGTCACTACTTCTTGGAACCTGTGGCTTTTCATTACACTTTGAATAAACTCCTAACTCCTTCCCGAGGCCACTTGTACCTGTCCCAGTGTGCCTTCCTTGTTCACCATGTCCTAGCCACGCTGGCTGCCTTTCAATTCAAGTGCTCCTCTGCAGTGGAGCCTTTCGCAGGAGCCTGTTCCCAGCCTGTTCTCAACCCACGCTCAACTCCTCCATCGGTTTCAACCTCCTCGCTCCCCATTACTCTCTGTCACCCTGATCATCTTCTTCATAGCTCCCAGCACAAATACACAGGTATTTGATGCTTGGCGTGGGGTCCATGTGTGTTCCTGCCCCCAGCCTTTCCCCCCCACCTGGCCCAGCTCCAGGTGCTCCGTGCCTAACTGTTGAATGGAATTCGAGTGAACTCAAGGATGTACTGTCATGGGAGAGGTCTTCTGGGAAGTCGGAAGTTATTATTCGTCCTTCCCTACTTAATAACCCCTTATCTTTTCTGCTTCCCATGAGGTTACTGTTTATTCTGGAAACATTTTTTAAGTATACCTAATGTGTGAGATATTGCGCTCACTGCTGGAGAGGATGCTGAGGGAGAAAAGCATTGTCCTTGCCCATCACAAGGCTCTATCCAGGGAAGGAGACACCCACAGGAATACCATCCATGTGTGTTCCCAGTTCATTTCAGGGTGAGCTGGGAAGTTCTGTGGGGTCCCTCCTCATCCCCTTCTCACTCTACACTGTCTCTAGATGATCTCAGATCCTTACAACATCTTAGATTATTCCCTTACCTAATCTAACCCAGCTCTCTCCCACAGGACAAATTCTGAGTTCTTTATCTAAAATTATACTGGGGTTGAATCACTATACTGCACACCTGAAACTAACATAATACTGTATGTTAACTAACCAGAATTAAAATAAAAACTTGAAAAATAAAAAATAAAGTAAAATTATACTGGTATTTTCACCAGTGTGTCTCATAGGCATGAATGCAACAAAATCTAAAACTGAATTCATCTCTCATAACAATATAGTGATATTTCAGAGAAATAGAAGCTTAGCTTATTGAAGAAATGATGTTGAGATGGCAGCTAACCCTTTGGAGGGAAACATTTTACATTAGAAAACATTCCTGGAGGCTAAAAGATCTAAACATAATTAAGTCACAAAAAAGATTAAATATTTTTGCAGGTGAACAAGGGAATCATTGAGGGTTTTAAGCAGGGGAATGACATGGTTTGATGTTGTAGAGGGATCACCCTAGCTATCATAAAGAAGAGACTTAGGAGACTGTATTTCAATAGAGGGCATTCCATTGTTGCTGCTAGGAAGAGAGCAGTCCTACCTGTCTTTTCCTGCTTTTCAGATCTTCTCTTCATTTGTTGTTGTTTTTTTCTCTTTGTTTTTGATGTGGTGCAATTTCATTATGATATTATAGGCATGGGTATATATATATATATATATATATATATATATATTTGATGTTATTTGGGTTCTTTTGTTTGTGGGGATGGATATGTTTTTATGTAATCCAACTTGGGATTTGATGAGCTCAGTGAATCTGAGGTGTGTTATTTTCCACTAATTCTGGAAAACATTCTGAGGGTCTCTTTCTTACATTCTCTATTATTTCCCTATGAGATTTCACTTAGATATATAGGAGACTTTCTCTCTCTATCCTTTCTTTCAAATATTCCATCTCTTTTAATCTCTGGACTGCACTGTGAATATTTTTTTTCACTTCTACCTTCCATTTCACTGAAATGTGTGAAAAGTATTGTTTATTCTTCAAGTGTGTCAAGTCTATTGTTTATTCTTTTTATTTTTATTTATTTATTTTAAAGATTTTATTTATTTATTCGACAGAGAGAGAGACAGCCAGCGAGAGAGGGAACACAAGCAGGGGGAGTGGGAGAGAAAGAAGCAGGCCCATAGCAGAGGAGCCTGATGTGGGGCTCGATCCCATAACACCGGGATCACGCCCTGAGCCGAAGGCAGACGCTTAAGGACTGAGCCACTCAGGCGCCCCTATTGTTTATTCTTTTTAAATTAAGTTTTAAATGTCAATCATTTTAGTTTTCACATCTGGAAGTTTTATTGTATTTTTTCAATCTTGACCAATCCTTAGATTATGTTGCTCCTTGTCCATATGTTCAAGATTCTTTTTAAAAATTTTCTGTAAACACATTGTGAATACTTATTTTTTTAATTGTGGTAAAATATACATAACATAAAATTTACTATCGTAACCATTTTTTTAAAGATTCATTTATTTGAGAGAGAGAAAGTGCGTGAGCAGGGGGGTGGGCAGAGGCAGAAGGAGAGAGAATCCTCAGGCAGACTCCAGTATGAGCACAGAGCCCAACTTGGGGCTCGATACCAGGACCCCGAGATCATGACCTGAGTGGAATTCAACAGATACCCAACTGACTAAGCCACCAGGTGTCTCTTAGCCATTTTTAAGTATACAGTTCAGTAGTATTAATTCACATTGTTGTGCAACCAAGCTCCAGAATTCTTGCCATCTTGCAAAACTGACAAATATTTATTTTTAAATAAAACCACAAAAAAATACTTGAAAAAACCTAGGTGAATATTTATATAATCTTGAGATGTTGAGTGACTTTTTTAAGCATTGTACCAAAGTCTGAAACCATAAAGATTTGGATATAAAGAAATGTGAAACTTCTACTTCAAAATACCATGAAAATTAAGACAAATGAAAAAAGGGGGGAAATCCTTGAAAAAGTACGTGACAAAGGATTAATAGGTTTCATATGTAAAGAGTGATTTCAAATCAATAGCAAAAAACTTTCAATACGAAAACTGATCATGGAAATGAACGATTTATAAAAGAAGGAATACAAATGCTGAGCCACAGAAGTAATCAAGGAAAGTAAATTTAAAAAGCAATGAAATTAATATTTCTTATCTATCAGACTGACAAAAAATAAATGAGAATATTATCCAATCCCAGCAGGGTTAATGGGGAAGTGAGCCTTGTTAATAACTGATGACTACAATGAAATTGATAATCCTTCCTGGAAGTCAATGTAGACTGTGTCAAAAATGTAAAAATGTGTACTTTATTACTCAATAATTACAACTTCCAGGAACATAGCCTAAGGAAAATATTGGACGATTGTGCAAATATGTGCGTGGTATTATTACTTATAATAGTGAAAGGTTTTAAAAATATATATCCAGTCATAGAGTGTTTATTAAACTATCCACCAGTGGACTACTGTGATTACAATTTAAGTATTAACATGAAAAGAGATTCATGATGTATTGGTAAGTGGAAAAACACAGGTCACCCGCCACATCTTACATAATGTACACGCAAAACATCCCATTTTTGTCAAATACATACATATATTCGCTTAGGTGCCTTTGAGTTAGGAAGAACATATACCGAAGTGTTAATGGATTCTGTTTTATTCTTTTATTATTGTTATTGTTTTGTCTGTATGTTCTCTCCCCGCGCAAAGAGCATCTATTATGTCCATAATAGTAAGTTAATTCATCGGTAGGAAATAAAGAAGTAGCGTTTCTAAAGTGCCTGTCCAAGCATTAAAGTAACCATTTTCCGATCAAGCACGCAGGCTCACAGGTTCCAGCGGCGGTCCCCACGTGTGTGTGTCACCAGGGAGGTCAAGGTCCGCCAAGGTCCGGAGTCACCGGTCTCTCAGGCACCGCCGAGGCCACCCCAGGCAGCCCGTGGGTCCTCGCGGGAGGCGGAGCACGCCAGCCCGGAAGAGACGCCGCACCGCGCCGCGCATGCCCCTTCCTTTCCAGCCCCGGCCCCGGACGTAGCAGCCGCCGAGGTGAGTTTCTCCGTGGTCCGGGTTCCATCGGCGTCCATCCTGACTCTCCGGCTGTTGTAGTCGCCGCTCCTCCCCTTGGTCGGGGCGGGGGGGCCGCTCTCCAGCTCCCCGCACGCCCATTTTTGAGTGGTGAGGGGGCCGGGGGCGCACTTCGGGGGGGCTAGTGGGGCGCTGGTAGAAGATTGGCGTCCCGTTGGCGGAGGCCGAGGAGGGCAGGATTGAAGCCCTTGTGTCGCGGCGACTCTTCTGGCGAGGTTAGGGAGACTGCGCCCCGCTCGCCCGCTTTTGTTTCGAATCGGAGTCCCTCACCCCGGGCCGCCTCTTTGCCTGGCCCTGGAGCTCTAGTCTGGGCGAAGAGCGGTAGGAGATGAGGGCGCGAAGGCCTTGGCCCTTTAATTTGGGGTCAGCGGCCTGACAAGAATGGAGGGCTGGCTCCCCTCCGGGTCCTCCCTGCGTCCCCGAAGGTATGCCGCGCTGTTCCGCGCTAGGGACAGTTGCTGATGTTCCCCCAGATGCTCCGGGAGTACAGACAGGGTTTGCGCCCGCCGTCCCCACGTTATACTTTTGTGGGGTGAGAATGAAGTCTGGAGCGAACAGTAACCCTGCTCCTGTTCTGCTCGAAAGTCGCGGCAACTTTTCTCTCAAGCGTTTTTGGGAGGCGAAGGGGGGTAACTGGCGGCTTTCAGTTTTGCAGGGTTTGAAATTCTCCTCCCTGCATGTTTTCCTCGGTGTGGTTTGAGGTTGCAGCCCATTGGACAGTGATTCCCTGGGGGTCGTTCTGGGGTCCTGAGCTTGGTTGCTGGACCCTGGCTCCGTTGCTCAGAAATGCTCTTGATGATGCGCTTCCTTCCAGATGTTGATGCCCAAGAAGAACCGAATTGCCATTTATGAACTCCTTTTCAAGGAGGGGGTGATGGTGGCCAAGAAGGATGTCCACATGCCCAAACACCCTGAGCTGGCAGACAAGAATGTGCCCAACCTTCACGTCATGAAGGCCATGCAGGTAGCCTGGGGGCTGCTCGAGTGGGGTGCAGAGGGAGGGATTTTCCACTAAATGTTCGAGGCAGATTCCAAGGAGAGGTCAGGACAGCCAAAGCTGCTTGCTGCCTTGAAGGGCACTGAGGTAGATACACCGTGAAAACTTGTCTACGCAGTGTAGCTTCCTTTTGCACCGAGTTTGTAGATTCAAGCCTCTGGTTATGTCTTGACAGTCGCGTTCTGTCTTCCAGTCTCTCAAATCACGAGGCTACGTAAAGGAACAGTTTGCCTGGAGGCATTTCTACTGGTATCTTACCAACGAGGGTATCCAGTATCTCCGTGATTACCTCCACCTGCCCCCCGAGATTGTGCCTGCCACCCTGCGCCGCAGCCGCCCTGAGACTGGCAGACCACGGCCCAAAGGTATGTTACATTGTTCGTGTAAAGGTTTGCTCTGAAGCTGCTGTTTCCCCGGGGAAGGGTATACGTGAAACTGAGAGGGAGGGGGCACAGAAGAGGTCTTAAAATACACCATTGGTGCCTACTTTAGAGGGGGCTCTGGCATGCAGGACCTCAGCCAAGTCCTGGAACCTTTGTCCACTGGCGTGGGACTTCTCATGGAACCGCAGTCGTGTCAGGTCTTCAGGTCATCCCAGGAGGTGCCATTAAACACAGAACATAGTCTGCGTCCAGGCACATGTGGTTGAGTGTTGAGTAACTTTTGCAGGACGGAGCAAAGCTGTTTACCACATGTGAAAGAAATGGAGAGTCTTCTAGAGTTCTTGGCAATGGAAGCAAAAATAATCAAAAGTCAAATAGGGGAGAACGGATGTGTACATAATCGTAGTGTGAAAGGATGTGCTTGTAGGGGGATGGTGAATTACATTCTGGCTCGAGGTCATCGCTGGCTCATTGTTGCATTTCATCGAGGTTATGGTTCTCTTTCCTTGGGTTCTGAAAGAACTTGTCACAGGAACTTTGTAGGAGGAGCGGTTTGTGGGCTTGGTGCAGAGATTCCTAAAAACAGATGATCGCCAGACTGTCCGGGTTCCTCTGGAGAGAGGCTTGGTAGCACTCAGAAATCTGTATTTTTTATGACTGCTTTTTAGGGGATTCTAGTGGGTAGGTGGGATTATGTATCTGTGGTGGGGAGTGGGGGAGTTCCACTGTCTGCGCCCCTACAGATTCTGATTTGGTTGGCATAGATGGGACCTGGCATTTATTTATTTTAGCCACTCACTGCAGGTTCAATCCTAACTTCTCATACTTAAAAAAAATATAGTAGACCCTGGAACAATTTAAGGGTTGGGGTGCCTGTGTTGTCATTGTCCCCGTCCCCGACCCTACCCCTAACGCCATAGTCCAAAATCCATGGGTAACTTGATTTTTTGAAAACATTAACAGACTACTGTTAACCAGAAGTCTTAGTGATAACAAATAGTTGATTGACATATATTTTGTATATCGGTTTTGTACTGTAATCTTAAGGTTAAGAAAATCTTAAGTAAATATATTTTCTGTACTACTATATTTTTACTTATCAAAAAAGGAATCATGAACCCATGCAGTTCAAACCTGTGTTCTAGATCAACTGCAGTCTACATTCTAATCATGTGGACTTGAAGTAAAGTTCCAGGGTAACTAAGTAGAGAGTACTAGATTAAACTTCCGGTGTTTATGAGAATGTTTTGAAAGTAGCTTTTAAGTCTGCCTTCATATATATCCCACAGCCTGTAGTGAGGTGTGTGGAGAAGCCCAGGGCAGCTAAAGGACTCCTGGTGGCCTCTGTATATATACACTGACTACTGGAGGTGGGGCTTTCAGCTTACGGTGCTGTTTGCATAGGAGATTTTCCACTTCAGAGATGGGTCAGGTTCAGAATTTTGGCTCTTCAGATGTTTGTAGAAATGGTTGGATTGCTTAATTTGCCGAGTAATTGGAAAATGTGTGTCTGTGTTGAGAAATACAATAGAAAAAAGCAATCCTTTTGCACATGGGTGGGCTTTTAATTGTAAGTATTCTCCTAGACTTTTGAGGAGCCAGTGTCAGTGATGACAAAATTTCTAGCTGACAGCTCTGGGTCCAAGAGTTCTGTCCCCTTTAACCCATCATAATTAAGTTGGTGCCAGTGAGAATGAGAGAGCAGTTTCACTTTTCTTGGCCTGAAGGGGACAGAGTTCCCACATTGCCCTAGATTCACAGTGTGGTTTAATTTGTATAGGTCTGGAGGGAGAGCGACCTGCAAGACTCACACGAGGGGAAGCTGACAGAGACACCTACAGACGAAGCGCTGTGCCCCGTGAGTAATGCGTCATCTCTATCAGGGGCGTTGGGGGAGAATCTCTGGATTTTCAGTCACCCTGGTGGGGGCTCAGCCCTTAAAAGTGCCAGGGTGACGAGGAAAGATTTATCTCTGGCTGGAGTCCTTTATGTTTCTTGCCCTTGCAGGGATTTGTTGGATGGGATTAGGAGAAAAGCCCTCTTCACCTTTAACTAAAGCAAAATTGAAATCTTTCAAGAAAGCAACATGCTTTTCTTAGTTTTGTGGTTGTGTTCCTGTGTCAAAAGCTCCTTGAGGGCACCCACTTAAATTATCTTTGTTGTTTTCTTAAAAAAAATAGTTCAAAGTCTTGTTTTCAAATAGCAGGTGTTTTCATTGACCTGGAGTAACAGATGTTCGTTCGTTCAGTCAATGTATATTCAGTATCTGACTTGCCAGGCAGTGTTCTGGGAGCTGGAGAGACAGTAGGGTGTATAACAGACAAAAGACCTTTATCATTGAAATTGCATTTTTGTAGTAGGAAAGTGGTAAGCAAAAATGAATATATAATATGTCCGTTGCCTGGGTGCTACAGGGAAAAATTCAAGCAGGCGGATGGATGGTGCAATTTTCAGTGGGGTTTTCGGGGAAAGCTGAAGAAGTACGATTCAAGCAAACACCTGAAGGAAGGAGTCAGCCAGTGGCTCTCTGGGGGAAGAGCTGAAGATACCTGGCTTTCTTAACCAGAAGACAGCAGGAGAGTCAGATGAAGGTGTGGGTCTCATAGCTCTGTGGACCGTGGTAGGGCTTGGGACTTTTTTTTTTTTTTTTTTTTTTTTAAGATTTTATTTGTTAGCACACAAGCAGGGGCGTGACAGGCAGAGGGAGAAGCAGTCTCCCTGCTGAGCAAGGAGCCTGATGCAGGACTGGATCCCAGGACCCTGGCTGGTATCATCGCCTGAGCCAAAGACAGACATTTAACCAGCAGAGCCACCCAGGCGTCCCAGGGTTTGGGTTTGTTTTTTTTGTTTTGTTTTAAGATTTAAAAAAAATATATTTTACTTATTTATTTGAGACAGAGCACAAACGGGCAGCGGCAGGGAGAGGGAGAAGCAGACTTCCTGCTGAGCAGGGAGCCCCACATGGGGCTTGATCCCAGGACCCTGGGATCATGACCTGAGCCAAAGGCAGACGCTTAACAGACTGAACCACCCAGGCGTCCTGGGCTCGGGATTTTTTAAAGAGTCTATATCTTGTTTAGAAGCAATTAATTATGATATGAAAGCAAGGCATGAAGGGGAATTTTCATTAACTTATTCCACTTTTGTCTGTCTCTTGTCATGGTTCCTGATTCTTGAAACGTGAAATAGAAGTGAGCACTTGACTTGAGTATGTTACTGGATAGTAAGAAAGAATTTTTCCAACAGGCTGTCAGTGCAGAGAAAGTTAATGGTTGCTCTTATTAGAAGTCCCACCACATGCAGAATCAGTCAGGGAGTAGTTCTCCAGAGGATGTGAGGTTGGGCCTGAGCCTCGGGTCCCCAAGTTGAGGGGGGATGAGCATTTCAGGTGAGAGCAGCCTGAGTTTCGGACATGGTAGCTTGCTTGTCAAGGGGGCAGGGGAGTGAGGGGACAAGAGCCTGTGGTCTGAAATGGGCCAAAAAGAGACCTCACGGAACAAGATTTACGGAGACTACGCTCCCTGTTGGTGCTGTCACTCCCCACCCTCATGTGAACCATAACATTTCCTAGTGGCCTCATGTACAGCAAGTGGAAATAGTTTACAGCGATAATATTTTAAATCCAGTATAGTTTATCGTGTTATTATTTTTTAAGATTTTATTTTTAAGTGATGACACCCAACATGGGACTCGTACCTACAACCCCAAGATGAGGAGTTGCATGCTCTACCAGCTGAGCCAGCCAGGCTCCCCAAATCCAATATATTTTTAAATGTTATTTTAATGTGTGAACTGTATAAGTATTAATGAGATCTTTTGCGTTCTCTTAAATCTTGACATCTTATATGTATTTTGCACACACCTCAGTTTGGGCTAGTGGCTGCCATATAGGTCAGGGCAGCACTGGATCTTTTATTTTATATGTTCTTTACCATGGTCACGACAATGTTGCTTTTTGCTTCTGTAGGCCTTTGTGTCCTTTATCTCTTTATCTGTAAGCTAGATGCTAATCATTTGCTGACATGGCTTTTCCTGCAGAATTGGGCTGGAGATTTGTCTCTTCCCTTGGTCTGTAACAGGTCGTAACATATGATGACTCTGAATTGGTGTTTCTCCTTCCAGCTGGTGCCGACAAGAAAGCTGAGGCCGGGGCTGGGTCAGCAACTGAGTTCCAGTTTGTGAGTATCCTTATTGGCTCTCCAGAGACAGTCGTTGTTCTGGCATTGGCCCTGGGGGTCTGCAAGTTCTAGGGATAGGATACAGTGCGGTGGGTCCCGCCCCTTGTTGCAGTTCCTTCCCCCCCCCCCCCAATCCATGAATTTCAAGAGTTTTTACGTTAAGATACAGTATGCAAACTTTTGTAAATACGTAAATTCCTGAAATGAGTCCCCCAAATCAGTACTACATGTGGCGTATTGGTTTCTTCATTAATGAGCATCATAATTGTAACTCCCTTAATTTCATGAACTAAAACTTAGGGTTAAGAATTACAAACTTGAGTGAGCTCTAGAACCAAGATGGCTGGAGTCACGTCCTTTCTCTTCTACAGATGGTGTGGTATCGGGCACATCCCCTCCGTGCCTGCTTCCGCATCCGTAAAATAGACGTTATGATTGTAGCTATGTCAGGTACTTGTGAGGTTGGTCTGGGTAAAATGCCTGGCGCGGGGGCGGCCATAGCACTGTTGCAGCAACAGCTGTCCTGTGGCAGGTCTCCACGCACGCAGGTGTTCTCTGCGCCCTCATTTGTGGAAAGGAGGTGTGTGTGGCAGGCACAAGATCTCGTCCTGTGCTGGGGATGTGTGTGTATTTGTGAACACACTCTTGAGTGGGTATCCATATTCCCATTTTACAGGTGTGGAAACTGGCCTAGGAGGTGAATGTGACCTCGTAGTAAGAGGCGGGGCTGGGATTTATGGCCTGAGCTCTTGAGCCATACATTCTAGCCCCTGTCCTGTGATAACGAGGCCTGCTGCCTGGCGTGCTACTAACGCTGATGTCTGTTTTCTCTTGCAGAGAGGCGGATTTGGTCGTGGACGTGGTCAGCCACCTCAGTGAAGTTGGAGATTGCTTTGTGTTAAATAAATTTGTTGTTTTGTGCTGACCAAACTTGTAGCCAGAAAAAAAAATTAATCTCGTGTGTCCTGTTTGGTTTGCATTATGTAGCCTGAACAGGAATGATAGAAGGATCAGAATGTAAATGGGGCAAGACTGGATCAGGTTAAGTAGTTGTCCTGATGCAGGATGGCATTACACGTGGCTGTTCCGGCTGCAGTACTTGGCTTAGACACGTGCCCTGTGTTCCAGCACATGCTGCCCCGTTGAGTCCTGTCCAGTGTGGTTACCTTTGTGGGGGGTAATTGGAGAGCGGGGCATCTGATGTAGTTCTGCGGCATGGGAAGGTTGCTGCTTTGTTAACCCTGGAATTAAGTAGTCTCAGCCTTCAAAGCTTAGGGTTTATATGAATAGGAGAAAACAGAATCCAGACAGCACAAGTGCTTCTGAAAGGGACTGCCAGCCATAGGAAGAACCCATGGGAGTTTTTTTGTTTTTACGTAATCAAAATAACTGGTTGGTTGGAGCTCTTGCCATCCCAAGGAGGAAACACTTGTCCAGTTTTCCTGGATCCTTTATAAGTGGTGGCACTCCCTACATGTGACAGGAGTAAATGGGTAAGAGCAGTGATGTTCCCCAGTGGGGCCAAGTACTATCTTGGTTAAGGTACCAGAGGGCTTTTTTGGGGCCGTGAAGGCACAGACAGTGAGAAGTTCAGGGGCGCGATCCTGCAGACCAGTTTGCTGGGTGAGACACCGGCTTAGGCTTGCAGATCAAACCATGACTGGGGATGGTTGCTGTAAGTAAACAGGACGGGGTCAAAGCTTTGGAGGTAGAGGCTCTGGGCCAACCAGCAACTCAGGACATACCCGCCAAGGTAAGTTTTTTCAGTCAGCAGAACTGACAACTAATGGTGCATCTTTGGGGACTTGGAAGTCCTATTTATGGGATGCTACAAGCCAAGCATTGTGCAGAGATGGACAGTTCACCAAGTGAGGTTCATAGCTTTAGGCTCGGAAACGGGTGGTTTTGTGCTGGTGGCCACCTATTTCAGTCTTGATAGGCAGTTGTAATTTGGACCACAAGGTGGCAGCCAACAGCAAGTCCAAATGAGCACTTAGATTTCATTTTGAGAGATGAGCTTTGTATTCTGAGCCACCAGTAAGTAGAAGCTTGCTTTGGCAGAAGGAGGTGGTGTTTGGGGAAGCTGTTTCAGTGTGGCCTTGGCTGCCTTGCCAAAGATTGCTTTTTATCCAATTTTTCTGCTGGCTCAAGTGATGTCAAGTGGTTTGCCCGTGTTCACACGCCTTGTGATTGTTTAACCTGGATTCCACTGTGAAATGTTAGTAGCTCCCGGCCTTTCTGTTTCCCACCAAAGCCGGTGAGCAAGCAGATGGGTTTCCTCTACAGCCTTGCTGATATTCTGGCCCTTAAATTGTCACTATTTCAGCTAGGGCTCCTTGCCAGCCCCTTCCCTCATGATTTAAATTAGTTCCAGGGTGTATTCTCCAAGATCACCCAAGGACTCTGGGAAAACCCAAGGGATATACAAGGTAGAGTCATAACCCGTGGATAAAAACAAGCCAATGGAGGCAGCTCTTCTGCTAGCCAGCCCCCCTCCCCCTACTTTGGTAGATTGAAAACCACTGCCAATCAATAATCCTTGATTAGTGCTAATAAGTGCTCTGGGAAACAGAAACCTCAAGATTTGCCTTAAAAGACTTAACAGTCTACCTAGGAAAACAACCAAAGCTAAACATTAAAAGTCCATATGCCAGGGGCATCTGCTGGCTCAAAGTGGTAAATGATTATGTCCAGAGTGAATTCTAAGTGCAGGGCAGGAGAGATGAATGATAGCTGAAGTGACCCAGAGAGGGGGTTGTGGAGCAGGGGAAGGGTGAGACCAGTTGGGGCACCTTGCAGATGGTTTTCGTCCTTTACTGGGGAATCAGTCAGATGGTGTCAGGTTAGGAAACTCGTCAAAAATTAAGGGTTTTTTTGGGTAAAAACGGATGCTGGCTATTACAAATGCCTAGCAAGGTCACCTGGGTGGCTGGTTACAAGGAGTGGGGAGAGGCTTGCATGAGCACAGCCTTCAATGGGTGAAAACGGGCAATTTTGCCCATCTTCCAGGGTCAGTTTCCATCACAGCTTCACATCTGCCCACAAGCCTGGAAGCTCACCAGCTAAGCCCCATTACCACCACTCCCACCAACAAAGGTTCCAAAGGATGTGTAAGGGATTTTGGAAGCTGACAGTTGAAGATACATTTCCCTAATTTAACACAGACTTTCTGGTATACAAACCCCCTTTCCCTGAAACATAGTCCCCCTATAGGTAGTGCCAACAGCAGCTTTAGGTCTGTGATTCTCTAAAAGTCCTAACTAGATCTTTAAGAAACAGCTACCATATATATGCCTATGTTAGGTGCTGGGAGACAGACCTTCCCGAGAAGGATGCATCCTCCAGCCCTGAACACGTGAGGGCCCACTGGGACACTACTTAACACGGATGCCTGGCCGGGGCCTCCAGCATGGCAGCATGGGCCCATCGTGGCTAGGGTCCCCGTCCCTACCCTTGTATCCAGAAGCCAGGCACGCTGAGAACTAAAAGACCCACTTAACGCTCTAACTGTTCTCCAAAGTTTGGGAATACCACCAGTAGCAGCCCCACAGTATTGTGTGGGGTCATGGGCTCCTACTGCTTTAATGCTGAACCCTTAGAATGGATTGATCTTTTTACTTAGACCTTGGAGAAAGATGGGGGAAAGGAGTCTTGTTGATGGCACTAATGAGGACAATCATTTCAAAGCCTGAGAATGAGGGAGATCCTGGTTTGATCACTGTCTTGGGGACAAGGTTTGTCTATTTCCAATGAGTGTGAGGGACTTTTGGCTCTCAGAGGAAGTATTGATGACTTGGGTGAGACAGGGCTATTTTTGGTTAGGTTATCAGGACAAGGACATGGTCTTAGGATGCTATGGAAGGAGGCTGGTGATCTACTGGCAAGTAGATGGCTGGGCCAGGGGTGGGAGCAGAAGTGTAACATCCTCCTGCTTCAACCTTCCCTCCTTGCCAGTGCCTTAGGCAGCCGATAACTGCAGAACTGCTGCAATCCCTTCCTAAGAGGTTCCCTGCCCCCAGCTCTGCCCTGCCAAGGTTATTTTTTGGAAACACAAATGTGAACAAGATATTCCCCAGCTTAAAATTTTTCAAAAGCTCTGTGTTGCCTTCTAGAGTCTTCTAGAACCTAAATGAATGCCAAATTCCTTGCATGGCCTGACCGGTCTATCAAAACTTCATATCTGTCTAGTGACACAAGGCTCCAAATTCCAGAACCCAGCTAACCTAGCTCGCTCTCTTTCTCAGCTCTTTGCATGTGGTGGTCCATTTACAGGGAAACTCTCCCACCCCAACCCTCTCAGGGCTCTTACTCATTTATTCTTCAGATTAAATATCACCTCTAAGACTTTCCTGATAGAAGTCACTCCTACTTCAACATCAAGTTAGGTGTCTTTTAGTGCCCGCAGCATCTCTCAACTTGAACAAGCTGTCTTGGAACTTCTTGAACATTCGCTCATCCCTCTGACACCGAGCCTTACTCTAGGGGCCTAGCTCAGGGCCTCGTATGCAGTAGCTCCTTTATCATTGTTAGTTGCATGGATGATATCCTTAAAGAGTTGTCTCTGAGATGCTGTCCCCTTAAGTGGAAAGAACACTTGTAAGATAAAAAAAAAATAAAAATCTCTACACGCCTAAGTTGGGAATATAAAAGTACTGAAGCACATCCTTACTACAGAGTTTCTCCAGAATTAGGGGAGGCAGACCCAGAAATACATACCAAATGGTAAGCGGCCTCGTGGTTATGGCTAGTTGTATTGGTGGCTTTCAGGGAGGTGGGAGCAAACGCTCTCCAGGGGAAGGCTATGGGTCTGCTGTGCCCGGTGGGTCACCACGACCATCTGAAGTAAACCTCACAGTTTGGGCTAACAGCATGAAGCAATGGTGGCTGGCCCAGGTGGTGCCCCGTGGAGTATCGGAGAAGGCTGGGGCTTCCTTTGCCTAGTCTAGGAAGTGTCTTATTTTCAGTTCTTTTGTTTTTTAGCTTTATTGAGGTATAATGGACATATAATAAAGTGCATATGTTTAGACATCCAATCTGATCAATTTTTACGTACGGGTATGCTCATGAAATCAAGATAACGAACATATCCATCACTCCGGAAGTCTCCTTCTGTTGGTTTGTAACCCCTCGCTCTTCCCCACCCTCATCTCCAGGAAAACAGCGCTCTGCTTTCTGTCATACAGGTAAGTTTGCGTTTTCTAGAGTCTTATAAGAATGGCGTTGTAAGGAGTGCATTCTTCTGTAGTGCGCGCTCTTCGGCTTCGCGCCATTGTTTCGAGATTCACTGGTGGTGTTGCCTCAGTAGTTCTTCCTTACTGCTGGGTGTGTGTTCCGCTGTGTGGACATACCGCACATCTTTAATCATTCGCCTGTCGGTGGGCCTTGGAGCTGTTCCCAGTTTTTGGCTATTGTGACCAACGCTGCTATGAACACCCATGTGCAAGTTCTTGTGTGGACCTATATTTTCAGTTCTCCTGGGTACCTACTGAGGAATAGAGTCGCTGGGTCCTACGGTAACTCTGTGACTAACATCGTGAGGACCTGCCAAACTCTTTCCCAGGGCGGCCGCCCCATCTCACATTTCCCATCCGCAGTAGGTGAGTTTCAGTTGCTTCTCCTCTTCACCAGTACTTGGCCTGTTCAGTCTTTTTATCAGAGCCATTCTAGTAGGTGCGAAGAGCTTGGATTCTATCCCGCAGATGATAGAGAGCTGATTAACAATGTAAAGGTGAGGATTGATGGGCCCAGGAGGGCTGGCTGCTTGGCAAATACTTGAAACCCTCCCCCCTTGCAGGAAATAGGAGGCTGAATCTGGGTCGGCACGGTGACCACACTGGGGCACTGAGTGGTCACGGGTAAACCACTCCGTTGGTAGTGACCACAAGACACATTCAGCCTGCTACCGGGAAAGGGAGGGGGCGAATCCATCATTTGATTGCTCAGTTTTAGAAAGGGAAACTAGGACAGAATGAGGGCATTAAGGGGGAGAAATGAAAGGAATTGTTTAAAAAGTTACAGCCCATAGAAAGCCTGGAGCCGATTTCTTTTTAAAAGTGCTTTATTGGAAACCCGTGATAAATGCATGGCACAAATCCAAAGGAACAGCCACTTGAAAAATAAGCCCTGCATGGTTTGCTGCCATATCAAAGAGGCCATTGTGAGGAAAAGGGCATCTTTAAAAATAAACAAATACTAAGCGGGAGAGGATACCCATGCCCAGGGAATAAGGAGACCTTAAAACAGAGCAAAAAAAAAAAAAAAAAAATGTGGCAGCTAAGGATCAAATGGCATTAAAAATCTTTGAGGAGTACCAGCAAAAACTGTCCAAGTAAATAGCTCTAGCTTATTTAAGTGGGTGAAAAAGGGAAAAGCAAGAAGTCAGTGTGAGCCTCCGGGTATCAGTTCATTCATGTGCAAAAAGTGTCCTAGGGGAATGAACAGTCAGCCGACTCTGTGACATCTTTGCCTCCATCGCACAATTTCCCTTTCCCTCAAAATGAACAACCACAACTTTTTATTATGGAAAATTTCGAATGTATATAAAATAAACATAAGATGGTCACATCGCCACAGGGAAGCAATGGAACCTTGCCCTCACTTAAAAAGATCTCCCATGCTGCCTGGTTGTGGTTGACACCTTGGCAACCGATGTCTTTGTCTCTAATTCTGCCTTTTCCAGAATACTAGATAAATAAATGGAACCATTTATCTAATGTTTCTGTCTGGCTTCTTTTGCTCAGCCTCATGTTTTGAGATTCACCCAGAATGTTGTATGTACGAGTAGTTGGTTCTCTTTTATTGTTGAGTACTATTCCATTGGGTGGACGTATAACAGTTGATTTAGTCATCTTGATTTCTTTTTTTTTTTAAGTAAACTCTATGCCCAACATGGGGCTTGAACTCATGACCCCAAGATCAAGAGTCCCATGCTCTACTGCCTGAGACAGCCCAGTCTGAGACCCCAGTCATCTTGATTTTTTTCTTTGTGCAGGCATTTTTGGGGTAAAAATTGAAACATACAGATCTTAACTCCTTCCTTTTTTTTTTTTTTTTTTTAAAGATTTTGTTTATTCACTTGTCAGAGAGAGAGAGCACACACAAGCAGGGTTAGTGGCAGGCTCCCTGCTAAGCAAGGAGCCTGATGCGGGACTTGATCCCAGGACCCTGGGATCATGATCCAAGCTGAAGGCAGATGCTTGATGGACTAAGCCACCCAGGGGCCCCCATCCTTTTTTTTTTTTTTTTTTTTAAGACTGATTTGTTTTTTTAGAGAGAGTGTGTGAGTGGGGGTAGGGGCAGAGGGAGAGAGAGAATCTCAAGCAGATGCCCTGCTGAGCATGGAGCCCAGTGTGGGGCTGGATCTTACAATCCTGAGATCGTGACCCAAGCTAAAATCAAGAGCCAGATGCCCAACCTACTGAGCCATCCAGGCGCCCCCCCATCCTTTTGAGAATGGATATAACCATGTAACTCACACCCCTGAGAAAGAGAAAAACAGCCCCTGACATCCAGGAACTGGCCTCACCCTTACAGGAAGTGTTTGAAGTTGGCCTGGCACTCACGGTGAGACCCTGTTGTTCTCCTCTTGGACATAAACAATGCTGTCAAACAGCACCACCAAACAAGGTCACTTTGTGACTCTGAGGAAGTAGACAAAAAAATCAAGACTTCTATTTTTTAATATCTTTTTAAGATTATTTTAGAGAGAGAGCACACGTGAGCAGAGGAGAGGGGCAGAGGGAGAGAGAGAATCCTCAAGCAGGCTCCCTGTTGAGCATGAAGCCTGACATGGGTCTCGATCCTAGGACCCTGAGATCATAACCTGAGCTGAAATCAACAGTTAGATGCTTAACCGACTGAGCCTCCCAGGCACCCCAAGACTGTTTTATAATTTTGTCTAAGGACAGACAAAAATGAGTTCATGGTGAAAAGTACTGAAATACCAAAGTTGCCCTCTCCCAGCTCAGAGGAGTAGACTGCTACTTCTCTACCAGTTATAACTTGAGCCATGTTCATTCCAGCCTCTTTCTAAGTAAGATTTTTGAAGATACTAATCACAGAATTATCTTGCTTTATGATAGCATCCAACCCAGAGCAGAGCCCTGCTTTCTTTAAACCTCCCCCAAATCACCCAACACAAGCCCAAATCCTATAATAAATCATTCTTAACTCATTCTTGAGACACTCTCTGCTTCTCCATGGTATGTATTCTCCCTCATTGCAATGAGCCAAAAAACCAACTTTGTTCAACTACAAATGTGTCCTTGGTCTTTGGCTGGAGGGCATTGACTCCCCTGTCAGATACAGAACATTTCACTTCCCTGTGGACACCTGTGTTGTTTGGTTCTTGTGAATAAAGCTGCTGAGAACATCTGGTAAAGTCTTCTCATGAACATACGTTTTCATTCTTGCTAGGTGTATTAGTTTTCTATTGCTGCTGAACGAATTATCACAAACTTAGTGGCCTAAAACAACACAAGATGACCTTACACTTCTGATGGTCGGAGGTCCAAAATGGGTCAGCAGGCCTGCGTTTCTCCGTCAGCTTTGAGGAGAATCTGTTCTCTTGCCTTGTCCAGCTTCTAGAAACCACCTGCACGCCATGGCCCCTTCTCCATCCTGAAGCCAGTGGGTTAGCATCTTTAAATCTGCTCTCTACTTTGGTGACCACATCTCTGTCTCTGAAGCTCCTATCTCCCTCTTTAAAGACTCCTTATAAGGACCTGCATTGGGCCCACCCAGAAAATACATGATAATATCTCCAACTTGACATCCTGAATTTACTTCTGCAAAATCCCTTTTCCCATGTAAGACAATGTATTCACCGGTTCTGGGGATTAGGATGTGGACATCTTTGGGGGGGTCATTATTCTGCCTATCACACTGGGTAAATACGCCCAGGAGTGGAATTGCCTTGTTATTAGGTAAATATATGTTTAGCTTTATAAGACACTGTCCGCCAAAGTGTCTGTCAGCAATGCATGAGAGTTCCAGAAAACTCAAGATCCTCACCATCATTTGATACTGCCAGTGTTTTTTATTTTAGCCATTCTAATAGACATGTATAAAATGAGAAATTACACAGAATCAAAGAATAATTACACACATTCAAAATAGATGTAGTGGTATCTCATTGTAGATTTAATTTGTACTTTGCTCATTACCAATGATATTGAAGACTTTTTCTTGTGCTTATTGGCCATTTGTGTATTTTTCTTTATATCTAATCAACAACTTTGCCCCTTTAAAAAAAAAGATTTATTTATTGGGGCACCTGGGTGGCTCAGTTGGTGAAGCGTCTGCCTTCTACTCGGGTCATGATCTCAGGGTCCTGGGATCGAGCCCTACTTTGTGCTCTCTGCTCAGCAGGGAGTCTGCTTCTCCCTCTCCCACTGTCCCTCCTCCCTGCTCATCCCTCTCTCTCTCTCTCAAATGAATAAATGAAATCTTTAAAAAAATAAAATAAAATAAAATAAAATAAAATATGTGTTTATTTATCTTTAGAGATAGATGTGATGGGGAGAGGGGCAGAAGGAGAGGGAGAGAGAATCCACACACACTCCCCACTGAGCGCAGAGCCTGACACTGAGCCTAAATCAGGAGTCCATTGCTCAACCAACTGAGCCACCCAGGTGCCCCAATTTTGCCCATTTTTTGAGTTTGTCTTTTTTCTTATTAATGGCAGGAATTCTTCACATAAACTAGATACAAGTCTTTTGTCAGTAATACTTTTAATATTATTACCGATAATAAAATTTTGTGAATATTTTCTCACAGTCTGTGGCTTGATTATCAATTTTTTTCTTTTTTCTTTTTTTAAGTAAATTCTACCCCCAACATGGGGCTTGAACTCATGACCCTGAGATCAAGAGTTGCATGCTCTACGTACTGAGCCAGCCAGGCACCCCATGGCTATCCATTTTCTGATGAGCCGAATTTTAAAATTTTGATGAGATCCAATTTATCATATTTTTCTTTTAGTGTTATTGCTTTCTGGGTCCTACTCAGTAATCTTTGCTTAACCTCAGGCCCTGGAAATATTCCCTATGATTTCTTCTAAAATTTTTATAGTTTTAATGTTTACAGTTAGCTTTATGATCCATCTTGAATTAATTGTGGAGAGTGTCAGGTAGGTGTCAAGGTTCATTATTTTTCATGCAAATTTCCAGTTGTTCCAGCACTATTAGTTGAAATATTTTCTTTTTCATTGAAATCAGTTGATTATATAAGCATGAGTTGATTTCTGCACTCTATTCTGTATAATTTCATATCTATCTTGAATTCAAATCACAGTCTTGATTACTATGGCTTTTGAGTTTTAGTCAGATTAAGTCCCCCAGCATTTTTCTTTTTCAAGATTGTATTGGCATTTTACATTTCTATGTAAATTTTAGAATCAGTTTGTCAATTTCTGAAAAGAAAAATTGCTCTCCATGATTTTGATTGGGATTGCTTTGACTATATGGATCAATCTGGGGAGAAGTGACTTTTTGTTTTTAAAGATTTTATTTATTTATGTGACAGAGAGACAGCCAGCAAGAGAGGGAACACAGCAGGGGAGTGGGAGAGGGAGAAGCAGGCTCCCAGCGGAGGAGCCCGATGTGGGACTCGATCCCGGAAGGCCAGGATCACGGCCTGGGAGAAGTGACTTCTTAACAGTGTCAAGTCTCTCAGTCCATTCACACGACATCTCTCTCCATTTATTTAGATCTTCTTCAATCTCTCTCAACAAAACTTTATAATTTTTTAAAAAGATTTTATTTATTTATTTATTTATTTGAGAGAGAGAGCACACAAGCATGAGGAGGGGGAGGAACAGTGGGGGAAAGAATCTTAGGCAGACTCCCCACTGAGCACAGAGCCTGATGTGGGCTCCATCTCATGACCCTGAGATCATGACCTGAGCCAAAACCAAGAGTCGGATGTTTAACTGACTGAGCCGCCCAGGCACAACCCAAATTTTGTAATGTTTAGGGTAAAGTCTTTTGTTAAATATATTTCTGAGTCTTTTTGTGATATTTTAAATGGGATTGTTTTATTTTATTTTATTCTCCAATTGTTTTTCGCTAGGATATTAAAAGTGATTGGCTTTTAGATTTTTAAATTAAGACGTAATAAACATACAATAAAATGCAGAGGTCTCAGATATTCAGTACAATGAGTTTGACAATTGCTCACACCTGTAGAACCACTGCATAAAACAAGAGATAAAACATTTCATTCCCCTGGAATGTTTTCTTCTGTCTTTTTCCGGCCAATTCCTTTTCCAACCCGCCTACAACCACTATCAGATTTCTTTTACCACTAATTAGTTTGGTCTGTGTTTAAATTTTATATAATGGAATTATGTAATATATATATTTTTAAATGGCTGGCTTTTTCACTTAACATAATATTTGGGGAATTATCTGTATTGTTGCATGTATTCATATTTAGTTAGTTTTATCAAAGTATAGTTGACAAACAATATTATGTTAGTTTCAGGGGTACGACATAGTGATTCAACATTTATATACATTGTGAAATGATCACCTTAGTAAGTCTAGTTACTAATGGTCACCTAAAATTATTACAAATTATTAACTATATTCCCTATGCTGTAGCTTATAGCCCAAGACTCGTTTTAAAATTGAAAGTCTGCACCTCTTCATCCCCTTCACCTATTTCTGCCCATTTCCCTCTCTCTCCTCTGGGATCCCTATAATGCCATTGTTGGGACACTCGATGTTTGGTGTACCAGTGGTCCCTTCCAATAGCCTCATGTTTTTTTAAAATTCTTTTTTCTTTTTGCTCTTCAGCTTGGCTGATTTCTGCTACCCTGTCTTCCAGATCCCTGATCTATTCTTCTGCATCCTCTAATCTTCTGTTGAACCCCCTGCTGTATTTTTCATTTCAGTTATTTTATCCTTCAGCTCTCTGTTTCTTTTATGTATTTTCTGTCTCTTTTTTGAAGTTCTCACTGTGTTCAGCCGCTCTTCTCTTGGGTTTGGTGAGCATTTATGACCATGACTTTTCAACTCTATCGGGTGGCTTGCTTAGCTTCATTTCACTTAGTTCTTTTTGTGAGATTTTGTCTTGTTGTTCTGTTTGGAACATATTCCTCTGTCTCTTCATTTTGCTTGACCCTCTGTGTTTGTTTCCATGTATTAGGTAAATCAGCTATGTATCTTGGTCTTGAAGAGGTGGCCTTATGTAGAAGGCATCCTCTGGGGCTCAGAAGTACGGTCCCTCCTGGTCACCAGAACCAGGTGCCTCAAGGGTATCCCTTCTTGTGGTTGGGCTGCAACTGCTGTGGGTGTTCTGGTTCATGAGGTTGGTCCCCAGCCGGCCGGCTGTGATGTCTGGATGTAGGTGCCGGAGTGTGCTGGTGGGCAGGGCTGGCTCTCATCCCCCCATGGGAGCCAGTCCAAGCTGAGGCTGCCCATTGGCTGCAGCAGGATGGAAGCCACTTTGCGTGGTGGGCTGCCAGGGTGGGTGGGCTGGGTAGGGCAGGCTCACCGTGGCATACCTGGCAGGGTGAGGGGTGCTAGCAAGGTAGATGGAGAGTGTCAGAAATTGTGCCCACCTGTGCCAGGCCAGCTAGACAGAAAGAGGGTGAGAAAAACGGTGCCTGCCAGTGCTTCCATTCCCAGAGAAAGGTCCTACGGATCCTTGCCCCTCTGGCACATGCCTTAAAATTAGTCAATAAATGTCCTTCTCATACGGCCTAAGAGCTTTTCAAACGGCTGTCTCTGTGCTGGGTTCAGAGCAAGTAAGTTTGTTCAAGTGCCCTTTAAGACAGAGTCTTGGTTTCCTGTGGCCCTCTGCTCTCCGAGTCAAGCCCTGCTGACTTCCTGAGCCAGGTATTGCATGGACTCATCTTTCTGGTGCAGGTCTCCAGGGCAGGGGCGCCTGATGTGGGGCTTGAACTCCTCCCTCCTCAGGGAGGACCTCCGCATTTGTGTTATGCCTCCTGCTTGTGGGTCCCTGTGCTGAGGCTGTGGGTCCTGACCAGACCACGTCTCTGCCCCTCCTACCTTTCGATGTGGCTTTTTCTTTATATCTTTAGCTGTGGAAGAGCTATTCTGCTAGTCTTCAGGTCCTTCTCAGAAAGAGTTGCTCTAGCCTTTGTCGTCTCTGTGGGGGGAGGTGAGCTCATCCTGCTCCCAGCTCCATCATCCTGCTCCCAGCTCCATCATCCTGCTCCTCCTCCTCCCGGTTCATTTTAGTTTATTGTTCGGTAGTATTCCATTGAATCAATACACCTCTATTTATCCATTCTCCTACTGATGCACATTTGGGCTCCTTCCAGGTTGAGGCTATCATGACTAGGGCTGCTACTAACTTTCCTGCTCATTTTTTGATGAACATTTGTCTTCATTCTCTTGGGTAAATAATTAGGACTAGGCATGTTTTTAACTTGCTGAGAATGTTCTAAATAGTTCTTCAGTGTTGTTGTTTCATTGTACAACCACTACACAACAATTGTATGACAGTCTCAGCCGCTCCATATCCTAGCTAGTCAATGTTTACTACTGTCTTTTTTTATTTTACTCATTCTAGTGTGAACTTGTATTTCATTGTAGTTTTGGTTCACAGTTACCTGGTAAATGATCTTAAGCACTTTTTTTAAATGTGCCTGTTAGACGTTTTTTAAAAAGATTGTATTTATTTGAGAGAGAGAGAGACAGTGGCAGAGGGAGAAGCAGGCTCCCTGTTGAGCAAGGAGCCTTCTGCAGGACTCGATCCCAGAACCCTGAGATCATGACTGAGCTGAAGGCAGACGCTCAACGCGCCGAGCCGCCCGGGCGCCCGTTCTCTGTGTACTTTAAACAGATGTGCGTTCCACACTCGTCGGGTGTGGTACTCTACACGCATCAATGGGGTAAAGATGATCGGTAATGTTCGGATCTTTGGCGTTCCTCCTGCTTTTTATGGAGTTGTTTTTATCATTTACTGAGAGGCTATGCAATCTCCATCTAAGATTGTGGGTTTATGTATGTCTCCTTTTACTTCTCTTTGTACTTCATAGATTTCGAGGGTTTTTTTGTTTTATTTTGTTTTTTAAAGTAATCTCTACACTCCACATGGGGCATGAACTCACAACCCCAAGATGAAGAGTCACACACTCCACCAACTGAGCCAGCCAGGCACCCCCTTCATGTATTTTGAAGCCGTTTCATATTTATAACTATCGAGTTTTCCTTATATGTTTCTCTGTCTCTCTGATGGTGTTCCATTTTTGAAGCAGACAGGGGAAAACAACTTGGTCAGGTGAGATGAGCTACAAGTATATAGTGATAAATATAGTGGCATCAAAATAGATGGGAGGCATGGGCCAAAACTTGACTGACCCTATGGAAGGGAGGAGTAAACAAGTTGAATTTTGAAACCTATTAAAAAATTTCCCCTTAGGCCTGCCCTGGAACTTGAAATCTATTTACTAGGGCTTTACCTAACAGGACTTTTGGAAGACTGGACATTTTTAGTAGAATTACATATTTGTTAAGATTAACTATTTGAGGGGCTCCTGGGTGGCACAGCGGTTAAGCGTCTGCCTTCGGCTCAGGGCGTGATCCTGGCGTTATGGGATCAAGCCCCACGTCAGGCTCTTCTGCTATGAGCCTGCTTCTTCCTCTCCCACTCCCCCTGCTTGTGTTCCTCTCTCGCTGGCTGTCTCTATCTCTGTCGAATAAATAAATAAAATCTTAAAAAAAAAAAAAAGATGAACTATTTGAGGGGTGCCTGGCTGGCTTGGTTGGTGGTGCACGTGACATTTGATCTCAGGGTTGTGGGTTCGAGCCCCAGGTTGGGTGTAGGGATTGCTTAAAAATAAAATCTTAAAAAAACAATTATTTGATTTAAATCTATTACCACCCACTATCATCTATGGAAGGGTAGCCTATTCTTAAGAATTATCTCCTTCCCCTCTGTTAGGTATGCTGCCTGGGCTATATGGGAAATGGATGAACGAACTAGAGACCAGGTAATTTTTATGAGAGGTGTGGTAGGCGGCTTCAACTCTGGCCCCCAGCGATCTTTGCCTTCAGGTATGAGGTGTAATTTTCTCCCACACTAAGTCAGGCTGACTTACATGATCGATAGAAAGCTGTGGAACTAACAAAGTGTGACTTTCAAGGCCAGGTCATAAAAGGCATTGCAGGTCATTCAGTCTTGGAATCTTGTGCCGTTTGCTCTTGGAGGTAGCCACCCACCGCGTCGTGAGGATGAGCAGGGGGCCCCAAGGAGAAGTTCACATCCAAAGGCACTGAGCCCCCTTCCAACTGCCCGCCATGTGAGGGAGCCACACTGGAAGTCCTGCAGCGCCAGTCAAGTCTTCAGACGACAGCAGGCCCAGCCAACACCTGTCGGCAACCTCATGAGAGACACAAAGCAGAACTGCTCACTCAGGGGGCGCCTGGGTGGCACAGCGGTTAAGTGTCTGCCTTCGGCTCAGGGCGTGATCCTGGCGTTGTGGGATCGAGCCCCACATCAGGCTCCTCCGCTGGGAGCCTGCTTCTTCCTCTCCCACTCCCCCTGCTTTGTGTTCTCTCTCTCGCTGGCTGTCTCTCTCTGTCAAATAAATAAATAAAATCTAAAAAAAAAAAAAGAATCGGGAGTGGCTTCTTTTTCTTTTTTTTTTTTAAGGGCACACATCTTATGTATTTATTTATTATTTTTTATTTGACAGAGAGAGAGACAGCCAGCGAGAGAGGGAACACAAGCAGGGGGAGTGGGAGAGGAAGAAGCAGGCTCCCAGCGGAGGAGCCTGATGTGGGGCTCGATCCCATAACGCCGGGATCACGCCCTGAGCCGAAGGCAGACGCTTAACCGTTGTGCCACCCAGGCGCCCCTCTACTCTCGATTCTTAACCCACAGGAATCATGAGAAATAATTAGTGATTCATTTTTAAAAAGATTTATTTGACAGAGAGCGCATGAGCACGCACGTGCGCAAGGGTGCAAGCGCTTGAGTAGGGGGAGGGGCAGGCAGAGGCAGAGGGAGAAGCAGGCTCCTAACAAAGCAGGGAGCCCGCTGCGGGGCTCGATCCCAGGACCCTAGGACCATGACCTGAGCTGAAGGCAGATGCTTAAGCTACTGAACCACCCAGGCGCCCCATGATTCATGTTTTAAGCCACTAAGTTTTGAGATTTGTTATGCTTAGGTACCTCGTACAAAAGCAAAGATCAGAAACAGTAGGTGCTCCTGGGGGACTTGATGGGATGAATGAGGTAGTCCTAGGAGGGGGGAGGAGAGAAAGGCAAGCTAAAAGAGCAGGATGGACTAAGGGACCTATAAAAACCAATTTTTGCATTTTGTCATTTCACCCAGGATTCACCCTAAAAAGTTATTAGATAATCCCTGAAATGTGGGATCAGGAGAATGCTACATGACCTTCATTCAGAGGACAGATTGTAGGCGGTCATGGGGGGTGTTCCCACAGACAAGTGATTAAGCTCTATAATCAAGATCAGGTCTGGCAGGGCAGTAGTTGTTCTCCCATTAATAAACTTTTGTTGAAGTGGGATAACTGCTGAGTGAAGTGAGCAAGGATAGGTGAGACCCAGACCCTGCCTTCAATAAGTTTGAAATATGCGATCGGCATCCTTATTGTCTTTCCTCTGCTGTTCTGAGACCTGGAATGCCATTTGCAATTCTGCTCTCAACCCTAAGAAAGTGGCAGATAGTACTGTGTAGCTGTCTAGCTGCCGGAGTGATTGTACTCAGACAACTTTTCTGGGAAGGCTTTGGCAACAGGCAGCAAAAGCCATAAATATGTTCCTATCCCCCCTTGATCTGCCTCTGGGAATTTATCTTGAGGGAATATCTGAAATAGGGATAAGGATTTATGTACAGGGACATTCATTACTGTTCTAATGAAACACAGGGCACAACCTGAGCTTCTAACAATGAGGAAAAGATAAAATAATTGATGGTGCATCCCTATGATGGACTATCAGGTAGTAATTAGAAATGGTATTAAAAAAAAAGTTAACAGCCGAGAGGGATAGACCAGTCCAAAAAAAAAAAAAAAAAAAAAAAAAGCAGGCTACAGATCTCTACAGAATGTGTTCAAAGATACATGACTTAGTTTTTTATGCCCTCTATATTTTTCAAATTTTTTGACAACGAACACGTTACAGGATTTCTACAGCCACAACTTTTTTCCTCCTTCCTTTTAGAAACCTAATGGCAGAAGAGAAAGCTAGAAAGACAACCAAAATGACCAAGATTTGGGGAATTCTATTGCATGAGGACTGACCCAAATTAACTGAAAACCGCGCATTTTATGTGGCAAGGGTTAAGTGAAATGTCAATATTAGCTGCAATGTATTAAGTGCCAAACGCCAAACAGAGGTAAATAAATGATGTAACTGAGATTCCAACTAAGGTTTGGTTTCAAATCCTGATTTTTTGACTGTGCTAAATACAAGCAAATTAAAGAGGGCAGTAAGCAACTCAGACAATCTGCACGGGATTTACACCACGTTCGGGGACGGGCATGGCATTATGTTTGGCCTGGGCTGCTGAGAACATTCAAAGGTTATATTCCATTTTTCCTTGCTCCACAGCGTCTGGCTATATATTTTCCCCTGGAGAATCTGTTTGACATCCACAATATATAGTCCTCACTGATTGCCAGAAACGATGATGTCTTACGATTTGTATTATGTATCTTCCTTTTCTGGCCCTCCTGTTTACCTTAACAGGAAGCATTTGTTTTTTGCACCAGTCAAGGGTTGCAGGATAAACATCCGTTAGTGCCCCAGCAAGTAAGACTTGGAGGGCTTCTGGATGTTAATGCCATGTGCACAACGCCCCCCCCCCCCCATTCCCCTCACTCCCGTTGCCCCGCAGTGCTTAATCCTAGGTATCTCAGGTTGCACACTTCAGAGCATTTTAACTGCATCCCACTTTTCCCTCCAGACGTTCCCCTTCACCCCCACCCAGATGAACGGGCAAGGCCAAGGCGGGGCGGCCTGACCTTGGGTCATCTTCGGCCGCGGAATCGCGGCGTGACCTTGGGCAAGTCCCCGCTTCCCCCTCCGCCGAACCGCGTGGTTAGATAGTCAGGTCTCCGCTCCGGCCACCGCTCAGTCGAGCCCAGGGATCCTGAGCCCGCACCCCTTTCTCCCCCGACTTCCTCCGCGCGCTCCACCTTCCCCACCCCTACGCTCCCAGCGTTGCGGCCGCCTCCATTCGCACGGCCCTTTCATTCCAGACGCTCGTTTACGCCGCGCGGACTGGGAGGGTGCGATTCCCGGACGCGGCCTGCGCTGCGAGCGCGCGGCCGTCCCGCAGGCCCGCGCGGCTTTACGCTGCTGACGCAGCGCGCCCAAGATGGCGGCGCGGTCGTCGTCGGGGGTGGCGGCGGCAGAGGGGGCGGCGGCCGTGGCGGCAGCGGCGACGGCAGCCGTGACGGCGGCGGCGGCGCGGGGCCTGGGCCGGGGGGAATGAGGCAGCCGTGGCGGGCCAGCGGCCGAGCCGTGTAGAAGAGAAGCGGCTCCCCCTCCCTGCTTCCCTTGGCCGAGCCGGGGACGCGCGCGCGCGCCGCCGTCCGGAGCGGGCTCCCCACCCTCCACTCCCGCGACCCGCACCGCACCCCCACCCGGGCCCGGAGGATGATGAAGCTCAAGTCGAACCAGACTCGTACCTATGACGGCGACGGCTACAAGAAGCGGGCTGCGTGCCTGTGTTTCCGCAGCGAGAGCGAGGAGGAGGTGAGGCTCGGGTCGGGCGGGCCGGGGGTCGCCGGAGTCGGCGGCCGCCTCCGGCCGAGGCGCGGGGGGCGCGGCCGCTGGGGGAGGGTGTGCCGGGGCCCCGGGCAGGGCAGCTCCTCTCGGCCCGAATGAAGTTCCGAGGGAATTTCTTGAGCCAAAGAAGAGGGGGAAGGAAAAAGGACCGTGGGCGGAGGGGAAGTGGGTCCGAGCGTGGCCACACGGCATGGGTCAGGCCGAGGAAGCTTCAGAGCCGGTCGCCTGTCATAGGGGAGAGTGGCCGCGGAGAGAAGGTGGTGGGTGGGGAAGGGTGTGTGGTTTTCGGGCCAGGCCTCTAGCTTTGGATCCAGGAAGGGCAGCTCCGCACTTGTCAGCCCGCACATGTGTGCAGAGGCCGCAGTGCACGAGGCGCAGGCCGGCCCTTTGTGCCAGAGAAATAGACCACTTCACTGGCAGGTTTGGGGGTTGCCGAGGGATTATGTGTGTCTCTGAGTCTAAGGGGGGGGGGGGCGGTTAGGAAGATTTAGGGCGTTGTACAAACGCCAAAGCCAATTGTTTATTTTACAATGCGCTGGGTAGCCAGCCTTCTGGTGTAGCTGAGAAGAAAGGACGTTTGATAAGATAATCTTTATGACCTGAAAATATTTCATTTTGATTGGGAAGGCCAAAAGCAATGTTTAAGATCTTTGCCCTGACATTGCCCTATAGTAAGGCCTTTAGGATTAAATTTGCTAGCAAAATGGAAATGCTTAGAATCAGTTTCTTTTTGCATGGGGTACTTAAAAAAAATCTCAGCTTCCCAAAGCCGTTTCTGTGGTGATAAAGGGAATTTAGAGAAGGCAAACGTTTTTATAAATCCACAAAGAATAGCTGCTTTGGAAATTCGTAAGATGCCTGTGGGAAAGCGTTTCTCTCCTGTGCATGGTGGTAAAATGGCAGTTAAACTGGAAACAATGAAGGACAGTGAAATTCAATACGCTATATTCTGGCATTCAGCAGTGGGCTATCGTGGCAGCGCTGCAAGTACAGTGCATCGTGTTGAAATGGGGGGAGAGGAACTTGACCCGTTAGTTATGAAAAGAAGCTGTGATGAAAGAGACAGATGGATTGCCAAGAGTTGCTGTCCAGAGATATTTAGGAGGAAGTGGGACTTTAAATTATTGCCTGAAAAAAATTAGTAAAGCAGTAATTGTGCTGTTGAGGGACTGTGTGTGCGTGTGTGTTCCGTTTCAGCAAAACAGAAGGAAAGGAAATTTGGAAACGTATACTTTGTGTCGTATCATATATTGTAAAAGTCCCCAAAACAGATGTAATGGGGTACTAAGCAGGGCCATGCTGTGAATTATGTAGTTTTGGAATACATACTTGAGTTAAGTAAAATTGTTTGTGGTGTTTACTGCTCCAGAGGCTTTGTTCTCTTCATTATCATATCATATTATGGGAAATCAGATGGGATCACAGTCTGTTTTAACTGGAGGGAAAATTAATTAGCATAATAACATGTCTTACTACAGTACTGTGGTTAAGTCTGTGAGTACCCCAATTATAAGTAGAAGGGTGTATAATTTAGTTGTATGAATGATGCAAGACTTTGTTAAAAAAATCATACTAGAAATTGAGAACATGTGAGTATTTTGGATAAATTGGAAACTCTTCATAGATCATAAGCAAACTAAGACTTGATTTTCCGTTTTCCATTAGTTTTATTATGTACTGACATTAACAGCCTTAACATTAAAACATTTGACTGATTGTGGAGTTTCCTCTGCTGAATTTCTTTTTGAACTTTGGTTAATGAGCAGAAGATTCATGCAAATTTTTAATTACAGATTCAGTGGATGTTACAGCTAAAGGCCAGAAAGAACAAGGAAATTAATGAAATGCACCCATTTTAGACTTGTTCAGTTCAATTAAACAAGTATGCTTTGAGAGCCTACTATGGGTGCAGCACTCTATAATGTGGGATTTAAAGGTATACATCCCTCCCTGCCCAAAAAGTCGAGTACTTTTCGATGGGATCCCTTAATTGGGAGGGATTTTGGACCACAAAATAATCTCTAGGGTGCCGTTCAACTCTCAGATTACATAATTGTGTTAGAAGGGAAGTAATTTGTTAGTTCCGGGAGAACTTTTATGTTCTCAATAGAAGTGCCAGAAACTGGAAGTATTAGCTGCCACACATTGTGGGAATGTGAAATTCAAACTCAATAGGACATTCAACCCAGTTTTATTTTTTAATGGGAACCAATGGCTTTAATCAAGATAGAATAGTTTACAGAATATTATTAGCATGAATAGTAATGTAAGTATAAAGGGACCCTGGTTAATAAATTTAATTTACTAGTGTCAGGAAACATACATACAATGTAAAGAGAAAGAGTTGGAAAATATTAACAGATAATAGATGGAATCAGACCTTTTAACATTCTGTTTTTTCAGCCCCAGAAGATTTTATTTATATGCCAGCAGTGATAGTTGAAACACTGATCCAGGTTAGGATGTGTGAACATATTGGGCAAGGTTATGGAGCAAGTTTATTGAGATACTGTTGCAAAGGAAATAGGTATGTAGGGGGGCTTAAAGCCTAGAGGGAGAGGCAGAACTACAGGCCCAACAGCATGAAGAGAATTTGTTTCCTTTACTTCAGACCTTGGGTTGCTTTTCCTGTTAGTAAACAAGAATCAGTAGGAAAGTCCCCCCACTTCAAAGTTTTTCTAATTGTTATCGACATTTTGATAAATTAAAACCTTTAAGTTTGGGGCGTTCATGATAACTAACGTATTTATTACAGTACTTTGAACCTACTAATATACAGTAGACAGTCTCTTACCCAACCTGCACTGAAACCAACTTGGTACACTGTTGTTCTCTGCGAGCTGCTGGGCCTCGTGTATCTCCCAACCGTGAGGCCTCCCAACCAATCGCGCGTTTACAAAGAATCAGTTGTCTTTATTCCTGTATTTGTTTATGTTCATCATACTTGTTATTGTAATTATGCAGTGTAATTAAATATGATGTAAGCCAGTGAAATTTGAGTTCAAAAAGAATGGTTTTGTGAGAAGTATTCTAAATGCTTTGGAATGACTCAGTAATTTCAAGTCATTAAAAGAAATTACTGCTCAATTATATGGATAAGCAAAGTGCAAAAGGTGAGAGGGAGTCTTAAAAGTCTAGAAGGACTCTGCACGGATCACTTCATGAGTGTTTTCAGGTTTTTGTTTTTCTTTATAGAAACCCGAACTGAAGGGGCGCCTAGGGTGGCTCAGTCAGTTAAGCGTTGGACTCTTGTTTTAGGTTCAGGTTATGATCCGGGGTTGTGGGATCGAACCCCGCATTGGGCTTCGTATGCGGCAGGGAGTCTGCTGGAGTCTCTCCCCCTCCCTTGTTCTGTGCCCCTCCCCCTGCTTGTATAAGTGCGCGCATGTGCTTTCTCTCTCTAAAATAAATGAATAAATCTTTAGAAACAAAACAAAACAAAAAAACCCAGAACTGGAAAACATAGGCTCTGCATAATGGGTGTGGTATATGACAGGCAACTCGCCGTTCAACAATAGACCTATACTCAAGACAAGATCTTGGACCTAAAAACAAGGATTAGAAAATAAATATACATTTATATTTGTAATCTGCCGTATCTTCCAGTTAACATCTTATAAACAATACAGAAGACCGAAACTGGTTTCTTAAGATTTTACTGTTCTGGATTGGGTAATAGGACACTCACCTTTGTCATATTATTCAACTTTGGCTCTCCGAAACCACTTCCATTTGAGATTTTCTCTTTTCCCTCTTTTTTGGAGCCTCTGTGATGACAGGAGGTGAAGGATGCTAGAGGTGGGCTTGCTTGTACTCTTGTACCCTCCCCAGAGTGGAGTGGGGGAGTGTAATGCATCTTAAATGGTTGAAATGTCTAGCAGTGTGAAATACTCTCTTAGAAAGGCCAGGGACACAGGCTGTATACCAGATGATGTCACAGTGCTTAGTGCTTAGGAAAGTTAAAGCTGTGCCTGAAGGGTCTGTTTTTACTCAGGATAAAAAATGAGTACTGATAGGATCGTCTCAGATTTCCTTGTGTATTTTTAAAAAGAAAGGACAAAACTGTCCATAAGGGTCGTAGGTTGGTTTGTTGAGCTTTTCCATCTCTTGGCAAGGGACTGCTGCTTCTCATTTTCTCAGCTCCTTGAGCTCACAAGTTTGGGTGGGGAGATGATTGATATGAAGATCCTCAGTGGGCAGAGACTCAGGTGGCCTGAGTGTTTGTCAGTAAAAATGTCCCAGAGGAGCAGATGGAAGGACGTCACTGCAGACCACACCTTCCCCTGGGCTCTAGAGAGGGGAGTAAAAGCACAGGTGGCAATCCCAGAGGCCATAACCATGGCGAAGAGCTTCCAGTAGATCCGAGGCTGGTTGGAGAGTCTTTTTGTAACATATTTTGGTCATTGTCCAGTATCACAGTGCTCTAAGATCATGGTGGGTGCATTGATCCAGCCATCTGATTGGACATTTCTGAAGCTCATTTCTCTCAGTCTTTCCTGGAGGCTTCTCGGGGTGTGTGCTTTCCCTTGTGCCTACCTAATAATACCGGTCAGTCAGTTAGACATTTCTCCCATTACCTCCTTTTCTGACTACATTCTGAGACGTGAATTTCGGTCTGAAATCATACTGCAGTCTCCATTCTTTTCCATTCTTTGCCCTAACCTTTTTTTTTTTTTGCTCTTGAGTGATTCTCATTTCTCAGGAATAACGGTATTGCACATCTACTTTGTGTGAAGCGATCTCTATTTTTCTTCATAGCCCGGTACAAAAAGGAAGGGCCCTTGTTCAAGAATACATTAGTTTAGTCATTTTTTGAGAGCCCTATTATGGGCTGGTCTTTGTACAAGATCCTGGGAACACACAGGTAAATAAATCTGTGGTCCCTCATAAAGTCGAGCTGGCTGCTTGCTGTGTATCTGTGTCCATTGGCTCCTGCCTGCCCAGCAGCCTCACTCCCGCGCTTGTACTGTCTTTCCTGCTTCATTGCCTTTTCTTTACG
Organism: Ursus arctos; assembly: GCF_023065955.2. NCBI lineage: Eukaryota > Metazoa > Chordata > Mammalia > Carnivora > Ursidae > Ursus > Ursus arctos. Next base: position 29,681,668 of record NW_026622997.1, on the reverse strand, counting down.
TAATCATTCCCTTGGCGAACAGGCTAGAGTATTTCCCATCTTAAAAGAAATGCTTCCTTGCCGCATGTTCCCTCCAGCTACTATCCCATTTTTCTCTTCCCTTTCATAGAAACATTTTCCTGTACTCGCCGTGTCTACTTTCCCTCTTCCAATTTCCCTTGAAGTCATTCCAGTCGCGCACTCTTTTCTATGACTCTGCTGGAGCCAGTCTTCAAGATTACAAGTCAGCAAATCCACTGGCCAGTCCTGAATCCTTGTTACCTCCTCATTCCTTTCATTCCTTTCTTGACCCTGCTTCTAGGACATCTTTCTAGTTCTTCCCTTTCTTTCTGGTTGTTCTTTCTTAGTATTGTATTCCTCCTCATTTTCCTGAATTCTTTCATTGCAGTGCGCAAGGACGCAATCTTTGAACTACTCCCTCACCCCAGCACACACTCATACAGTAGGCGATCTCATCCGGTCCCATCTTTAAATACCATATTTATACTGATTACTTTTAACTGTCTATTTTTAGCACTAATTTCTCTCCTGAAATCAAGACTCGAATATCCTGCAATCTACTCAGTGTTTCCATTTGGATATCTGATAGGTATCTCAAACTTAAAATACCCAAACTGAATTCTTGATTCAATCCACCTAAAACCAAACAGCAACAGAAACCTGCTTCTCCTATGATTGTGCCTCTTTCAGGAAAGGAAATCTCCATGCTACCAGTTGCTCAGGTTAGAAACCTTGGAGCCATCCTTGACTTCTCCCTCTCTCATACCCACATCTAATCTGATAGCAGATCCTGCCTAGCCTTCTCTCTTTAACCTCTACTGTGTTCTTCTAGCCTAACCCGTTACTGCCTCCTGCCTGGATGACTGCTAAATCTTCGTAACTGGCCTTCCTAACTGCTTCTGTCCTTGTTCCACTAGTCTTGTCTAGCACAGCTGCTGGAGTGATTCTTCCAACACGAATGTCAGATCATGTCACTTCTCTGCTCCAGTGGCATTCTGTCTCAGTGAATCCAACATCCTAATCGTGACCTCTAAGGCTCTGGATGTTTGGGTCTCCTGCCTTGGCTCTGACCTCATCTCTTACCACTCTCCCTCTTACTCATCCCTCTCTTCCAGCCTCACTGGCCTCTGTGCTGTTTCTCCCCCATATTATCTGCATGCCTTGCTACCTTACTGTAGGTCTTTTAAGGCTTAGTTTTCACCTCATCAGACAGGTCTTTAGTGATCATGCTATAGAAAATAACGCCAGTCCATTGTCACTGTGTCAATGGGCTGCTTTCTAGGCAGCGCATATCACCACCAGACATGTTATGTACTCATTTGTTTGTTTCTGTTTCCTCTCACTACAGTGCAGCTAGTTTATGAGGATAGAAACTTTTGTCTGTTTTATGTACTCCTGTATCTTTGGGGCTTAGAACATAGTATATGCTCAATACTATTTGTTGACGTGGGAATGAATGAACACATTGTTCCTGCTTTTATGCACAGTGCTAGTTCTACCAATAATGTGTTGATAAAAATGTTTTAAGGAAGTCTTCTAGCTCTGGTTTCCAGTGTCTTAGGGACAGGGTGTCTGATAATGTTGAGTTATCAGCCCAGTGGGAGTGTATGTGTGATTGGTTGTAAATCTTTTCTGAATCGCAATGGATCTTCCCATGATAGGGCGCTTAGGATTTCTTTCAGATGATGAACGTGTGAGTCTGTGCCCTCTTGCAGGATTTGTGTCGGGTAGTTGATACAATGTACTGATCCCCAACCCTAGTGATGTAGTACCTGAGGAAAAAGGATTTTCATTTTGCTGATAGCCTGGAACCTTTTATTAGTAAGTAAGTAAATACGTCCACAAACTACAGTAGATACTGTTTAATGACTTTTCGGTAGTGGTTCATAGCCAACAATGTATATCAAATCTGGATTCCAAAGTTTAGTTAGTAGTAATCAATTTGCAAATGAAGGTTGATAGGAACGGTCATAAAATTTTTCTGTCATCATCATTTTGGTCTTTATCTAGGTCAAAGTGAAAGAGACATGATGTAAAGCTTGTGAGTACTGAGTCTTGAAGCATTTGATTTATGGTGGCTAACGTATGAAACAGAACAAGGGAACCGTCATAGGCAAAGAGGATAATATGTGGATAAAAAGAAGAATAAGGAATTGAATTTAGAAACAAAGTCCCCAAACTTTTAAAATTTAGTAATAAAATATATACACAATAAAATATATGCAAAGTCAACTTGCTGAATATAATCCTCTCAATACCCAAGTAGACTTCCTTGATCTAGTTTGGGAATTTCTGTCCTAAAGTGACATGGAAGCTGCTCAAGAATGTCCACAGTCTTTTTCCCAGCCTTCTTGGAACCCTTGCTGCCTAGCTTACTAAGCCTTTGAGTAGGGAAAAATGTTCGTTCTTTTTTTTTTTTTTAAGATTTTATTTAGAGAGAGAGAGAGAGAACGTGAGTGCAATTGGGTGGCAGTGGCAGAGGAATCCCACGACCCTGAGATCATGACCTGAGTCAGACGCTTAATTGATTGAGCCACCCAGGCACCCTGCAAAATGTTCATTCTTATAGTCATTCACTCATTTACTCACTCATTGTAGAAACTTTAATCGAGTACCTGCTTCCGGGCCAGACATTGTTCTTGGAATGCAGTGGTGAACAAGGCAGAATGGAAGCTCTTGCTCTTGCGAAGCTTCTGATAACAGATGCAGGGAGACAGTAAATGAGCAAAAATACTAGTGAACTTGATGATTTTAGGCAGTGGTGGTGCTGGGCAGGAAACGAATGTGTGATGGGACTGAGTGGTGGTAGGGGTGTTGGCAAATTGGGGTTCGGTAGTCTCTGAACGGCGAGGCAGAGGGAAGAGCAATTACAGAGGCCCCGAGTGGGAATGCATTTGTCAATGGGGAAAAGCAGGAAGCTGGCCAGGTTGGCTGAAGGCCAAGGGGAGGAGAGTGGTGGGAGATGTTGTAGAGGTGGGAGGGCACCATTTCCTGTGGGGCTTTGTTACTTTTCCAGCTTTCCTGGTTTTCCTTTACTCTGTCCTGTCACCGTCACTTACAGTAACCCAGCAAACAAACCAGTAACATCCCATGAAACCATCTTTCCCTTGTATGTGAGGTGTAGACATGATGGTGACAGTTGATTAGAAAAAGTTGTGCTTAAGAAATGTACAAATGGAGATGAAAGTACTGCTCTGTAATCTTTTTAAGAGATAAGTCTGAAAGGACCCAAGGAAAGACCCTAAAGTTTCTTTACACTTTCTTAGGGTAATTTAGTCAGAAGGGCTACTTTGAATAGGTAATATATGCACACAGTACAAAATTCAAAAGGCACAAAGGATATGGAACGAGTCAGGTAGTTAGCTTATAAAAGGTAATACGGCGGTGTATTGCAAATGAAAGATTGGGGGGTATTTTTGTTTAATAAAATAGAGGTTTGCTAATTTTTCCTGGAAATGTGTTTGAACCCAGGCCACTTGAGTGCCTGTGGTTTTCAGCATTTACTAGTTTTATTGAGGTTTGGTTACCTTAAGTGCCAGGGATCCTTTTAGGATGGGGAACTGCTGGGAATATAGGGGCGTGTGTGCGTGCGTGTGTGCTTGCGTGCATAGAATCAGTGTTGGCAGTGGGCTGTGTATAGCAGGAAAGTGCTGTGATGTGGAAGCTGCTTATCTAACTTGCTTTCAGGCCCCTGAAAAGCAGCTTAGCAGTTGTCTGGGTCAGACTGGGCTTGCTGATTTCTGAACTCTTACTGTTTAGACTACTCAGAGTTGACCTTTTAAGCCAAAGTACCTTCCTAGTACTGGTAGGAAGCTGTTTGCTTTAGCCATATGCTTTTGTCCCCAGCTGTGGAATGGCAAGAAGGTAGAATTCTGAGTGGAATTGTGGCTTTTCAGCTCTTCCTGAGGAACTCTGAGATAACAGAAGGCATGTGTTGGTCTCTGTCCCTATTTCCTAGCACAGAGCTCCCAATATTATTGTGATGTCCTAAGTGATAAGAACATCTCGTGTCCTAATATTGGTCTTTGTCCTCTAATCCTGAACCAGGGCTCCTGAAACTTGTAATTTCCTGGGTGATAGGAGTGTCTTTTGCTCTAATGAGGCAACTCTGGGTGGGTTCCTGGATGGGTCCTGGATGAAGGCCAGTCACTAGAAAGACCAAGCCATGATTAGAAGCTTGGAATTTTCAGCCCTGCCCCCTTTTGCCTTGAGAAGGGAGAAGGGCTGAAAGTGGAGTTAATGATCCATCATGCATAGGTGATGAAGCCACCATAAAAATCCCAGTAGTACAGGGTTCAGAGAATTTGCAGGCTGGTGAACACGTGCACACTAGGAGGGTGACACATCCCGCCTCCATGGGGCCAGAAGCTCCTTGCCCTGTGCATCTCTTCATCTGGCTGTTCATCTGTACCCTTTACCATATTCTTTAATAAACTGGTAAACATATGAAGTGTCTGTCTAAGTTCTTTGAGCCACTCTGGCAAATTAATTTAACCCACGGAGGGGGGCTGTTGGATGATAATGGGGGCTTGCGACTGGCATCTGAAAGGGTGGTGGTGGACTTGTGGGACTGAGCTCTTAATCTGTGGGAGCTGACGCTATCTCTGGGTAGAGGGATGCCACCCAGAGATAGTGCCAGAATGGAGTTACTTGTAGGACACCCAGCTGGTGTTGCAGAGACCTTCTTGGTGTCAGGGAACACCACATGTTCCATGACCGGAAGTATCAGAAGTGAAGTGTGCTTTGTGAGTAGTGGGGACTCTCAGGAAAGAAACACAGTAGAGAAGAACTAAGTTTTCCCTTTTCAAGAAGGAAGAAAACGGAGAGTTTTTCTTCTCACAGACTGTCTTAACCTTCTTTTCTAGCCCCCCAAGCCGGTGCCCCAAAATGCCAACCCAGAGCTAGGTATGGGAAACTTGACTGAAGAAGATCATCACAGTACAACCTCCTTATTTATGAACTAGAAAAGAATTACTAGAATAATACAGCCATATTCAAACGTGAGCATCAAAAGTATTTGCAAAGCAAACATGAGTGGTTTTTGTTTTTGTTTTTGTTTTCTATTTTTGACATTTTATCATTTATATTGTGTGTGCTGCTGCTGCTGCTTTCTTAGCGCAGTTAACCAGAAGCGGACTGGGCGTGGATCTGGTTATGTAGCCCAGGCAGGTAAGGCCGTGCCTTCTGTGTGCTTTATCCACATAGACTTTAAAAAGTCTTAGTGTAGGACACTTTTTAAATCTTTTTCTTTTTCTTTTTTTTCTCCAACATTGACCCTTTTAATATGTATTTGAGTTTTTTTACTTTTTATTTTTATTTTTTTATTATTATGTTCAGTTAGCCAACATATAGTACATCCTTAGTTTTTGATGTAGTTTTCTTGGCTCTTTTTCGAGATGTCAAGTTGATAATTTGATTGTCATAGAACATTATCCTACATCTGTGTATTTTGTGAGCATTTCCAAAAGGAGATACAGGGAGTGAATTTCTACTCCATGTAAAGAAAATTATTACAAAGACATTAAAAACTTAAGTCTAAAGCAAGTAGAAACAAACTTAAAGAGAAGACAAGACTATTATAAACATAAGAAAGAAATGATCCCTTAAATAGACTTTCTTCATGTATACGTAGTTGATCTCTTTGTTCATAAAACGGTAAAGAACTGCCTAGAAGGGCACCTGGCTGGCTCAGTTAGTAGAGCATGTGACTCTTGATCTTGGGGTTGTGAGTTTGAACCCCCCCATTGGGTGTAGGGGTATAGAGATTACTAAAAAAAAAAAAAAAAAAATGGTGGAAGGATAGTGATTTTTCTTTGAATATTCAAGAATCTTACTAAACTTCTTTAAGAGAAGATATGTACTTTTATTGAACATTTTGTGTATGCGAGTAGCTTGAATTAATATATTTTGAATAACTGGAACTTTAGTTATTTGATGTTTCGTTTTCTTCCTCTTTGCAGAAATGACTTGATTGTTAGACTTCTGTACAGTCATCACTTGCTAACTGTGCTGAGCCCTGACTCGGGGCCTTTTTACACCTCTCACTGGAGCGCTGATTGTTTTCCCGGGAGGTTTTGCAGTTTGGGTAGACTGCCTTTAATAATAATAGGATGAAACGTGTAGATTTTATTGGTAAAATGAATTAGAAAAATAATCCAGAGAGTTTCTGTGTGTAATAATTACATTTCTATGGTATTTTCAAAGATTCAGTAACTATTTAATAAGGACATAGCTTGGGGTCATCCTGCCAGAGACCATGAGTGATTTTTTTTTTTCCAAAAAGGAATTTTTTTTTTAAATTACAAAAATAGTTGTTGTATCTATAAAGAACACTCCAAACTGAGGAGGTAAGATGTGTAGAATATTCGAATGTGAGCTCCTGAGGAGCTGTGAGCCGTTGGCAGGATGCAGTGTAGGATGACGTAAGTTAATTAAAGAAGCGGAGAGGAGTCTTTATGGGAATTTGGAGGAGTTTGTGAAGATGAGCTGGAGTGTCAGGGACAGTTTTACGGCGTTTGTAGGGCCACACCTAGATGCCTTGGTTAGATTTGGGTAGCTGAAGGAGAAGATTCCAGGTGGGGGACATTGGGCCAGGTAGGTGACCTCATGGAAGGTCAGAAGCCTTTGGAACCCTGTTTGTCCTGAAGTGTCATGAGGACTACATGCTAATGGCTCTTGGCTGTGTTTGGGATGCAAGATGATTAAACACGTTTTAAAAATTAGTTACCAACATTTTAATTTGAAAATTTTCAAATAAGGAATCTGGTCTTTTGGTTTCTCTTGAAAAATCAGAAGATCTGGGCCAGCTTTCCTATGTGATGATTGTGGCCAGAGCTGTGTGGTGGCCACCCTTTGGAATACCCACCTCTCTTCAGCGGGCCACAGTCCTTACCACTCCCTGGGGTCCCCTTGATATCGAGGCCCAGTGACACCTAACGTTTATTGTGGTGGCTGAGGTGTTACTGCCTTCTGAAGGAAGAGGTAAGAGGAAGGTCAAATATTTCTTGTATCCTTGTAAATTTCAAGAAGAATAGGGAGAGTGCATATTTCTTTGTGGAGGTGAAAGTATACCTACCTCTTTCCTTTAGACACATGACTAGTCAGTGTCAGAAGATTCTGATTTCACGCACTTGTGTCCCCTGCCCAGGCCCCATAGACTGGCGTTTGAGTTTCGATGGCTGTAGTATTTAAGAGCTTAGGCCCCGGAGTCAGACACACCTGGGTTGGAGCCCCGGTTCTTACAATCACTAGTCCGGTGATCTTGAGCATGTTACTTTACATCTCTTCGCCTCATTTTCTCTTGTAACAATAATAATACCACCCTATTTTATTGTTTCATTGGAGGACTAAGTGAAATCACTTAATATATGGAACGCTTAGTCCAGTGCCTGGCACAAGTTAACATTTGGTGTCAGCTTCGTAAATATAAAGCTAAGAAAAAGTCAATTTCTAACTTCATTGCAACCTGGGCTTGTAGTGAATTGTAGTGGGAAGAAGTTTATGGGAATTTGTGAGCAAATCCAGTTTGCATTTGTTTTTTTTTTTTTTTTTTTTTTAAGATTTTATTTATTTTATTTGACAGAGATAGAGACAGCCAGCGAGAGAGGGAACACAAGCAGGGGGAGTGGGAGAGGAAGAAGCAGGCTCATAGCGGAGGAGCCTGATGTGGGGCTCGATCCCATAACGCTGGGATCACGCCCTGAGCCGAAGGCAGACGCTTAACCGCTGTGCCACCCAGGCGCCCCTAGTTTGCATTTGTTAATTAAGTCAGTTTGTGCTTCTTGAGCAGTGGGTACTGTGCTGCATTCCAGTGAACAAGGCAGACACAGCCCCTGCTTTCACGGTGCTTACAACAGTCTGGCGGTGGAGGTAGATAACAAGCCAGCAGTTGCAGTACAGTGTGATATTTGAAGTAGAAGGTCTTCAAATAGAGTACTTCAGTGATTCTCTGGTTTCATCTTTTATGACAAGTTTAGTGTTAGGAGAGGTACCAGACAGGGCAGAGTACTTGGTGATGGTGGGCCCTGTTCGCAAGAGCATGGCGCTGTTAAGCGGTCCACCATCTTTCCTTCTCCTTTCTTCAGATCGTCATTTATGGAGCACCTACCATCATTTAGGCAAATGTCCAAGCCTGACAGAGGGAGAGAAAGAGAAGCCTTTCTCTGGATAAAGAAAGCTCTTGTCCTCAGCCTGCCTCCCCCCTCTGTCCCAAATCTGTACTTGGAGAACGAGAAATTAAGAGGGTCCAACCCAACCAGTGTTTGGGAGAGGAATAAAGACACTTCTCATCCTCAAGGACTTGAAAACGAGAAGCTCAACAGAGAACCCTACCAGTTTGGAACCTTGGAGCTGCCATTGGAACCAGGAAAATCCTTCAAAATTGAACTTACTTTTTATTTCATGATATTAATACTTCGTACCGTTAAAAACTCATACTTTATAGCATGTCTAAGAAAATATTTTAAATACATAAAACTGATTTTATTTTAACATCTTGAATTTTTAAAAAAATCATCCCTGTAGCTTGATTTTATAATAAAACTTAAAAATTTTTTTTAGACCATAAATACAGTGCTGTGGGAGTGGGGATACAGTACTTGTTAGTGGGGAGATGAATTCTTTGGTTTAATAAGGTATGTGTCTGGGGAGGACTTGGCAGAGGACTTGAACAAGGGACTTGGGGTAGGGTCTGCTGTGGTCAGACTGGGCAAAGAGGCCAAGGGCAGCCAAGGCAGTAGCATACGCATTAGAGCCTCTGGAGAAGAGTTTGTGGGCCATGGTGCAGGGATGTAGAATGTACCAAACGATTGATTTTTTTTCTGGCGGAAAATCAGAGAATAGAATGTAGAGTCATTCTGTGAGTGACTTTGCAAGTGGGTGCCTGTCTTTGAGGAGAAGGATAAGTGCTTATTATTTCTAGGGTCTCTGGTCAGCTCCTCTTTCCTCAGAGCATTCTTCTCTTTTTGGAGAAATCCTCCTTTGGAGAGGAGGAAGGGCCCACCCTACCATCCCAAGAACTGAATGGGTCAGTGTGCTAACTCCCTTCCCTGGTGTGCCTGTGTGGAGGCAGGACTCAGGCTCCTTTAGTTGGTAGCTCAGGGCTTCTAGTCCTGAGGAGACTGGGGGGAGAGCTGGAGAAGGGCAGTGGCTATTGCTAACCAGATGTTTGTGTTTTAGATCTGGGGTTTGCTGCCATCCTTGGCATGCCATGGTGTGGGCCCATCTTCTAAGCCTCGCCTTTTAGTCCCTGCCACTCCAATATTCTGAGCCTTTGATATTTCTTTCGGTACATTCCCTTTGGCTACAGATAGCCAGATTTGGTTTCTATTGCTTTCAACCCAAGAACACTGTCTAATGCACCCCCTGGATAGTTTTTAAGTAACCTCACTAATGCAGTGTACCAGAAGAAATGTATATGTGCAGAGTCCAAATTTTTATTGCTTTTTCTTTTTTTATCAAAAGATTTTATTTATTTGAGATAGAGAGCCAGTGAGAGAGAGAGCAAGAGTGTGAGTAGAGGGGAAGGGCAGAGGGAGAGGGAGAAGCAGGGTCCCTAGGCAGCAGGACCCAGCTGGGGCTGGATCCCAGGACCCTGAGATCATGACCTGAGCTGAAGGCAGATGCTGGACTGACTGAGCCTCTTTTTTACCCCCCCCCCCCCAGAGCTTTTTCGTATTATTCATGGTGGAGGCTTTAACATTTTTCCATTTTTTATGGGAAGAATTTCTTCTTGCTAGAGTTTGTAAAATTGATTTTAAATGGCCAAAGAATAATCCAGTCAAATTAGAACAAGTGTAACTAACACTGGCCTGAATGCTGATATTTTTATGAAATGCTTACAAGCATCATCATATCCTCTCTACCCTCGATGCTTAGTTTCTTTTTTTACAATTGTCCTAAAGAATATTTGAGTGTGTGAGTTTTTAAATATTTTAAACTTTGTGGATGTCAAGGACCGGATAAAAAATGTGTTTTAAAAAAATTTTTAATCTCTGCACCAAACATGGGGCTTAAACTCACGACTCTGAGATTAAGATTTCCATGCTCCAACGGACTGAGCTAGCCATTTAGTGCCCCCCAAAATGTTTTTTAATAATGCAAGTTTATGAAAACTGTAGGGTGCTTCTTAAGATACCATTATAGTCTCCAAGTTCTGTCTTGGTCAACAAGAATTTATTGAGTCCTTACTTTATATAAAGTACTATTCTAGATGCAGTGATGATTTTTAAAACTGAGGATGTGTTCCCTGGTCTCTGGAAAGAATGCTTTTCTAAATTGGTTAATTTAATTTCCTTTAGCCATTTCAGTGCAGTTGAACAAGCAGCTCTTATGTGTCTTATGTGGGGGCAGATAGAAAAATGGAAGAGACAGGACTTAAAGTATGTGGAACAATTAGAAAAAGTGTTGAGGCCGTGCTTTGGAGGGACTTCATTTTGGAGACAAAACACCAAAGTCGTCAGTCTTGGGCTTTAGGGAAGGATAGGATATAGGTAGGTAAGAAGGAGGGGAGTGGGTAGGTATAGAAGGCGATCCAGCGTGGATTTGGTTTGACTCAGACAGGTTTGGCGGAAAGAAGTACATTTTCATCTGAGATTGGAGGGTAGATAAAAGAAAAAAACCTAGAGCCTGAATTATATTGATGTGAATTTGAGAAAACTCCTTCCAGGAAGCACAGTCTTTCTGAGAAGTAAAATGTATATATTGAAAGTGGTCTGGTCATAGGAGTTTCAGAGGCAAGAAAAAGTCTGGCAGACTAGTATGGTTGGGAACAAAAGAATAGTTTTGTAAGGTTAGAGGTCAAATGGTCTGTATCCTCACAAGCAGTTGTGGGCCTACTGTGTGTAGAGCACCATGGAGGATAAACTTTAAGCAGGAAAGACCGTTTTAGAACCCTGGAAACTTAAATTCCATCTTTAAAAGAGAGGATAGAATTTATAGTGTTTATATTTTCTGTATTTCTCTATCCCTTTGCATGTAGGAGCTGGAGAGAGGAAAGGAAACAGGAAATGTTTCAAGGTTGGGGACTGATTCAGGAGCATTATATAATGTCAGAGGAATGGGAAATTGACCAGGAGTCAGTTTTTTCATCTGTAAAGTGGGAATTGATGGCACCTAATATATGAAGTTCTATGAAACTTGAATGAGGGAAGATAAAGTCCTTCCCAGGTACATATTGAGTACCCAAGAATTGTTAGCCAGTGCTACTAAGACAGGAACCACTGAAGGAATTCCAGTGGTCAACAAATAATTAAAATGCAGTGAGAGAAATGTTGTAAAAGAACCCTGTCCAGAATGCTTAAGGAACGGGGTGACTAATGCTGAAGCGGAAAGTTGGAAATAGTAGGAAAGGAGTAAATCTGGGTGTTGAAGGGTGAGTAGAGGTTTGCTGCCACTACATTAATACAGATTATGCAGACCTTAAAAAAACCACATCAGATCCTGATCATAATGGCCTACCATAGCTGCATAAAGATAGACTTCTTCGGTGTGGTATGGGACCCAAAAACATAGGAAGTGGGAAAGAAAGAATTTAATGGAGTAAACTTTAAAAAGGATTTAAATGCAGTGAGTGGGGCGGTGTGAGTGTACTTTGAAAGGGCTTTATGGAAGGAGGTAAGACCTGAGGTTATAGAATCTTGAAATTTGTAAACCTAAAAGTAACCTTAGACAAAATCTGTCCAGCTGTTTCAGTGAGATAAGGGAACTGAAACCAAAAAGGTGTCCACATCTGTCTACTATGCTATTTCTGGTAAAATAATGCGTACACAGGTAGAAAAGAACATAGTTTTTTTCCTGACAGATCCACAAGAAGGAGTTAAGTAAGTGGAAAGGAAGAAATTTGAATAAAAATACATTTCTAAAGCTGACTCCCAGCACCAGCATTGAAAACAAAACAGGACAAAACAGAGCAGGTGGAATGGGAGGCCATGATACAATTATGGAAGTATAACCTATGCTGACTTTAGCAGCATCTATTGTTATTGTCACCATTGGCTGCCCCTGATCACGCATCCCAGCGCCAGCACATGTGTGTTGTGGGAAGAAAGCTGAATTTATCAGAAACATGGATATTTTGGGCGAGTTTGAATGCCAGAGACTTATTTTTGAAGGCAGTTTTATTAGTCTTCCTTCCATTATAAAGCTATTTCATGCTCACTGTAGTGAATTTGGAAAGCATCCCTTCTTTGGAGCCCACTAGAGTTCTGATGTGTCTCCCCGGCTCATAGTTCGCCTTCCCTGGTGCCTGTGTGGTGCTTTAGACATAGGTTCACAATTGTCGGGAGGATAAATACCTCCAAATCATTTCTTCCAAAACATACTGGGAAATTCTTTCATCATTATGGTTTTTGGTTTTTACAACATTATGACTGATTTAAATACAATTTTATAAGCTGGTTTTTCACATATTATAAACATTTTTCCCCCTAATCTGAACTCAGCATTAACTTTTTAATGGCTATGTGCCCATTGAATGGATAAAAGCATTTACTTAAATGTTCCTCTGTTGTTAAAAGACGTTGTTAAATCACCTGAGAAGGTGATATTGGCAACCACAGTAATTACTGTTTTATCTTTCCCTGGTCTCATGAAGTACACATTTTTAAAAATACGACTGCCAACCATGTAAAGAATTACCACCCTCCCTTTGCCACCCTCTTCCGCCAGTGCTCATTAATAAGAAGCAATTATGAGATATAGTGAAAAGAGTGGTGGTATTTTGCACTTTTTACAAATCTCCTAAATTTACAAATCTCCAAATATCCTTAGAGAATTGATAGCTGGGTTTTCTTATCTGCTATTCAGTACAGATTCTGTGCCTTTTGATATGTTGTTTTGAAGTATCTGAAGAAAAGTGAGTCTCACAGAATATAGAGTAAATTATTTAGTAGAATGTTCCTTAATTTGGGCCTCATGGTTTCTCCTGATTAGATTGAGGTCATGCATTTTTGGTGATAATATCACAGAAGTGATGTGTCCATGTCAGTGCATCATATCAAAAGGTACGTGATCTCGATGTATCTTATTACTGGTGATGTTAACCTTGATTGTTTGGTTAAGGTGAGGTCTGTCTGGTTTCTCCACTGTAACATAGTTACAAATCTTTTTTTTTTTTCCTTCTGGTATTGAGAACTTTTAATATTTACTTTCTTAGCAGCTTTCAAATAACTGTACAGTAGAGTATTTTGTTAACTATGGTCACCATGCTGTACATTATCCCCAGAACTTATTTATCTTGTAACAAAGTTTATAGCTTTTGACTTTGGTCACCTTCCCACACCCACCTCTGCCAACCACCACCTATCTGTTCTCTGTTTCTGTGAGCTTGGTTTTTTTAGGTTCCACATGTAAGCAAGGTCATATAGTATTTGTTTTTGACTTATTCCACAAAGCACAGTGCCTTCAAGGTTCATCCATGTTTTTGCAAGTGGCAGGGTTTCCCTTTTCTTTGGCTGAATATTCCTTTGTGTGTCACATTTTCTTTATCCATTCATCCATCTGATGGACACTCAGGTTGCTCCCACGCCTTGGCTATTGTAAATAATACTGCAGTGAACATGGGCATGCAGATATCTCTTTGAGATATGATTTTGTTTCCTTGGGATATATACCTAGAAGTGAGATTGCTAGATCATATGATAGTTCTATTTTTAATCTTTCGAGAAACCTCCATAATGTTTTCCATAGTGGCTGGACCAATTTATATACTCAGCAGCAGTGTACAAAGGTTTCGTTTTTTCTACATCCAACACTTTTTAATCTGTTGTCATTTTAATGATAGCCATTTTAACAGTTGTGAGATGATATCTCTTTGTGTTTTTGATTTGCATTTCTCTGACAATTAATGATGTTGAGCATCTTTTCATGTACCTGTTGGTCATTTGTATGTCATCTTTGAAAAAATGTTTCTTTGGTTCTTCTGCCAATTTTTTTTTTTTATTTTAAAAATTTATTTGAGAGAGAGAGAGCGTGCACAAGCAGGGGGGCCAGGGGCAGAAAGAGAGGGCGAAGCAGACTCCCTGCTGAGCAGGGAACCCATTGTGGGGCTTGATCCCAGGACCTTGAGATCACGATCTGAGCCGAAGGCAGACGCCCAACGGACTGAGCCACCCAGGCGCCCCTCTTCTGCCCATTTTAAAATCAGATCGGTTTTCTTTGTTTTTATTGAATTGTATGAGTTCCTTGTATATTTGGAATATTACCCTTATCAGACATACAATTTGCAAATATTTTCTCCCATTTGGTAGGTTGCTTTTTCATTTTATTGATGGATTCCTTTGCTGTGCAGGAGCCTTTGTAGTTTGATGTAGTCCCACTTTATTTATTTATTTATTTGTTCGTTCGTTTGTTCATTCATTCAGTAAGCTCTGTGCCCGGTATGGGGCTTGAACTCATGACCCTGAGATCAAGAGTCGCATGCTCTACCGACTGAGCCCGCCAGGTGCCCCTGTTGCCTTTGCTTTAGTGTCAGATTAAAAAATCATTGCCAAGACTGATGTTAAGGCGCTTACCCTCCTCACCCTCTGTGTTTTCTTCTAGGAGTTTTCTGATTTCGGGTCTCACATTAAAGTCTTTAATTCATTTCGAGTTGATTTTTGTGTCTAATGTAAGGTAGTGGTGCAGTTTCATTCTTTTGCATGAGGCTGTTCAAGTTTTTCCAGTACCGTTTATTGAAGAGACTATCCTTTCCGTGTTAACAGATTTTTGTCTCCTTTGTCATAATTTAACTGACCATAAATGCATGGGTTCATTTCTGGGCTCTCTATTCTGTCCTATTGATCTGTGTATCTGTTTTGATGCCAATACCATACTATTTTGATTACTATAGCTTGGTAATATAGTTTGGAATTGGAAGCATGATTTGTTCTTCCTAAGATTGCTTTGAGTATTCAGGGTCTTTTGTGGTTCCATACAGATTTTAGGAGTGTTGTTTTATTTTTGTGAAAAGTGTCATTTGGAATATTGGTAGGGATTGTATTGAATTTGTAGATTGCTTTCTGGAACTTTTTTTTTTTTAAAGATTTTATTTATTTATTTGATAGAGACAGCCAGCGAGAGAGGGAACACAAGCGGGAGGAGTGGGAGAGGAAGAAGCAGGCTCCCAGAGGAGGAGCCTGATGTGGGGCTCAGTCCTAGGACTCTGGGATCACGCCCCGAGCCAAAGGCAGACCCTTAACGACTGAGCCACCCAGGCACCCCTGCTTTCTGGAACATTTTAACAATATTAATTCTCTATCCATGAGCATGGAATAACTGTCCATTTACTTGTGTCTTCAGTTTCTTTCATGCATGTCTTAACAATTTTCAGTGTACATATCTTTCACCTCCTTGGTTAAATTTATTCCTAGGTATTTTATTCTTTCATAAGAAAGAAATGGGATTTTTTTTCTTAATTTATTTTTCTGATAGTTCATTGTTAGTGTATAGAAATGCAAGTGATATTTTTGTATGTGGGATTTGTATCCTGCAACTTCATCAACTTTATTAATTCTAACTTTGGTGGAATCTTTAGGGTTTTCTTATATATAAGATCATGTTATTTGCAAATAGTAAAAGTTTTACTTTTTCCTTTCCATCTTGGATGCCTTTTATCTCTTTTTCTTACCTGGGTGCTTTGGCTAGGACTTCCAGTACTGTTTGAATAAAAGTGACGGGAGTGGACATCTTTGTTCCTAATTTTGGAGGAATAGCTTTCAGTTTTTCACCTTTGAGTATGATGTTAGCTGTGGGCTTGTCATATATGGCCTTTATTATGTTGAGGTACATTCTCTTTTTACCCACTCTTCTGAGAGTTTTTATTATGAATTGATGTTTAATTTTGTCAAATGCTTTTTCTGTATCTGTTGAGATGATTATATGTTTTTTTTTTTATTTTGTTAATGTGTAGTGTATTAATTGATATGTGGATGTTGAACTGTCTTTGCATCCCTGGAATAAATTCCACTTGATTGTGGTATATAAAATATTTGTCTTTTTTTTTTTTTAACTTTGAATGATTAGTCTCAGAATGATACCTCAGTAATAATATTAGAAAATGCCTTCTTGTTGCCGGGGGGGGGGGGGGGCATTTGGCTGGCTCAGTCAGTAGAGCATGCCACTCTTGATCTCAGGGTCTTGAGTTGCAGCCCCATGTTGGATGTGGAGATTACTTAAGGAAATTACAAAAAAATATATATTTTTTGAAGCTCTTCTTGAGAAATACCTTGAGAAATACTCTTCAAGAAAATACCTTGTTGGGGGGCTCCTGGGTGGCTCAGTCGTTAAGCGTCTGCCTTCAGCTCAGGGCGTGATCCTGCCGTTCTGGGATCGAGCCACACATCAGGCTCCTCCGCTATGAGCCTGCTTCTTCCTCTCCCACTCCCCCTGCTTGTGTTCCCTCTCTCGCTGGCTGTCTGTATCTCTGTCAAATAAATAAATAAATCTTTAAAAAAAAAGAAAGAAAGAAAATACCTTGTTGGGGCACCTCTCTGGCTCACTCAGTAGAGCATGCGACTCTTGGTCTCCGGGTTGTGAGTTTGAGCCATACGTTGAATGTAGAGATTACTTAAAAATAAAAACTCTTGGGGTGCTTGGGTGGCTCAGTCGCTAAGCGTCTGCCTTCGGCTCAGGGCGTGATCCCGGAGTTCTGGGATCGAGCCCCACATCAGGCTCCTCCGTGGGGAGCCTGCTTCTTCCTCTCCCACTCTCCCTGCTTGTGTTCCCTCTCTCGCTGGCTGTCTCTCTCTCTGTCAAGTAAATAAATAAAATCTTTAAAAAAATAAATAAAAAATAAAAAAACTAAAAAAAAAATACCTTGTTGCATAAGACATAATAAGGTAAATTATTAACATCTATAAAGCTAAGGGTAAGATGGCTTCCTTCATATTTTTGTTTCTTATTTACAGTTTCATCCAGTTTCCTTGGAGTAGACTCCTCCCTTTCATGAATCCGACAACTCACTGATGTGGTCAGTTTCATCATTTTCAGCATCTTTAGACATGGATGGTGCAACTGTGGGTTGAGAAATCAAATCTCCTAATCTTTCCTTTTTAAAGAAATGATCCATCCTTAAATATAAAAATGTTACACATTTTCTTTTACTTGAGAATAAAATATTGTTAAAGTCATAAAATGTTAAAGTAACAGTTTTAGATACAATTTAAAAATTTAGAAAATTGGAAAATTTGACAAGTACTATTGTAAAACAAGACCACAAAATGTACTACTTGTGTTTTTGTGGAGGCATAAGCAAAGCTTCAGAATTTGGAATGAATGATATGTAGGGCAATATTCAGGTTACAGGAATTTATAGCAGGTGTAAATGATAATAGCTGGTAAGAGCACAGAATGGAGATCAAACTGAGTCTCTGAAAAACATATTTGTACCCTAAAGCTGTTGTTATCTTAGAACATTCTAGATAACACAAGACTATACAAGCACACATTCCATTAACAGTCAGAGTTATGGCATTGTTACCTGTCACGTAGCCTCTGGAAAACTCCACTGTACACATAGGAGAGAATAGGAATGGAAAGGGCAGATAACATCTTAGTACTAATATGAAAATAGTATTGGCCCCTCAGGGCCTGTGGTCCCCCAGGAATCTTTGAGAACTACTGTTTCTAAGTGATTCTGACTGCAGCCTGATGTGAAACTCTGGTGGGAGGAAGGGCATTGTTAATTAGTCAAGTGCTTCTTGGTGCCAGGCACTGTGTTAGGAACTTTATAAGATACAACCTCATTTAGTTAAGGTTTTTGTAATGGTGTCAGTGGAAGTGATACGAGGTCAAAATTGGGTTATATATGAAGGTGGGATTTTGTTGATTGGTCTAGTGTAAGATGTGAGTCAGGTCAAGGGTGGCCTTAAGGGTTTTGACCAGAGTAACTGGAAGGGTGGAGTTGCTGTTTCCCTGGGATGAAGAAAAGTACTGAAGGAGCAGGTTTGGGACGGGAAAAAAACAGCTATATATAGAAAATGGTGTTCAGAGGAGAGGAATGGGCTGGAGGTATAAATTTGGAAGTTGTCAGCCTATCAGTAGTATTTTAAGCCACAATCCTGGACAGAATCACAAAGAGAATGAGTAGGTATAGAAGAGAAGACACCTTGAGGACTAAGCCCTGCAACACTGCATGATTTAGAGGCTGAGGAGATAAGCAAAGAGTAGTAAGCAAGGGAGCAAGAAAATTAGAAGAGTTAATGTGTCCTGGAAGCCAAGGAAAGGTTGATTCAACACTGAGTGAATGTTACCATGACAAGGGCTTCTGATGGGTCAAGTGGATGAAGACTGAGTTGACCATTGTATGGAGCAACAAGAAGGTAATTGGTGACTTTGATAAGGGAGAGAAATTCTGTTTGCAGTAGCTTCGGGACTGAATGGGAAAAGAAGAATATATATCTGTAGTTACAGATAATTTTACTGAATAATTTTGCTATAAAGAAGAACAGTAGATAGAAAGGATGTTGAGTCAAGAGAGGGTTTTGTTTTATCTCTTCTTAAGAAGGGAGAAATACAGCGTGTTTTATGCTGATGGAAATGGTCTGATCTGGTATAGAGGTAAAATGTTATGATGCAGAAGAGAATGGGGGGGGGATTGCTGGAGCAGTGTCTTTAAGTAGGACAGAGAAGATTTTGTGCACAAACGGAGGGGTTGGTTTTCACTGGGAGCAAAGATAGTGCCTCTGTAGGACTGGAAGGAGAGGCAGGTTTATGGGCATGGATGAAGGTAGGTAGGTAGATGTGGAGTTGGAAACATGGATATTCTTTTTAGATTGCGTCTGTATTCAAAACAAAAACCAAGAGAGTGAGGGTGAGACAATTAAGGGAAATATGAAATGGCAAAGAAGCCACAGAAGGACAGTCTGGGGTATAACGAGAAGTAGGCTCCATGTGAATTTCACATCTGATTCTCTCAAGTGAATTCTGGGATTAACTGTTACAGAGCTTCCATTTTGGCTGCATGGTCTCACTAAATGAGATATACTTACATTTCTTTGAGTTTATTTAAGTTTCTTATATCTTCTTACCTTTTATATCAAGGAATATTTTTAAATGTACTAGCCGATTAGTGTATGATACTTTATTAGTGTTCAAAGGATTAGCTTTTGCAGTCAAGTTGTACCTTAGAATTATCCTTGTTTTAATGGTCATATTGTACTTCACAGTTCTTGTAACTAATATACAATGGTGTTAGAAAACTTGATTAATTGGAAAGCAAAAGGGCAAAAACAGTTGGTGACATCAAGTCTGTTTTATATGCTGATAGCACTAGTGAAAACAATAGCCATTAGCTACATAAAATGTGTTTTTGAACTTTGATACACGATGCAGATCTGTAAAACCAATGGCCAATTGCTTTCTAGTGAAGGAAGAAAAGCAAATCCATAGATTACATTTTTGTCAAGTCATCCATTCCTAGAACTGTTCAAGAACTTTGCCTAATCAGAGTGATTTATTATACATTTGAAAGTATATTGCTTAATAGTTTCTCTTTTGTGTGAAACCCAGATTCATTTTCATTACTAAAGTATATAATCAAAGCCTTTAAATGGTTCACTTTAGGAGAAGCAACAAAACAAACAAAAACCAACCCTGCATCATTCGTGCTTTTGCAGTTCTTTCTTTGCTTTGATCTTAGCGTGTCATATGTATATCGTCATGTTTTTTGTATTTGCAAATGATGCTGTAAACTGGTGTTATTTGGTGTGTATGTTTGAAAAGACAACACATAGGTGACTAGCCGTTTTCTCACTCTGCTGTGGAGAGACTTTGTTGCTATGTGGCCAGCTCCAGGATTTATGGACACCTCTTATTGATAGCACGCCCTTCTGAAGTGGTCAGGCAGATCAGCTGTCGCCTTTCTCTCCCTGCATGTCACAAGTCTTACATTACTGTAGGTTGGGTTTCAGTGCCCTTAACGTGTTTCTTTTGCATCCTGGATTAATGATGCAGGAGTTTCTTGAGAATGGTAATTGCCTTGGTTGGGTACAGGAAGATGACAGCCCATTCTGCAGAATTAGCACTATATTATGGACTTAAGTCATCCTGAAGATTGCTGGGTATGCAGCTTAAACTTAACCAGAAAAATTATGTGTACAGGCAAAGCTTCTCACTGGGAGTACAGAAGAACTTGAAGCTGTCACCTGACTCCACCTGTAGGCAATAAGCTGAAAATAAAGAAGTAGAAGACTGATCAAAAAATCTATACATTGGGCATCTGGCTGGCTCAGTTGGAGTGTGTGACTCTTGATCTCAGGGTTGTGAGTTCAAGCCCCACGCTGGGCATAGAGCCTACTTTATTTTTTTAGGATTTATTTATTTATTTTAGAGAGAAAGAAGAGAGGGGGAGAGGCGGGGGGGGGGCAGAGGGAGAGAAGCAGACTCCCCGCTGACCACAGAGCCTGACACAGGGCTCCATCCCAGGACCCTGAGATCGTGACCTGAGCTGAAATCAAGAGTTGGACACTTAACCAACTGAGACACCTGGCACCCCCCCCCCTTTTTTTAAAGATTTATTTATAAGCCTACTTAAAAAAAAATCTATAAACATTTTAAGAGATTGGCAGGCAAATTGTACAATGAATGTGACATCAAGTTAGTTCTGTGGAATGATAGACATGAACAACCTTCTTAAGGGCCCTGATGCTGGATGGAGGCTGGCACAGACAAACTGAACGGCTTATTTAAACATTTGGTCAGTGCCACCTACGAGCCATACATATGATTAGTTGACAATATGGGGTACCGCTTTAAGACTTCCAGTAACCACCAGATGAAGAGCCATACTTCTTAAAGAGAAAAAACAGAAGAGGGATTAATCAATAAGTGGTCTGGTATATGTAACCAATTTAACCTCCAGTAAACACCAGAATGTGACTAATGTTAGCAGGGGGAATTAGTGAAATACAAGGGCAAACATCTGACCCTAGTGACAATCAGCCAATAAACACTGTAATAGACGGTCAGGTCTTTCCTTAACAATAGGCTTCCACTGTCTGAAATTGAAATGCAGCCTTTCCTGCAGGTAGAGAATGGTCTAGTTCTCAGAAGGTCTGCCCTTTAGCCCTGGTTTTGTAATTAGCAAATAGTAAAGCAGTCTTAAGAACTTTCCTTATTAGATTAGAATTTCTGTTAAACCATTTTACTGAAATTAGCAAAAAGGTTTCTTTTTTAAAAAAATACTTTATTGGGGGGCGCCTGGGTGGCACAGCGGTTAAGCATCTGCCTTCGGCTCAGGGCGTGATCCCGGCGTTGTGGGATCGAGCCCCACATCAGGCTCTTCCTCTATGAGCCTGCTTCTTCCTCTCCCACTCCCCCTGCTTGTGTTCCCTCTCTCGCTGGCTGTCTCTATCTCTGTCGAATAAATAAATAAAATCTTTAAAAAAAAAAAAATACTTTATTGGGGCGCCTGGGTGGCACAGTCATTAAGCGTCTTTTTTGGATCAAGCCCTGCCTCAGGCTCCCTGCTCGGCGGGAAGCCTGCTTCTCCCACTCCCACTCCCCCTGCTTGTGTTCCCTCTCTCGCTGCCTCTCTCTCTGTCAAATAAATAAATAAAATATTTTAAAAATAAATAAATAAATAATATTTACACAAGCAGGGGGAGCAGCAGGCAGAGGGAGAGGGAGAAGCAGGCTCCCTATGGAGTAAGGGGGCTCGATCCCAGGGTAATCTTATTTTTTTTTTTTTTTTTTTTAAGAATTTATTTATTTATTTGGGGGGAGAGAGCGTGCACATGAGCGGGGGAGGAGCAGATAGAAACTGCATGAAGCATGTGGAACAGACTTCGCCAATTAATTCAGAAAGCAATAATCCAAATTTATAACTGAGGAGCTGATTACAAATTTAACTTTTATTCTGTGACCTGTTAAGTAAATCAATAGTAAGGTCCAAAAAAATTTAAACACCCTCAAGCACTTGCTCTTATGAAAATAATCCCTGTTAACTACTAATCACTCTTGTCAATTACAGCTTTTTGTTTAAAAGATATTTTGATAATTTAGTCTTCTGGCTGGCCATTTATTTCTTAGGGTCCTAACAGCATGGTAGTTCTAAGAAGTATTGAAATTAAAGTTCAAGATGTCATTGTTTAGTTACATGGATTGGTTTTTTGGGTTTTTTTTAAGATTTTATTTACTTATTTGACAGAGAGATAGAGAGAGCCAGGGAGTACAAGCGGAGGGAATGGCAGAGGCAGAGGGAGAAGCAGGCTCCCCACTGAGCAGGGAGCCCGATACGGGGCTCGATCCCAGGACCCTGGGATCATGACCTGAGCCGAAGGCAGATGCTTAACCAACTGAGCCACCCAGGTGCCCCTAGTTACATGAATTGTTATACTAAATGTTAACATGTTAAAATAATCAGAATTATTTAAATCTGATTTAATTTCTAGTTTCTTCTGCTTTCTGCCTGTCACCCAGAAGTTTTGATAAAATAAAAAGATAAACCCTTTTCAGTTTACCACAAAGTGCAAATTAAATGGCACTGTGTTGATGGCCGGAATACAGGAAGGAAGGCTAGTGGTGATCACAAGAGAAGCAGAATGGAGTGAAGTCCTGGGGCCTCTGCTGAAGCATTCCTAATAGAAATCTGCCTGCCGGCCATGGCCATCTGGAGCAGGACGTGAAGGGAAGTTCCTGGGGTCTGAGAGGGAATTTATGCCCACATGTCCTCCAGTCCTTTGATCTCGATTTTGGGGAGGGAGGAGGAGAAGCAGTTATAAAAAAGAGTGAAGAGAGACGAGGCTGTGGATTTATGTGGTTATTTTTGGTGGGTAGTCATGATACTTCCATCATAGCGATGTTAAGGACTCCAGTATTTCAAAGGAAAGACTCTGCAAAGGGAATAAATAAAAGTGACTTCTCTGTAGCCACTTGAGGGAAACTGAGACCAAAATAGCAAATTTTTTAAAACTTTAGAATGTGTTTTATGATGGGAGGCTTGAAAGCAGTTCCCTTGATAGTCTTCCGTGGTAAAATAGATCATTCACCTACTACCTTTAGAATGCTGGCTGGCTGCCAAGTCCTGTGCCAGATGCTTGGTAATTACTGATAAGCAAAAATATGGACTCTGCTCTTTGAACTTTCGAGTTAATCACGCTCAGAAATGTTTGATCACAAGCTGAAGTGACATTGTCTAGGAAGAGAACATCAGTCAAGTGAGTGCATTTGACAGAAAGCCTTGATATGGACATGGTGGGCAGGGGTGTGTTAGGGAACCTCTGAAGAATGAGTAGGAGTTAACTAGGCATTGGGAAGGGCATTTCAGATTGAGGGATGCAAACACTGTATCAGGAGGGAGTGGAGTGTTTAACGAATTGCAGTTAGGCCAGTGGTGCTGAGGTACGAGCCTGAAGTGAGGTCCGTGGGGCCAGACCATAGAGGTCCTTGTCAGCGTGGTCTTTGGCATTGGGTCTTTGTTTCTTTGCTTCTTGGTCGTTATTTACTTTTTAACTTTGTTATTGTGGAAAATTTCAAACGTACACAGAACAGAGACTAGTATAATACACTCAGTGTACTCATCTAGCTTTAATCAGCCCTCGGCCAATCTTGTTTCGTTTATATTTTCACCCATCTGGTTATAGATGTGATTCTTAAAGTAATGGGAGTCATTTGAAGATTTTTGTTTTTTGGGTTTTTGTTTTTGTTTTTAAGATTTCATCCGTTTATTTGCAGAGAGCAAGTGAGCACAAGCAGGGAATAGGAGAGGGAGAAGCAGGCTGTCTGCTGAGCAGGGAGCCCGATGTGGGGCTCAATCCCAGGACCCTGGGATCATGACCTGAGCCAAAGGCAGCCACTTAACTAACTGAGCCACCCAGGCGCCCCTGAAGAGTTTTGATAAAAGCAGGGTAAATTAGAAAATTTACCAGATTTTTGTTTTGAAAGATAATTCGGGCGTGGGGAATAGAGGAGAGGGGGAAGAGCACACATACTAGCAGTTGGGCAGTTTACAGTAGTAGTCCTGTCAGGTAAATACTTTGAATCAGGTGAGCTGCCATGGGGCTGAGAAAATGATGGGAAGATCCCCCTGGATTTGATAACAGGTTGGATATGAGGGATAAAGGAGGGGAGAAGGCGGCCCTGGTGACCCCTTGGTTACTGACTTGAACCTAGGATGGATGAAAGATCCCAAACTTACAGGATGGTTGGTGGTAACACAGTGTGAAGACCCAAGTACAGGAAGAGAGCAGGCAACCAGTTTTGCCATCTTATCCCTTCTTCAGACTTCCAGTACTCTGCCTTTCTCCAGATCACATGACAGTTTGAGTTCTCACACTAAGGCCAAAGAACTAAGATGAATTTGAACTGCGCACTCTTAATCCTTCTCTGGAGCAAAGGATATGGTCACATTTGGGTTCAAAGAACATCCTGGAGATGTCTTGTAGATGGGTGCCAAGGCGGCAGCAAAACCAAGTTTATCCATTAGGGCAGGTACAAACTGTCAGAAGTATTCTATGAATAATCTGCTTGGATTTTGAATAATAATTGCCCTATTCTCTTACAGGAGTCACCAATTCTTAAAAATAAACCAGAAAAAAAAGCATTTTCTAAACATTGTGTTTCAGGTAATAAATTTATGATAAACTGCCTCTAGGAAAGTCTCAGATTTGTCTCCAAGATTATGAGTATTATGTATTTTAGCACAGGTGCACGTGTAAGTCATTCCAGGAAGGGGTCAGGATTGGAGTCTCCTGCCTTTGGAGTCTGCACCAGCTAGCTGCTTGATAACTCCTGTCTTTCTCTGACTTATTCCACTTAGCATTATACCCTCTAGATCATCCATGTTGTTGTAAATGGCAAAATTTCTTTCATTTTTATGGCTGAGTAACATTCCATCATTTGTTATACACACACACACACACACACACACACACACACACACACACACACACCAGGTTTTCTTTATCCATTCATCTATGGATGGATACTTGGATTGCTTCCATATCTTGGTATTGTAAATAATGCTGCACCAAACATAGGGGTGCACATATCTTTTTGAATTAGTGTTTTCATTTTCTTTCAGTAAATACCTGGTAATGGAATTACTGGATCATATGATAGTTCTGTTTTGAGGAACCTCCGTACTGTTTTCCGTAGCGGTTGCACCAGTTTGCTTTCCCACCAAAAGTGCATAAGGGTTTCTTTTTCTCCATATCCTCACCAACACTTGTTTCTTGTGTTGTTGATTTTAGCCGTGTGAGGTACTATCTCATTGTGGTTTTGATTTGCATTTTTCTGATGATGAGTGATGTTGAACATCTTTTCATGTGTGTGTTAGCCATCTGGATATTTTGGAGAAATGTCTGTTCAAGCCCTCTGCCCATTTTTTAATAGAATTATTTGGTGTTGAGTTCTGTAAATTCTTTATATATTTTGGATATTAACCCCTTTTTGGAAATATCATTTGTAAATATCTTCTCCTATTTAGTAGGTTGCCTTTTTGTTGGTGGTTTCCTCACTATGCAAATAAGTACTTTTTTTTTTAAAGCTTCTATAGAAGGGCTGTACAGGTTGAACTGCTGTTGGAAATGTTGGAAATAATGCAGGACCTTTTTCAGTACTAGAGAACAAAGGGACTGAGCTTTTAAATGAGAGCGTTTATTTTTTAATTTTTTATTTTTTTAAAGATTTAATTTATTTGAGAGGGAGAGAGAGTGAGAGCATGAGAGGGGAGAGGGTCAGAGGGAGAAGCAGACTCCCTGCTGAATGGGGAGCCCAATGCAGGACTCGATTCTGGGACTCCTGAGCCAAAGGCAGTCACTTAACCAACTGAGCCACCCAGGTGCCCCTAAATGAGAGCATTTAAGTTTACTTATATTTGTAGTGATTGACAATATGGGCAACTTAAGAACTATTTCTATTTCCTCCATCAGTCTTGTTTTCTGACTTTAAAATCTTCTTTTTTTTTTTTTTTTTAAGATTTTGTTTGTTTATTTATTTGACGGGGAGAGGGAGAGAGAGAGCAAGCACAAGCAGGGAGAGCTGCAGAGGCAGAGGGAGAAGCAGGCTCCCCACCAAGCAGGGAGCCTGACATGGGGCTCGATCCCAGGACCCTGGGATCATGACTCGAGCCAAGGCAGATGCCTAACTGACTGAGCCACCCAGGCTCTCCTGACTTTAAAATCTTCTAAAATATGTCTCTTGATTCTTTTTTTTTTAAATTTTTTATTATGTTATGTTAGTCACCTTACAGTACGTCCTTAGTTTTTGATGTAGTGTTCCATGATTCATTGTTTGCGTGTTTCTCGATTCTTGATGTCCAAAAGAGGTAGATAAAAACAGCCAGCTGAGAAATGTGTGACCTAAGACAATGTATGGTCAAGTTTGGTCTTCCTTGAGAGCTTGACTCAATCTCGTTAGTTAGCAAATAGCTTCCTTGTTCAGCCTCCCAGGGATGAAACCAGGAACAGATGCTGGGTGACAGCTAGGAGTCTCGGCCACATTTCTCCTTTTCCTTCCCACTTTCCTTAGGCTGCCCCACCATCCTGTCCACCCACAAATCAGATGTGGAGCATAGAGGAAGTTCCTTTTGACTGGAGGCAGGGGGTGCAGGGTGAGTGAGGAGGAAGGGTGGGAGTGAGCACTGGACCTGTCTGGGTGGCTTTACCAGCTCACAGGGCAATGGCAGAATCAGTGCTGGGCTTTGATCTGGTAGTTATTTCCATTGTGAAGATGATTGTGGGGGTAGGAATAATTTTTCTGGCATTTTAAAAGACCGGTAGCTAAACTCATTTTGAACTGGACATGCGAGTGTTGTAAATATGCAATTACTAAAAATATGTGCTGATCAGAACTCTCACCTAGCCACGCTTAATACGTCTATTTTGGGCCCTCTTTTCCCACTGCCAAGACTCCCTAATCTCCCACGACTGCTGAGTTTGCTTCTTACCCTTAAATGACAAGCCTGCTTCCCTCATTCCTTTTAATGGGCAAGGATAAAAACTGAGTTATCTTTTCAGTGCTGTGGGTGGATAAGGAGTTCAGTCTGCTCTTTGTGTTTTTCTTTCTCTTTGGTTACTGCTCTGTCTTACATAGTTACCTTCCTTTAGTGGAAGTGACGAAACGCTAGTACTTGTTAACTTGCAGAAGGACCCAAGTAACCCTTTATCCTTGTTAAGATGAGTATGTGGATCTGGAGGACTCCCAGGCTCTGCTG
This sequence comes from Ursus arctos, assembly GCF_023065955.2. NCBI lineage: Eukaryota > Metazoa > Chordata > Mammalia > Carnivora > Ursidae > Ursus > Ursus arctos. Next base: position 29,654,538 of record NW_026622997.1, on the reverse strand, counting down.
CTTAGAACAGAATGAACCTTGGTAGGCTGCTAGCCTGGAATGCAGCTGCACAGTTCATAAACCAGCTATGAACATGTGTCAGCTTTTGGTTCCTCAGAAAAATGGAGAGGAAGATGACATTCTTGCTGGTGTTCTTTGAGTATTGTGATTAATCATTATCATACACTGCGCATGTTTTGCAAATCGAGCCTGTGTGCTATAGAGCCAAAGCTATAAGCCTAATATGCTCTTTATACAGACACAGACTCCCAGGCTTCTCATTATGAGTGTTCACTGATGGTGGGTAGTGCTACAGCGTTCAGCCCGAGTCAGCATGGTGGAAAGAACGCGGTGTTCGAATCAGGTCTGTAGTTCAGGTCTGAGTTACCCTCCTTAAACCGCAGTTTCTTCAAGTGTAAAATAGAAGTATATCCACTAATGGCATCTAATTCCTAGGGTTATCATGAGCATTAAGTAAGATTATATTTATATGCACAGCATTTAGGACATTTTAAATTGCTATAGATATATTAGTTACAACTGTTACTAATAATTCTATAAGCTTAGATTGAACCTTTACTGATCCTTTAAAATAATCCAGCAATTGTGTTTTAAAATACATCCAGTACCTTTAAAAAATGTTTTAATACTTTTTAAATAGACTTTATTTTCTAGAGCAGTTTAAGGTTCACAGCAAGATCAAGTGGCAAGTACAGAAAGTGCCTGTATGCCTTCTGCCCCCACATACTTAAAACCTTCCCCACTGTCAGCATCCCCCACCAGAGTGGTACGTGTGTTAGAGTCAGTGATCCTACATTGACACATCGTTAGCACCCTAAATCCATACTTTATAGTGGGGTTCATTCTTGGCGTTGTGCATTCTGTGGATTTTGACAAGTATATAATGACATGTGTCACCATTATAGTATCATACAGTGTAGTTTCCCTCCCCTAAAAATCCTCTCTGCTCTTGCTATTCATCCTTCCCTGCCCCCACCCCCTGGCAACTGTTCATCGTTTTACTGTCTCCATAGTTTTGCCTTTTCCAGGATGTTATATAGTTGGAATCATACATATGTAGCCTTTTCAGATTGGCTTCTTTCACTTAGTAATAGGTTATGCCTTTTCATGGTTTGACAGCTCATTTCTTTTTAGTGCTGAATAATTGTACCGCAGTTTATCCATTCATCTATTGAAGGACACCTTGATTGCTTCCAAGTTCTGGTAATCATGAATAAAGCTGTTGTAAATGTTTGTGTGCAGGTTTTTGTGTGGTCATATTTTCAGCTCCTTTGGGTGAATATGAAGGAGCATAATTGCTGAATTGTATGGTAAGAGGAAGTTTAATTTTGTAAGAAACCACCAAATTGTCTTCCAGAGTGGCTTATACCATTTTGCATTCCCACCAACAGTTGAGAGAGTTCCTCTTGCTCCAGATCCTTCCCGGCATTTGGTGCCAGAATACTGACACCAAATGGATTTTGGCCATTCTCATAGGTGTGTAGTGGTATCTCGTTGTTTTAATTTGCAATTCCCTGTTGACATACAGGGTTGAGCGTCTTTTCATATGTTTATTTGCCATCTGTATCTCTTTGGTGGGGTGTCTGTTAGGTGTTTTACCCATTTATTTTTTAAAGATTTTATTTTTAAGTAATCTCTACACCCATTGTGGGGCTTTAACTTACATCCCCAAGACCAAGAGTCTCATTCTCCACTGACTGAGCTAGCCAGACGCCCCTCTTTTTACCCAAAATCAGGTTCCTTATTTTCTTCTTGTGAGTTTTAAGAGTTTATTTGGATGAGTCCTTTATCAGGTACGGCTTTTGTAAATGTTTTCTCCCAGTCTGTGACTTGTTTTCTCATTCTCTTGATATTCAGTATATCTTTCTGGGAGAAAAAGTCTACTTAATTTGAGTTTTCTGTGGGGTGAGGGGAGGAGGAGGAACTAGTTTAGTATTTCCCATTATAGATCAGCATTCTGCTTTCCTTCAGAATTTAGGTAATTATTAGGACATTAAGAATAGTTTTTACACTTTACATCCAGTAGGATAGCTATAATTTTTAAAATGGAAAATAGCAAGTTAGAATGTGAAGAAATTGGAAACCTGTACATTGCTGGTGGAAATGTAAAATCGGTTAGTCAGTATGGAAACAGTTTGGTGATTCCTTAAAAAGTCAAATGTAAGAATTATATTTGACTCAGCCATTCCACTCCTATACCTGAAAGAATTGAAAACAGGTACTCAAATATTTGTACACAAATGTTCAGCACTGTTCATGATTGCCAAAGATAAAAACAGCCAAATATTTATCAGTGAATGGATGAACAAATTGTAGTAGATACCTATAATAGACTAATATTCCCCATTATAAATTATAGAATGCAGTACTGATCCATGCTGATACAGCATGGATGAGCTTCAGAAGCACAGTAAGTGAAAGAAGCCAGACTTTTTGGTCATGTATGATTCCATTTATATAAAATATGCAAATAGGTAAATCTGTAGATGCAGAAAGCAAGATCTAAGGTCCTGGATGAGGAGTAACTGCTTAATGGGTATGAGATTTTATTTTGGGGTGATAAAAATTTGGGGATTAGATAGAGGTAGTAGTTTCATGACATTGTGAATGTACTAAATGCCACTGGCTTGTTCACTTTAAGATGGTTAATTTTAGGCTCAGTTGGAAGAGCATGTGCCTCTTGATTTTAGGGTCGTGAGTTCAAACGCCATGTTGGGTGTAGAGATTACATACATACATACATACATACAAACTTAAAAAAAATGGTTAATTTTATGTTGTGTGTATTTCACCTCAGTTTTTGTTTGTTTGTTTGTTTGTTTGTTTTTTAAGAAAAGCTAGTTTCAAGGGGCGCCTGAGTGGCTCAGTTGGTTAAGCGGCTGCCTTTGGCTCAGGTCATGATCCCAGAGTCCTGGGATCGAGCCCCACTTTGGCAGGGGGGAGGGAGAGAGTCAGCAGGGCGTTCTGCTTCTCCCTCTTTCTCTCCCTCTGCCTCTCCCCTGTTTGTGCTTTCTCTCTCAAATAAATAAAATCTAAAAAAAAAAAAAAAAGAAAGAAAGAAAAAAGAAAAGCTAGTTTGAAGCTTACAGTAATTTTTAGAAAGTATTCTCTTAAAAGTTTTTCTTTTAGAGTTCTCTTATTAAATGGCAACTTATAATTCATTATAATTTCATGAATAAAAAGGCTTTGTTTTCCACATACTTCATTGGGTGGGTGCTGTGAGGGTATTTCATTCTCCAGATGCTTTGAAGTACAACTGAGAGACAAATTTAGGATCAGATTGTTAAAGTTAAAAGTTTTAGAGGCACTACAAAAGTGTGGCCAAATTAATTCTTTAGGAATGATGCTTTTCCCAGGGTAGGGCAAAGTAATTTTTGTTTTGGTCTTTTAATGGTGGAAAAAAGAAATGTCAAGAATAATTTATGATTTTGGTTTTCCTTAAGAAAAAGATTTATGAGAGCTTACATTAAAAGTATATGAAACAGGGGCACCTGGGTAGCTCAGTTGGTTAAGCATCCAACTCTTGGTTTTGTCTCAGGTTATGATCTTGGGGTCATGGGATCAAGCCCTGTATTGGGCTCTGCACTCGGCAGAGAGTCTTCTGAGATTCTCTTTCTCCCTCTCCCCTTGCTTGCGAGCACATGCTCTCTCGCTCTTTCTCTGAAATAAATGAATAAATAAATAAATCTTTAAAAAAATATATGAAACAGATCAGCTAAAAAAATGTTTTTAAAGATTTTATTTATTTATTGGAGAGAAAGAGAGAGAAACAGACTCCCCTTGAGCAGAGAGCCTGACGTGGGGCTCAATCCCAGGACCCTGAGATCATGACCTGAGCAGAAGGCAGACACTTAACCAGCTGAGCCGCCCAGGCGGCCCTAAAAGTTTTTAAAAGATCAGTAGAAGAGATATTCCAAGAATGGGCAGTTGTCCGGTAAATCTAGCTCTCTTATGGGTTAGCTAAAAAGAAAGAGGAAAATATGATAGGACTAATGGCTTTTTAGTGACCGTTAAAGAACAAATATACGTTAGTCTAGAAATAGACTTTTCCATTAAAATGTAATGTTAAGATGAATTTATAGAGTAAATTCTCCTATTGGCAATGTCTTTAAATGTGATTTATAGAAGATTCAGAATTGTTCTTCATTTGGTAATTTTATAGCATTTAATGGGCTCTTAAAATTAGAAAAAATTTTAAGGATTTGATTGATTGATTGATTATTGAGAGAGAGAGAGAGAGAGTGAGAGAGTGTGTGTGTGTGTGTGTGTGTGTGTGTGTGTGTGTGTGTGTGCAAGCAGGGGGAGGGCTAGGGGGAGAGGGAGGGAATCCTAGCTCAACACAGGACTTAATCCCACGACCCTGAGGTGATGGCCTGAGCTGAAACCAAGAGTTGGACGCCCAACAAACCGAGCCGGGGAGGGGCAGAGGGAGAGGGAGCAGCAGACTACCTGCTGAGCAGGGAGCCTGATGGAGGGCTCATTCCCAGGACCCTGGGATCATGACTCGAGCTGAAGGCAGACGTTTAACCAACTAAGCCACCCAGGCGCCCCTCGTTTTCATTTTCGTAAGAATGATAAGCTGGAATTCATACATATGTGGTCAGAATTGCAAAAGGATAGTTATTTGTGACCTGCTTGCCCTTGCTTACTGCTCATTTGACCCCACCATAAAGTGTGGCTTTTCGGTACATCTGCTCGTGGCTGTAGTTGGGCATCTGTAGCCATGGTGTAAATCGTCATGGTTTACAATACATAGGTGTAAGGTAAAAATTGCTTTTTTGCTAAAAATAATATCCTCTTAATCATTTGATTGTGCTTATGTGTGGACTTAATGTTATTTTAACAGTAATCTGTAAAAATTTGGTGTGACTTCTTTGAAATAAGCAGTAGAACAGTTAGGAGCCCATTATAACAGTGACAAAAAATAATAAACTGAAGAAATAGGCAAGACTTGTGCAAAGAAAACTTTTAAAATGTTACTGAGAGGACTTGAATAAATTGAAAAATGTACCATATTCCTAGGTGGGAAGGTTGAGCATTGTAAGATGTCAGCTCCTGCTAAGTTAATCTATAAATTAAACTTGTTCTTTGTAGAAATTATAAGTGTTTTATTTAAATCACTCAAGCAATTTCTGAGGGTCAAATGGATAGACAAACACGGAAGAATAGCCAGTAAAATTCTGAAACAGAAGACTGAAGGGTGGGAATAGTGACGTCTAGTCCACTTAAACCATGTTGCAAAACTATAGTACTTATCATAGAATGCTTGGAATTTGGATTGGGAATAGGCAAATGAATCAACAGAATATAGTCCAGAAATAAATTGGCAGGTCATCTAGAAAATAAATTGGATTCTTTTCTTATGTTTATACCAGAATAATTTCCATTGTAGATAGGAAATATAAACATTTAAAAAACTAAAACCATAAATTTCTGTCGGAAGACATGAAGTCATTTTGTTATAGTCGTGGACGGGGCAGGACCTTCTAATTATGCCTTTTTATTTTATTTTATTTTTTTAATTTTTTTTAAAGATTTTATTTATTTATTCGACAGAGATAGAGACAGCCAGCGAGAGAGGGAACACAAGCAGGGGGAGTGGGAGAGGAAGAAGCAGGCTCACAGCGGAAGAGCCTGACGTGGGGCTCGATCCCACAACGCCGGGATCACGCCCTGAGCGGAAGGCAGACACTCAACCGCTGTGCCACCCAGGTGCCCCTAATTATGCCATTTTAATTCAAGTCATAAGAGATTTGAAGGACAGCCTACATTAAGTGGAAAACTACACCTTGTTAATGAATTAGAAGACATTACGGTTCTTGGCAAATTAACCTATTCCTTTTGCATTACTAATAAAAATCTCAGCAGGTTTTTAAGAATAAATTAATTCCCAAATATATATGGAAGTACATAGCTAAAAATTACCAAGACGTTAAAAAAAATGTTATTGCAAATTTCAAATCTGGGGGTGCCTGGGTGGCTCAGGCAGTTAAGCATCCAACTCTTGACTCTTGGTTTCAGCTCAGGTCATGATCTCAGGGGCATGAGATCCAACCCTGGGTGGAGCTCTGAGTTCAGTGGGGAGTCTGCTTCTCTCCTCCTCCCTCTCTCCCTCTGCCCCTCCTCTCCCCCCCAACTTGTGTGCACTCATGCATATGCACATAAATCTTCAAAAAAAAAGAAAAAGAAAATTTCAAATCTGTACAAAGGTAGACTGGATAGTATAATGAGCCCTCATGTATCTCAGTTCCAGCTATTATCAACTCATGGCCAGTTTTGCTTCATGTGTATCCTTAACCACTTCTCCCCTTCTCTATTATCTGGTCAAGTCTTACACAGCATACAATTTTATCCATGTATTTTCAGTAAGTATTTCTGAAAGAGAGCACTCTCTTTTAGAAACTCCCCACAATATCATAATCATACTGTAAAAAGTTCATATAGCAAAGACAAGTTTTCCCCTTAGTGTACCATTATTCCCCAAAGTAATGAGTTAAAGTACATCAAGAATGCTTCAGTCCATGAGTTCATCATATTGATTTTTGACCCGTAGGAGCCTCTTCAAGTTAATTCCTGAGTCCTGTTTATATTTATTTAACTAAATATTTGCAACTTGAATCCACCAGTATACAAAAAGAGTAATAGATCATGACTGTGTAACCGGGTTTATTCCAGAAATGCAAGGCTGATTTAACATTTGCAAATCAATCAGTGTAATCCACTACATTAACAGACTGAAAAAGAAAAACCATATCATAACATCAGCAGATTTAGAAAAAGCATTTGACAAATCCAACATCCATTTATGATAAAAAGCCTCAACAAACTAGGAATACATAGGAACTTCCTCAACATGATAATGGGGGTCTATTGAAAACAGGTACCATTATCCTTTAATACATTTTTTTTTATTTTTTAAAGATTTTATTTATTTATTTTAGAGAGTGTGAGCAGGGGGAGGGGCAGGGGAGTGTGAGCAGGGGAAGAGAGAGAGAATCCCAAGCAGATTCTTTGCTGAGCGCGGAACCCAATTGGGGGCTCAGTCTCACGACCCCGAGATCATGACTTGAGCTGAAATCAAGAGACGCCCAACTGACTGAGCTACCCAGGTGGCTCTATACTTTAGTATTGAGAAAATAAATACATTCCCCCTAAGATAGTAACTGACTGAGCTACCCAGGTGGCTCTATACTTTAGTATTGAGAAAATAAATACATTCCCCCTAAGATAGTAACTGACTGAGCTACCCAGGTGGCTCTATACTTTAGTATTGAGAAAATAAATACATTCCCCCTAAGATAGTGAACCAAATAAGGATGCCTGTTCTTACCACTTCTGCTAATCATTGTTCTGGAAGTCCTATCCAGTACAGTAAGGCAAAAATGAATGAATGAATGGTATATAAATTAGAGAGGAAGAAGTAAAACTCTTTATTTGCAGATGACTTGATTATCTGTGTAGAAAATCCTAAGGAATCTACCAAAAAGATACTAGAACTATTAAGTGATTTTAGTGTGGGCATAGGATAATAAGGTCAATATGCAGAAATCAATGTGTTTATGTATAGTAGCAATTAACAGAAATTGAAATTTTTTAATAATACCATTTAAAAGAGCATCAAAAGATAGTGCAGGACAGGGATTGGCAAATGATGGCTCATTTTTGTAAGTAAAGTTTTCTTTTTTTTTTTTCTTTTCTTTTTTTAGAGAGAGTGGGGGTTGGATGGGAGAGGGAAAGGGAAGGAGGGAATCTTTTTTATAATTTAAATTCAATTAATTAACATATAGTGTATAATTAGTTTCAGAGATAGAGTTTAGTTATTCATCAGTTGCATATAACACCCAGTGCTTATTATATCAAGTGCTCTCCTTAATGGCCATCACCCAGTTACCCCATCCCCCCACCCACCTCCCCTCCAGCAACTCTCAGTTTGTTTCCTCCAGTTAAGAGTCTCTTACGGTTTGTCTCCCTCTCTGTTTTCGCCTGGGAGGGAGAGAATCTTTTTTTTTTTTTTTTAAGATTTTATTTATTTATTCGACAGAGATAGAGACAGCCAGCGAGAGAGGGAACACAAGCAGGGGGAGTGGGAGAGGAAGAAGCAGGCTCATAGAGGAAGAGCCTGATGTGGGGCTCTATCCCATAACACCGGGATCACACCCCGAGCCGAAGGCAGACGCTCAACCGCTGTGCCACCCAGGCGCCCCTAAATAAAATTTTCTTGAGTCACAGCCACATTCATTTATGTATTGTCTCTGACTACTTCTGTGATGCAAAAGTGGAGCTGAATAGTTGCGACAGAGTATACATACAGCCCACAGAGCTGAAAATATTTACTACCTGACCATTTATAGTTTCCAAACTCCTGATGCAGAAGAACTTTATGATCTCAAGGAAGGGGTGGATTTCTTACACAAGAAATAGAAAATATTAACCATAAGGGGGAAAAAGAAGTCTTCATCAAAATAATAACTTGTGTTCATCAAAAGATACCAAAAAAAAAAGAATGAAAAGGGAATCCTCAAGAATGGGAGAAAATATGTGAATATATAACAAAAATCTGTAAAGAATTCTTAACAATCAGAAAAGAACATAGTAGAAAAATGGACCCTAAACTTGATTGATTGATCAAACCTGCGATAGAAGTAGAAACCCAGATGGCCTGAGAACATTTTTTAAAACACTCAACCTCGTTAGTAATCAAAGGAATGCAAAAACCCCCACAATGACATACTATTAAACACTCACCAAAGAGAATATAAATTGGTACAGCCATTATGGAGAACAGTGTAGAAGTTCCTCCAAAAATTGAACTACCCTATGATCTAACAGTCCTATTTCTGGGTGCATCTGAAGGAAATGAAATGAATATCTCACAGGGATAACTGCCACCCCCATGTTCATCTTGGCATTATTCACAGTAGTCAAGACATGGAAACAACCTAAGTGTTGAGGGATGAATGGATAAAGAAAATGTGGCACACATGCACTGACACACAGATATTATTCATAAAAAGGAGGAAATCCTGTCATTTATAACACCTATGGGTCAATCCTGAGGGTATTATGCTGAGTGAAGTAAGTCCGACAGGGGAAGACCAATACCATATGATTTCACTTATATGTGGAATCTAAAAGAGTTGAACTCAGAAAGAGTGGAATGGTGGTTACCAGAGTCTGGGGGGGGGGGATGGGGAGATGTTGATCTAAAGTATAAACTTTAAGTTGTTTTTTTTTGTGTTGTTTTTTTAAGTAACCTTTATCCCCAACTTGGGGCTTGAACTCATGACCCAGAGACTGAGAGTCGCATGCCCTACCAACTGAGCCAGCCAGGTGCCCAAACTTTAAGCTTTATAAAATGAAGTTCTGGAGATTTGATGTATAACATGGTGACTGTAGTTAGTAATACTGTGTTGCATACTTGAAATTGAATATTCTCACCACACAAAATGGTAACTATATACGAGCATCAAATCATTACGTCGTACCCTGTAAATTTATACAGTTTTGGTCAATAAATAGTAAATAAACATTGCTTCCTTAAAGTTGAGGGGAAAAGCAGTCATCTGACTGGCAACAAAAAAGAAAGAATTATACAATTAATACATAAAAATTGGGGCGCCCAGGTGACTCAGTCGTAAGCGTCTGCCTTTGGCTCAGGGTGTGATCCCGGCATTCTGGGATCGAGTCCCACATTGGGCTCCTCCGCTGGGAGCCTGCTTCTTCCTCTCCCACTCCCCCTACTTGTGTTCCGTCTCTCGCTAGCTGTCTCTATCTCTGTCAAATAAATAAATAAAATCTTTAAAAAAATAAAAATAAAAATAAAAATAGAAAGCTTCTACATGGTAAAATCACCATAAAGTCAAATCAACAATCACCAGGCTAATTTACTTAATGATACATGAAGAGCTTCTCCAGGTCAGTGAGAAAAAGACCAATAGAAAAATTGGCAGAGGGTATGAAAAGGAAATACAAGTGACTCTCAAATATATGAAAGACGTGTCACCTCTCTTATAAGAGAAATGCAAATTCAAACTAAAAGGAGATGCCATTTTTCACCTGTCAGATTGGCCAATGTTAGAAAGTTGAATAATACCATGTGTTGGCAAGAATGTGAGGGAACGGTCAGTCTCATATGGTACTGGCAGGCATACAAACTGGTACAACCTCTATGAAGGGCAAAGTGTCAGCATTTATTAAAATTACAAATGTGTCTTATCTTTGGCATAGCAGTTCTTAGGTTCTATAAAGAAAATAGCTCTATCATCATACAAATGACCTCTGTGTTGTTAAATCCAGTGGTCAGTTCTTACTAGTCTGCCTCTTACTTGATGTCTTAGTGGCATTTAACCCGGTTGATCGTTCCCTCCTCTTTCAAATATTTTGCTTGGCTTCTTGCATGCCCCATTGCTTGGTGTTCTTTCATACTTACTGTTTGTTCCTTCTTGGACTCTTTTGTTGGATCCTGCAAAATATTGAAGAGCCCCAGGGCTCAGGCCAGGAGTGCTCCAGACTTTCTAAGTGACCTCATCCAGCCCCAAATTCTGCACATTGCTGGATGTTAATCTCCAGCTCTGACCTCTTTGCTGAACAGCAGACTTCTCTCTCCAGCTGCCTTCTCAGCAGCTCCATCTGTGTGTTGGATAGGCCGCTCAGACTTCACATGTGCAAAGCTGAACTCCTGGTATTACCTGCCAAACCTGCGCCTCCCATTGTTTTCCCATTTTGTCCATTTGCTCAGGTCTAAGAACTGAAGTCATCCTTGACTTCCTTCTTTTTTCATAGCCCGTGTCAAGAATTCTGTTGGTTCTGCCTTTAGAAGAGTCAGAATGTTACCACTTCTCATTGTCCCCCTGTTACCCCTTTAGTCTAAAACCATCTTCACTTCTCTCCTTGGACTATCCTAGATCTTCCTAATGGTTCTTATCAAACCCTTGTTCAACCTTGCAGTCTAGGCTCCATGTGGTCTTCCAGCGATTCTGTTCCAGATGTTTGCTTAGAACCCCTCAAGGGCATTCTTCTTCACTTGGGATAAGTCCTTACCTCCTTAGCTTGTTCTGTGAAGCCCTCTATGACCTGTCCCCCTTCTCCTGCTCTTTTCCTTGCTTATTCTGCTCTAGCCATTCTGGCCTTTCTACTTTGACCTCGTAGCCTCAGGGCAGGCCTTGTTTCTGAGGGTACCTTTCCCTAGAGAGCTAAGGGTTTGTTTTCCTCACTTCAGTCAGATCTGTGCTCAAACATCCTCTTAAGAGAGAGACCTTCCCTGACCTCCCTGTCTAAAAGAGTACTCTGTTAATTTCTGCTTCCTTATTTGGTCTTATTTTTCTTGTTAGTACTTCTGACCACCTGACTTTATTTTTGTTTATTGTCTGTCTTCTTCCATTAAATTGTACATTCCAAAAGAACAGGGCCTTTGTTTTGCTTATTGCTGTATCCACAGTGCCTGGAACAGTGATTGGCACTGAGTAGATGTTCAGTGAATATTAGTTGAATGAATGAGTGAATGAATGTATGCATTCTACCAATGTATTCACATTTGGGAAGTGATTCATGTACAGGGCTGTTTATGGTAGTGTTGTTTTAATAGCAGAAATTGGAAATACCCAAAACGTCCATCTGGTCTGATTAAATAAATTGTGGTACAACCATATAATACAATCCCCAGTGGGGATATGTACGATTTCATTTATATGAAGACCCAGAACAGGCAAAACTAATCTCTGAAGGTATAAATCACAATAGCGATTGCCTCTGGGTTGGGGGCACTGACAGGAAAGAGTCACAGGGAACTTTCTGGGGAGATGGAAACATGTACCCTTGTAAGAGTGTGTATGGGATCAGGTGCATGCATTAGTCATACTGATTGAACTGTACCCTGACAATCTGTAAATTCCAGTGAATGTGAATTATAATTCAGTTACAACAAATTGCATTTTCTAAAAATGAAAAACGAACAAATGAATTGTGTATCGAGGTAGTGGCATAATCGTACAAGAAATTAAATCTTTCATGTGACTTTAAAACAGTGTGTTGATTGAACACCTCTAGTGGGATCTATCCTTAGGCTAAGAAGAACTACAAAGAAACCCTGAACAGCATGCTGTTAGGGGTTTTATGGTTAATAGTGCTATTAACTTGAAGCTATTAAATTATATAATTATATTAATGGTATTTTCAGCATAAAGATTATAAGCATAAAACCCAAGAAGTTAAAAGCTCAGTAACTTTTTTTTTTTTTAAAGATTTTATTTATTTATTTGACAGAGAGAGACAGCCAGCGAGAGAGGGAACACAAGCAGGGGGAGTGGGAGAGGAAGAAGCAGGCTCCTAGCAGAGAAGCCTGATGTGGGGCTCGATCCCAGAATGCTGGGATCACGCCCTGAGCCGAAAGCAGACGCTTAATGACTGTGCCACCCAGGCGCCCCTCAGTAACTTTTTTTTTTAAGATTTTATTTTTAAGTAATCTCTATACCCAACATGGGACTCAGACTCACAACCCTGAGATCAAGAGTTGAATGCTCCATCTACTGAGCTGGCCAGGGGCCCCGAAAGCTCAGTAAATTTATTTTTTTATTATTTATGTGCCCCAAAATCTCAGTAACTTTATTTTTTTTATTATTATTTAAGATTTCATTTATTTATTTGTTTGAGAGAGAGTGCAGGCACAAAAGAGCGAGAATACAAGCAGGGGGAGGGGCAGAGGGAGAGGGAGAGGGAGAAGTAGGCTACCCGCTGAGCAGGGAGCCCCACATGGGGCTCTGTCCCAGGACCCTGGGATCATGACTGAGCCAAAGGCAGATGCTTAACTGACTGAACTACCCAGGTACCACAAAAGCTCAGTAACTTTAAATCTGAAATGGAAATACCAGTATAACCCATAATTCATTTTTCTCTTCAATTATTCCTTTTATTGTTTTTGTTCTAGTATGTAGTTCCTGTCTGCCATTGAAAAGCCTCAGAAGCGTTGACAACACAACAGCACCAGTACCTAAATCGAGGTCTCTAAATATCATTTCCCACTAAGAACCAGGGCTCCTTAGAGAAACAGCTGAATTCAGATCTGGGGCAGGCAATGCTTACAATGAGTCTGAGATGTTACAGCGACAAAAAAGATTAAAGATTTATGTCAAAAAGATATGAGATAAACAAGTTTTTTAAAGCATTACTGGTAGAATATATGTGATAGGCCTATGGGTGGTTACTGTACAATTCTTTCAGCGTAGCTGTATGTTTGAAAATTTTTATAATGAAGTGCTGGATGAAAAAAGAGACGGGAGCCAACCTGAAGTAGCTCTTGCTGGTTGAAGGTGGCAGCATCAAAAGACAAATGACTGCAGTCATTGAAACACAGGAAGTATTAACATTTACTAGTTAGTGATCCAGCAGTAACAACAAAATATTTGGAGGTTGCTTGCACATCATCTCATTTTTCTAAAAATCAGTAAATTAGGAGGGAAGAAAGCATTTATCTTGCCTTTCCTATATTAGGGTAATCAGTCAGTGGGGAAGTTTCTTCGTTGTGGAAATTTCAGCTAATATATATAAAAGGGACAGTGGAATTAGAAAATTATCATTTGCATTCCCTAATACAATTACGGATATAGACGGGTGTCATTAATAGACGCTAAAACCGGTCAAAGAAAGGCGGATGGTAAGCTCTGTCACGGACACATCATATGACAGTACTTGACACCAGTTTCATCTCATCACTAAAGGTGACGTCAGATCTTACTATCTGATAGTGTGATGCTGTAGCAAGTATGTGGCACGGGCAGTGACGTTTTCTTGCCAGAACAAATCCAAACCTGATTAGGCTTCAAGATCCTGTACCACCGGGGTACAGGAACCATGGGAGAGAGAGGACCAAGTTGAATATTACCACTGAGGGAAGAAATTAGCAAATGCAGGAATGTGCAAAATCCTGCAAGATAAATAGATGATCTGTTTTCTTTAACAAATAAGTGGCTTGAAAACAATGGGTCAGGAGGGGGAACTGTTTTAGACTAAGGCGTACAAGTCATATCAACCAAATACAATGTGTGGGCTTGGTTGGGATCTTCATTTAAATAAACCAGTTGTAAACTAACATTTTTTAAAGGATTGGAGAAATTTGAATATAGCCTGTTCATTAGATGATTGTAAGAAATTGTTCATTTGCTAGGTATAATAATGACATTGTGGTTATATATATTTTTAAAGATTTGTTTATTTATTTTAGAGAGAGAAGAGTGTGCACATTCGCTAGTTGGGGGAGGGGCAGAGGGAGCGGGAGAGAATCTTCAGCGGACTCCTTACTAAGCCAGGGTAGGGGGGAGCCTGACACAGGGCTTGATCTCCCGACCATGATCATGAGCTGAGCCGAAATCTGGAGTTGGACCCTTAACTAACTGAGCCACCCAGGTGCCCCATGATCATATTTTTTTTAAGTCCTTATCTGTTAATGATAATGTAGCTGAAGTATTTAGTGATGAAATATATTGATATCAGGGATTTGCTTTAAAATATTCTGGGAGTGGGGTTTAGGTGAATAAAACATGATAGGCAAAATGTTAATAATTACTAAAGCTGGGTAATGAATACTTAGAGATTCATTATATATATATATTTTTTAAGATTTTATTTATTTATTTGACAGAGAGACAGCCAGTGAGAGAGGGAACATAAGCAGGGGGAGTGGGAGAGGAAGAAGCAGGCTCCCAGCGGAGGAGCCTGATGTGGGGCTCATTCCCAGGACCCTGGGATCACGCCCTGAGCCGAAGGCAGACGCTTAACGACTGCACCACCCAGGCACCCTTCATTATATTTTTCCTCTGCTTTTGTGTGTGTTTGAAATTTTCTAAAATAAAGGAGTTTTTAAAGCTGCCATGTGATCATTAAAAGAAAAAAAGAGGAGGTTCTTTGGTATGTAGTGATGAGATGATTTCTGCGATTTAAGTGAAAAACTAAGGATAGTCTGTGTGATGGCTTACTATTTGAGATAACAAAGAGGAAAAAATAATGTGTATCTATTTATACTCGTATATGCTAAGATATCTCAAGAAGCCTTCGTAAGAAGTGCCTCTGGGGACAGACTTAGGATAGAAGGCTTACTTTTCACAGAATGTCCTTTTGTACCTTTTTAACAAGTGCAGTGTGTACTATTGAAAAAATAGGTTATAAAAAAAGAGGGAAATTAGGAAGCACTCTTCCCAGGCACACACACCTGTGTGAATTTAGAACAATAGAATGTGAATGCTGGTGGGGATTTCGAGATTATTCGAACAACCTCATTTTAAAGGTTGAGAGTCTGAGAAAGTTGAAGTCTGGATTTTTTTTTTTCTTTGTAGTCACATGGCTGATTGGTGTGAGGCCGACTTGTATGCCCTGCTCTATAAAGTAGACAGCATACAACTGTGGTTTTCAACTTTGCCGTCTTGAGTTAGATTGAAATACGATTGATCTGTTCAGGCCACTCTGGGGACACGATGCATACCTACCTGCCTTTGAGTCTGCAGTGGATGTCTCTTTATGAAACCGTATTTTGGAAGACTTCATTTCTGTATGGCCCAGCAAAACCAGCGTATTGATGCACAGTGATTTTACAGTGTATTCCTACAGTAGTTCTAAGATCGTGTGTGGGAAAATAATGCAGTTTATGGATGTCAGGAATGTCGTTGCTGTGGCTTCGTTTGTTTTAATGACCTCAAGAAACTTGAACGTTCTAAATATTTCATTCACTCTTATTTGGCTTTCAGAAATTTCCTAGGGAATAATGCTTGGCATTCTTCTTGGCCAGTTATAAAAATCTTACATGCTTGTTCTAAAATATTCAAGCTGTACACAAGGTTTTAAAGAAATGCCTTTAAAGAAAATGCCTTCTCCTCCTTAGTGGCACCAGTTGGACTGTACAGAGGCAGTCATTGTTGCGGGGGTGAATGCTTTCAAATGGACATTGAAATTGAGGTTGTGAAGTTCCCATTACATAGAGTGCAGGAAGCTTAACTTCTAGAGGTGCCTCAAACTTTTTTCTTTTCCCATTCCTCCCCTCTTGTTTGTCTCTTGAAAAACAGGTATCTCTGACCACCTGTTGACCCCAATTAAAAGCCTTAGTCTATGCATCCTTTCACAGCACCCTCCTTTCTGAGTAATTACCAGTCCCTGCCATTGCTGTCCCCTAAATGTGACTTAGCTACTTGTTGGTCCCCATCTCCAGGGATGCCAATCATCGGTTATCCTCTCTACCTGACCTGTCCCAACTCCAGCCCATAATTCATTCATCTTCCAGATTCAGTAGGCTTCTAACACAAATGAAATTGCCATCTTCCTCTTTAGACACCAACAAGGATTCCCAGTTGTCTTCAGATGCTGTAACTCTTTGATAATGTTTGCTATAGGAGTTTTCCCAGTCTAATTTATCTGCTTCCTCCGTTCCCCTCTTTTTCGTTCCCATCGTGCACCCTACACCGTTATCAGACTACTCAGATTTCTCAGCATTCTGTGGATAGAACACACTTTCCACATCTGTGCCTTGGCAGTTGCGATGCCCCTGTCTGGAGCACCTCTCCTTCCTGGGCTCGGCAAAGTCCTCTGGGCCCAGTTCACATGTTCCTTCTTGAGAAGTGTTCCGGGACCTTCTCAGAGTCTTCCCCCCTCTCTCATATCAACATGTTGTTATAGCTGCTCGGGCCCTTCATTAGATCAAAGGTTGGCAAACTTGCTCTTAAAGGACCAGATAGAAATTATGTTTGGCTTTGCGGGCACTTGATCTTTATCGGGACTATTCAGCTTTGCCCTTGTAGCTTGAAAGTAGCCATGGGCTGTAGGTGAGTGAACGAGCATGGCTGTGCTCCAATGAACTTTATTTATGGACACAGTAATTTGAATTTCATAGAAATCCACATGTTCCCAAATATTCTTCTTTTGACTTTTTCAAACTTTTTTCTTTTTTTTTAGGTCATGGGCCGTACAAAAACTGGCGGTAGGCTGAATTTGGCCCATAGGCCACAGTTTGCCAATCCTTGCATGAGAGAGTGGGCTGTTCAGGGGTAGGCTTTATGTATTTTTATACATCTCTGCCTCCCACTCACCCCCCTTCCTCCATGCCTCACTTCCTTTATAAGCAAGTGATGACTGGACAGCAGTTGTTTATGGAATAAATGCTTCAGTGAGGAATTACTTGAATTATGGTAGTGTCTAAACATGTGAAAAATAACAGAGCCTCGTATTGTGGATTAGTAGCCATTTTTTATATTTATTAATAAATGTTTTCAGAAAAGAAAGCGTACAGAGTTGCATAACATGGGGGGGAGTTCACAGTCCTCCTCTACGTAGAAGACAGCTCTGGCCGAGGAAGATGTAATAAACAAGCAAATAGTCTCTGCTCATACAACTGGTCCAAATCCTTGATTTGAATTCAAGATTAGATCAGAATGCCTTCTTCATCTTCTCCCTTTATCCAGTGGCAGTTAAGTTTTCAGAGGGTTTTTCATATAGGGCTGGCTACATCATGGGTGTAACAGGCTCTCAGCGGCCTGGTGGTCAGAATCAGACATGTAGACTGGGTTTTGAATCCTAGCTCAGCACTGACCTTTTCTGTGCCCTTTGCCACATCACCAGATCATCTAAGGCTTGGTTTCCTCATGGCTGTAATGGCAAGCATTGAAAAATACCCAGCTTGTGTGGTTGTTTGAAAATTAGGAAGAGTATATTAAAAATAGAATGTGTAAAATGCCAGCACCTGGCACAAAGTAGGCACTGAATAAATATTACCTGCTGTTGTTGGTATTTATTTCCCCCCAGGATTAGTCTGTTTTCTTTCAGTATATACAGAGGTTGTGGGAGTGGGTTAAGGTTTACGGAAATCGCCTGAGACACTCCAGTAAGTTATGTTGAAACAGTGTCATCCAACAACTTGCAGTCTTCTTTCATATAACCTGCAGATTGAGCCAAGTTTATTGGTTTCTTTAGTCTTCTTTTTAGAAATAAAGTCATTGACTACCAGGCGATATAAATGCTTTTGTGTGGTTGTCTTAACATTTGGACATTAGTTGGGGAAGAGCGGGCAGTCCCTCGCTCAGAAGGCTAGTGTTACACTGTGTGCCCTGGGACTCCTACTTAAGAATGCCGTGCAGGAGAGTTTGTGTCTCTGACCACCTTTTCATATTGTTCTTAAAATACCTTGTTGTTTCCAAAGTAAAACTGTCAGAATATCTGTTCACAGCACGATACGGTGTTTCTTTGTACTAGACAGGGAATATCCTTTCATTAAATAAACAGCCTGATTCGCTAGATAAAGAGAAGGGATGTTTATAAGGCATTTTGTAAACTGACTGTTTATGTCTACTTGTTCCTTACTTTAGCAGTATTTTGAGCTCCTGTGTAGGAAAAAAATAGTCAAAGGGTAAAATGGCTTCAAAACCCTAGGAACTGATCCTACTAATGCTTGGCCCTGTGATAATTTATTGTTTTAACTTGAACAAGTTATTTGACTTCTTGCTGAGCTTTACTCATCTTTTAAATATTTTTATAGGGTCCTTGTGCATAAGAACTTGTGGTAGCTGTTCTGTAAAGTATTCTGTATGGGGTACCTGGGTGGCTCAGTGGGTTAAGCATTCAACTCTTCATCTCAGCTCAGTTCTTGATCTCAGGGCTCTGAATTCAGCCCTATGTTGGGCTCCACACTTTGTGTATATATGTATATAAAATATATTCTGTAAAAAATAGTAACACTTCTGTTTATCTGGAATCCAAGCAAGTGCAGATAATTATTTGTTATTATTTTGGTCATTTTTTAAATGTTACTTGTTTTTAAAGATTTTATTTATTAATTTGAGAGAGAGAGATAGCAAAGGAGAGAGAGTACGAGCAGGAGGGAAAGGGAGAAGCAGACTCTCTGCTCAGCGGGAAGCCCTGTATGGGGCTCGATACCAGAGCCCTGGGATCATGACCTGAGCCAAAGGCAGCCACTCAACGAACTGAGCCACCCAGGCACCCCTGGTCTTATTTTTAAGAAGGGACCCAGAAATGATTAGAAGGGCTTTGTCTGTAGAAGCAGTTTGCAGGGCATATCACAGATTTCACCGGGTGCAGTCCTCATGCCATCTGGGTTAGCAGCAGAGCTCTCTGGCAGTAGTGGCAGTGCTGAGGGACTGTCCAATGTCAGGGGCATTGCATTGTTGGAAATGAGATCATGTTGGGTGCATTCCTGAATATAGTTTTTTGGAAATTAGTAATATGTCTAAGATCTGTAGCTCGTTAATCAGGATTTCCCATGATGGAGATTATCACCATAGATAATCTGATTTTTTAAGGAAAATATTTCCAGTACTTTAACATGGGATACATGGACTATATTAACCCCACCTGCTCTCGGTGATGGGAGAAACTTTGCTGATACCAAGCGGGGTGGACAATAAGTAGGGAGGCTGGGGATAGCTCCTCTAGCTAGAACTTTGCAAATACGTATATTCTGTCTTGTGTTAGTCTCATCCTGGCTCGAGGAGTCTAAGACCATTTTTTCCCCAAATCTCTTTTTTCCTCTTCTTAGCTCCAGTCCCACATTTATGTGTTGTCCACTAGAAATATTCATTAACATCTCATACTCTCAATTCATATGATCAGAAGATATCCTCCCTGAGGTTCCCTTTTCCACTGACCTTTCGCATTTTCAGTGGTGAAGGGCAGCTCCACCGTTGGCCTAGCCCATCATCTGTCAATCACTTGGTCCTGTGGCTGCTTCTTTCTGTTCATCTGAGAACCTGTAACTTCCTTCCCACTCCCACTTCTGTCCTCATCCTTTCTCAACCCAAATTAAATGCAGAAACCTGTTCTACCAGGCTTGCCCATGTCCAGCTCAAGTCAAAGTGACCTTTCTAAAACCCAAGTTGGGAGGAACTCTCCTAGCCACTTCTAGTTTGGCGCTGCCCAGAAGGAATTAATTTTTGTTTAAATAAACTCTTAAAATTAAAAACAGAAACAAATGGGTTATGTTATTTCTTTGCTTAAACAACTTCCTTGACTTACCCATTGCCTTCAGGTTTCAGTCCAAATTCTTGATAATTGGACCCCTGCCTTTTTGTTCAGCCTCCCTAAGTAACCCCTTCTGTATGCTTTCTGCACTCCTTTTTTAAAGCACTCATTTGTTCATTACATCATTGGACCATTCTTTCATTTGCTTATTAAACTTTTATTGGCCACTAATATGGGGCAAGCTCTATGCTTAAGGCTTGGTTATGAGGTGGTCAACAGAAGAGACCCTTAGACCCTTCACTGACCTCTCACACTGATAATCAGGATAGGCTAGGTTATCCTGCAATGACAAATTAACCCTATAATCTCATTGTTTTAATACAACACAGTTGTATTGCGTGTTACAAGCCACTTTTCAGAGGCTGTGCTCTCCATAGGAACTCTTCCATTCAGAGGCCCCAGCTTATAGCCGCACCAACTGGAACTCACTGCGTCCTTGGGCACTATGACAGAGGAAAAGAGAGGCTGGATGGGCTTCTCCCTGCCTCAGCCCAGAAGTGGGGTGCGTCCCTTCTGCTCACATTTCCTTAGCCAGAACTAGTCAGATGGTCTCACCTAATAGCAGGGGGGCTTGGAATACCATAAACAAGAACGTAAAATATCTGGTGACCATTATGCTCTCCGCCACATTTACTGAATATAAACAGTTACCTGACTTCTCGTCTGTCTTATCCACTGGACTTTAAATTTCTCAAGAGCTGAGGTTGTATCTGCCTTACCTTTATGTCCTAATAAGCGCAAGGGCACATAGTAGCCTTCCGATTTTTGTTGAATAAATGTCCTTCTTGAGCTTGGTTTTAACTCAAGTCACTTCCTTTAAGAAACCTCTTACCATCCCTCTACTGCCTTTTCCCCTCCCCCTCCCCCGGCCCCCAGCCTGGGTTAGGTGTCTCTTTTCAATCTTTGTGGTATCCCATGCCTACCTTAACCAAAGCATTTCTTACTCTGTATTATTACTCTTTTTCTGTCTTTTTGTTTTTCTTCCCGTCTCCACTAGATACTCATTTCCTTTAGGGCAGGGGTGCTCTTTTATATTCTTTTTTGTAAGATTTAAGTTATTTATTTGAGAGAGAGACAGAGAGCAGAATGAGTGAGAGAGAACACTAGTTGAGGGGGAGCGGCAGAGGGAGAGGGAGAAGCAGAGCATGGAGCCCGATGTGGGGTTTGATCCCAGGACCCTAAGATTGTGACCTAAGCCACCTGGGAGTCCCTCTTCTATATTCTTCTGAAAATTTGTATTAAGGTTTTTAAAATTGCTTTAATAATGTTTAAGAAATAAAACATTACTGTTCCAAGGTTAATTAAACCCTTTATGTAAATCTTCCCCCATTAGGTTTATTATTCCCACGGATTTCTTTAGTCTTTCCTTGCATACATGTGTCCCTAATCAATATAATGATTTTCCTCTGTGTCCATGTGGATAACAACTTGTCCCAGCCCAACCTGTTGATTTCTTCCTGCTCTGTGGGACCACCTGTATCATAAATACAGGAATTGGGTGTGGTGTGTTCTATGGGTACATTTATCCATCTCTGCACCGATATCACCTGTCTTGTGATAAGAGTTTCATGAAAGGTCTAATACCTGGTTGTCCAGTCCCCAACTCTGATCTGCCTTAAAATTGCAGAGATTTAATCTGCAACTGTCATTCCTGGCTTATGATGATGCTTAATGAATGTTTATTGAATAAATAACAAATTCTGTGGGGTTTTTTTCCCCTTAGTATGTCATTTTCAGATTTAGGAGCTTTGCCATTTAATTTCAGATAATTTTGTATTTAAAAATCAAGCTTCAGAATTGGAATTTACTGACCAGAAGCACCATTTAGTGTTTTATAAGATAAGAAGGAGTAAAGCCTCCGGCTAAAGTAAAGAATGTTTTGGGTTTTTTTTGCAGTAAATTTTCAGTGGGTTGTCAAGGAAACTTACCCAGGAGAACTGTTTACGGGTAATAGTGTTTGCTTTGAAGTGTGACTACAAAGTAATGAGGCTTGTTTTTCCCAGTGTCGGTATTATACGTAATATTACCTCACATAGGCATACTTCGAATGTGCAGAGTAATAACACTTCTAGATTTACTGATTAATATTTCACATTGATTGAAATTTAGAAATTAAATTATATTTTATATTAGAGGTTTCCTTTGCTTTGGCCTGGAATTGTCCCTGTAAACGTCTTTCATTTGGTCTATAACCTAGTTGGATGGCGCTCGTCAGCCTTTCAAGCAAATGCTTAGGTTTAGAATGGCTGCGTAACACTTTGCCAAGAAGTGGGAGAACTCTAGGAGGAAAGACTACATGTTTTTATAACAAATCAGTGAAGATTAACCCATTTTTCTACTCTTTCTTCTTGAGGTTTCCTGGCAGATTGGATTGTTATGACTTAAATGCCATTATCTAGAGTCTTTGGAGGACTTTAAAAAAAAAACTTTTTAACTTAAATTAACGAACATGATTGTGTTTGGTTTATTTTTATTTTGATAAGGAATTTTTTGGGTAAGTTTTTATCTGAATTCTAGCTAGTTAACATACAGTGTAATATTGGTTTCAGGAGTAGAATTTAATGATTCATCATTTACATATTAACACCCTGTGTCATTACAAGTGTACTCAATAAGGAATTTTTTTTAAATGTAAGATTTGCCACAGTTATCAAGATAGGAGAAGGAGTGTGGCAATGATCTCCTTTTCTTTTATGGAAATAGTGTATTATTTCCGCCGTATCATTTAATATTATATAAAACTAAGGATAACTTTTGGGAAGGCCACTCCCCTGGAGTGTAGACTCGTATGTAGAAAGTAGTAGCACTGACTCCTAAATTTAGCTTTTAAAAATTTACTGTGATCTTAAAACCAGTTTTATTTTATTGAGGTGAAGTTCACATAACATGACATTAACCATTTAGAAGTGAACAAGTCATTGGCCTTTAGTACCACTAATTCAGTGGGATTTAGCAACCATTATCCAGTTTCAAAACACTTTTTTACTCCCAAACAAAATCCTGTACTCTCATTAAGCAGTTACTCTCCAATCTTCCCTTCCCCCAGTCCCTGGCAGCCGGCAGTTTGCTTTCTATCTCTGGATTGACCCATTCTGCCTCTTTCACATCAGTGCGATCTTACAATATGTGACTTTGGAGTCTGGCTTTCACTTAGCATCATGTTTTAAAGTTGATCCGCTGTGTAGCGTGTATCAGTGCTTCATTCTTCTTATGTGAGGACTCTTCCTGTGCTTGTGTTTGCCACGTTAGCCATTCATTCACTGATGGACTTTGAAGTTGCCATGCTTTGGTTACAGTAAATAATACTTCTGTGAACATTTGTGTAGAAGTATGGGAGCACCTGTCCGCAGTTCTTTGGGGTATATACCTAGGAGTGGGATTGCTAAATCATATGGTTTTTTGTGTTTTTTTGAGAGAGAGAAGGGATGGGGGTGCAGAGCGAGAGGGAGAGAGAATCTCAAGCAGACACCCCGCTGAGCGCAGAGCCCGATGCAGGGCTCCATCTCACCACCCTGAGATTATGACCTGAGCCAAAATCAGGAGTTGGACGCTTAACTGACTGAGCCACCCAGGCGCCCCTTATGGTAGTTTTTTAACTTTTGAGGAACCGTAAACTTTCCACAGCGCCTGAACTATTTGACATTCTTACTCAATGTTTGAGGGTTCCAATTTTTCTGCATCCTTGCCAGTTCTTGTTATTTTTAAAATTATAGCCATTCTTGTGGGTGTAAAGTGATATCTCATGCCGGTTTTACTTTGCACTTTCCTACTGACTAATGATGTTGAGCATCTTTTCATGTGCTCCTTGGCTATTTGTAGATCTTCTTTGGAGAAATGCTGCTTGTCTTTTTGTTGTCATTGTAAGAGTTTTTATATTTTTATGTATGCATATTTTAGACAGCAGACCCTTATCAGATAGATGATTTGCAAATATTTCCTCCCATTCTGTAAGTCGTTTTTTCACACTCTTGATCATGTCCTTTGATGCACAGAAGATTATTTTGATGAAGTCCAGTTTATCTAATTTTTCTCGTTCATGCATTTGGCATCATGTCTAAGAATTCAGCATATCTTACCAAATTCGAGGTCATGAGGATTTATTGCTGTTTTATTTATTTTTTAGTTTTTAAATTATTTTTTTAAGTAAACTCTGCCCCCACAGTGAGGCTCAAACTTGTGACCCCAAGATCAAGAGTCACATGCTCTACCAACTGAGCCAGCCAGACACCTCAGATTTATCTCTGTTTTACAGTTTTAGCTCTTACATCTAGGTTGTTGGTCCATTTGGAGTTAATTTTTTATATGGTATGTGCTGGGAGTACAATGAGGACTCTTACTTTAAAAACAAAATTTCATACAACCTTCCACATCATACTTTTAATATCTCTTAGATTAAACATTTATACACATCACCCCAAAGCTCCTGTGGGTTTCATATTATTTTAAATTATTTGGAATTATGTAAAGTAGAACCTACATACATTTAAAAAACAGTACTCGTAAATATAAAGACATTATTTTCTCCATCTGTGGGCTGCGTATTGGTGACTGTACATGGATTCATGGATCTCCTTCTTAACTCCGTGGTCCCCTGTGAGTCAGCAGGTTGCAGATTTCGTAGAGGAGCACTAGAGAATCTATCATGACATGAAGAAGAGGGATTAAGGATGAAGAAAAAGGTAGAATTTCTGAGGGCCCATATACTTTCAGAAACCTCAAGGGAGAGATGGGAGAGGACCGGCAGGTAGGTCGCGGGAAGTCAGTGGTAGAATCTGCAGGGGCTACAGAGGATGTAGCATTTTCTTCCAGGCAACAAGGATGACTGCAGAGTAGAAGTGAAGTGCACAGGGGAATATGTTTGGAATAGGGATGGAGGCTCAAAAGACCTCATCAGAAAGTGATAGTATAGGGAGCTGTAAAGGATTCTTTTCATTTTGGAAGTAATGCCAACCTAATTCTACCTCCAAGGGAAGAGTCCAGCTAACTGTTTAGCATCTGCCCTAGAGAGGGATAAGGAGAAGGAGTTGGGGACATTCTAGGATTTTATTTCAGCCATAACTAGGATGCTGGTTAATTTTACATTAGTAAACCATAGTCTGTATCAAGATTTTGTATGTATGTTTGGTTGGTGTCTTCTCATTTTTTAATGAAATTTCCTAATAAAAAAATTCTAGTTTTATCTCAGCTGAAAGCATGATGAAATTTTCCAACTTTACATATAGATGAGGGAGTTGGGTTCTCAGCGCACACTTAGAACTTAGGGTGGTGTGTTGTATTGGCTTGTGGCCATCGGATGGACCAGGAGCTGGGACACACAGGAGTGACGACCTGGGAGGGAAGGTGTTGGGACGATGGTGCCAACCAGGGCTAAGGCCTTCCTTCCTTCTGGCCAGCCCTTCACATCGCTCACACGCTTATCAGTGACTTTTTTTCTCCCCCCAATGCTTGTCAGCTCTGTGTTCAAAGGGCTTTAGGGAAGGGAACAAAGGAGAGGATAGATAGGACAAGTGACTGAGAGCCTGAGGGAAGGTAGAAGTAATGGCCACTGGTTCAGATGCTTCTGTTTTTACAAGGTGGATTGTGTACTCTTCCCACTAGAAACGAAAGCTCCCCTACCTATACCTGGAGAGGCATAAATAAAAAATAGGTCTCAGGTACTTAACTTTGTGTTGTTTAGAGTCTGAGTTTGTACAAATGTGTCTTTTTTTTCTTTTTAACTGCCCACGTGACCTCTGTGACTTTCAGGTGCTACTCGTGAGCAGTAGTCGCCATCCAGACCGATGGATTGTCCCTGGGGGAGGCATGGAGCCCGAGGAGGAGCCGAGTGTGGCAGCAGTCCGTGAAGTCTGTGAGGAGGTACGCGCTGAGCAGAAAGGGCCTGGCGGGACCTTGTAATCACGAATCTGTCATGTCTGTGTAGTTCTTTAATTCATCATCACTCACTGAATAAACATACTCGGGATCACAGAAGGAAGGCACTTAACAGTTACCATGTGCTTCCTTGATTAAAGGGATGATCGGGTTGTGACATGGTAATGTTTATCGGCCACTCTGTGCAGGGAGAGGGCTCTAGTAGTGACTGTATCTAATTCTATCGACAGTCTTTTGTGATTTCCCGTGGAGCTCTGTCACCATTGCCTCTGTTACCTGTGGCAGAAGATCAAGAACAAATAGTTCATCAGCCCTGAGAAACAAGAGGGACAGGCGGTATTGATATAAATGGCTCATTCTCATTAGTGATGAGGAGAAGGAGGAGAAGGCCGTCGTTCTCCTCTGGTTCGTGGGTCCTGGCCATAGAACAGTGGCTGAAGCAGCAGTTCTGTTAGCCAGAAGCTGTTGGTAATAGTGCTATTAGAGAGATAACAGTATCTTCTTTGGTTTTAGTCACACGATCTTCAGCATATATGTACTGAGTTCCTGGGCCGTGCCCAGTATATCTTACTAGACCCTCTAGAATAGGAGTCAGAAGAAGTAAAGTGTGGGACCCTTAGTTCCCTTACTTCAAGGG
Organism: Ursus arctos; assembly: GCF_023065955.2. NCBI lineage: Eukaryota > Metazoa > Chordata > Mammalia > Carnivora > Ursidae > Ursus > Ursus arctos. The sequence goes on along the minus strand of NW_026622997.1, from coordinate 29,628,026 downwards.
AAACCCTTACGGTTTGGGGAAACTGAGAAACAGATCGCAGTTCGACACCAGGAGGAAGGAACTAATGTTCCTCCATAGCCTGTTGTGTCACGCTGTTCTGCGCTCTGCTTATGTCATTTCACGAAAGACTGCTAACCTGGTGGTGTAAGTTTTCTCACCCCCGTTTACCTGCCCTGGCCACGTGGCTAGTACTTTTCTTTTTCCAGAGGGAATTTAAAACTGATTCTAAGGACATCTAAAATAGCACTCAGAACAAGTCTAAATCCTTCTTCTTCTCTTTTGGGTCCAGCCCTTGCTGAAGCCCTCGGAGACTAATCTTACCCTTGAAGTGCTTCAGGAATTCTTCCCTCGCTCTGAACTCCTACAGACTTGTTGGCTCGTATCCCTGTCATTTTATCATATATCTGGTGTCTGTAACTAGGCTATAATCTCTGAGAGCAAAAAGTCTGTTTTGTAGTTTAAATCCTCTCTGTGTGTTCCCTCTACACAGCTAGGTGAACAGAAAGTAATTAATACGTGCTTCTGTGACAGGTGGAACTATGGATGGAACAATCACAGTCCTGAAGAGATACCCAAATGGAAATGATCTGAGCGTAGGGAGCCATAAACACTGTCAGAGAGCTTGTGGGAGGCGTTCTCGCGCTAGTAAGACTTGGTGTCCTCCTTTCTTATCAGACCTGGGATGATGGGGAATGTGCGGGGGTAGGGTGACCTGGAGGGGCAGACGTGATTCTGCACTCTGCCTTCCCAGGCCTGAGGGCACCAGAATCTTTGCCTGCTCCTTTCTGGAGGATCTCAGAGGCTTGACTGTTCAAGTTACGTGTGGCAGGGCCCATTGGTGGGCCTAAGCTGCGTAACTTTAATTCAGATCCAGTTGAGTCCTGTGGGATCTGAGACACCTAAAGCAAATGTGATGTTCAAAGGAGCTTCTGTGGCAGTTGTAGATTCGGAAAGGTGGTTGGAAGACCTGAAATAGAGTGAGGGTTCTAGAATAAAGAGAACGGGAAAAGTTCAGAGACTTTGTGCAAAACTTGCTACTTGGTTCTAGGAGTTGTGGGGGCAGATCTGAGCGCTGTGCTTTAGTGGAGCCCTTTGGGTCTGGCGGCTGTCTCGGGAGAGCTTCTAGCAGATGCCATCACTGTTGTTGGATTCTGAGTATTATGGTTGAGTCCTCCGTGGGTTATACACGTGCAGCGAAGATGGAGAGAACTGGGTGACTGGAGTAGAAATGCAGTGAGCCGCAAGAATGGGTGTAGGGCGCCCTGTTCACCCTTAGTTTCCTGGTAATGCCCTCCGGCGCGTCAGTCGGTGAGAGGGAGGCTGCAGTGGGGGTGGGGCAGAGGGTAGTGACAAACAGCACAGTCCTGTCTTCCGATGTTCAGGATCCCCCTTACCTGCTGTCCACACGGGGTCCTGAGCTTGAAATTAAGCCCTGCTTGACTCTGAGGAAGTCCGAGGAGAATCATACCACACCCTGTACTTTATTCCAGCATGATTGAAAGGATAAATGTCTGTGAACTGCTTGCAACTTTAGAACACGGTACCCAATAAATCAAATGTTTGCACAAACAATAAAAATTAGTGAAATGTCATTACAGAAACAAACATTCCAGTGGCTTCTATGAAAATAAAATAGAGGGGATGGTTTTTCCAATTCCACATCCATCAACAGAGTACAAGACTTGGAATCAGAGAGGATGTAGATAGATATAGATATCTTTTTTTTTTTTTAATTGCCCTTGAAGGGTAGCTTTTGTAAGCAGAAATCACTATTCAGGGGTTTATTTTTTAGATTCCGAAATTTTACAACTTTTGTAAAGTACGCATTCAAAAACTTAGTTTTTTTCATAATGTTTACAGCTCTGACTGCTCTCTAGATGAACCTAGGAGATTTTACTAATCACTTTTGGATAATCCTTAGAACAGTTCATTAAAGAGCTTTAGATGTTTCAAATTGGATTCATACAGCTAAATAGAAGGGCTTTGTAAAGAACTTCAGTTGTCTGACTCAAAAAATAAAAACCTGATGAAGCTCTTCAACAAAATGTGCTGTGAATCTCATATGTTAAACTTACGGGTGCCTGGCTGGCCCGGGCAGTGGCGCATGTGACTCTTGATCTTGGGGTTTTGAGTTCAAGCCCCACACTGGGTGTAGAGATTACTTAAGTAAATAAATATTAAAAAAAAAAAAAAAAGTACAAATGAGGTGAGTCTTAGATTCTTTATTCCCATTAAATATATGTAAACTTACTAAGATTTTTAACTTAAAAACACAAGTCAGAAAGAAATTATTCAGGGGGCGCCTGGGTGGCACAGTCGTTGGGCGTCTGCCTTCGGCTCAGGGCATGATCCCAGCGTTCTGTGATCGAGCCCCACATCGGGCTCTTCCACTGGGAGCCTGCTTCTTCCTCTCCCACTTCCCCTGCTTGTGTTCCCTCTCTTGCTGGCTGTCTCTGTCAAATAAATAAATAAAATCTTTAAAAAAAAAAAAAAGAAAGAAATTATTCAATTATATTTTCAGAACTGAGGTTATGATCTAATAGGCCAAGTTTTTTTTTGTTAGTTTTTGTTTTGTTTTTTTAAGTACTCTCCGTGCACAACGTGGGGCTCAGAACTCATGACCCTGAGATCAAGAGTCGCATGCTCTACTGACTGAGCCAGCCAGGTGCCCCTAGGCCAAATTTTTTTACACATTATAAAATCGTAAATTATGTCTGGTCTCCTTCTTAACATAGAAATATTTTACTATTTTGATTCTCTTAAACCTTTCTATATTTCATACCCACCAGAGAAACCAGGCCCTCCCTGTTAACTGAGGCCAAGCCTCTTGGGTGGCCTGGTTGGAAATGCTGATCTCGCCCACTGTTGCTTTATCAAGACTCTGTAACTTCAACAGGCCGGTGGTTGTGGAGTCCACATTGGGCGGGAGTGTGTACTGAACGAACGCTCTGCTGTATCTGGCACACCTGGCTAACTTTGTCTTTCAACCTGAAGGTTCCTTCCTCCATCAAGTCTTTGATAGAGGACCCACTGTTCTTCCTGTGTGTTTCCCTTGCCATCTGTACTTCTAGCATCACGGTGTCTGTCATGCTATAATGATACTGCTTGTTTAGTTGTCTTCTGTGCTAGACTTTACCTTCTGTGTAGCCGGCTACCATCCTCTGTTGCTCACTGTTCAATCCCCAGTGCTTAACACATAGCAAGTACTTAACAAAATAAACGTTTCAGTCGTTGACGGGGCTACTAGAGCAGCCCCATAAATATGAGGTAGGCCCTTTGGGTTGTCAGGAGTAAACATACCCGCAGGTCTCTCAGTTAAATGAGGAAGAATATGCCAGTGTCACAGCAGCTGTCCAGCCAGGCCTTGCAGGACTGGAAACTTGGGTCACAGGAGCACAGGTAGGCCTCACTCACGGGGGCTGGAACGGCAGCAGGAATACAGTGTGGCTCCTGGAGCCTCATCACTGCGCCTGTGGCCCAGCCCCTGTCTTCCAGGGTGGATGAGCTGCCTTTCTAATCTCTTCTCAGCCTCCTGGCTTCTGCTCACCAGGTTCTGCGTTTTCCTTCCTGAGTGCACCGCTCACCTGTCTGCACATCTCACATTCAGCCTTCCCAGCAGAGATGACCTCACCTGGGGGCGAAGCTGCCGGGCCACATCATCAGCTCCTGGCCGTTTTGAAAACTTTTGCCTTAACTTTGCTTCGGTTGCTGGGTTCTTATTTCTCTTGCTGTGCTCAGAGCGCCAAGATCAGGTGCTGTCAAAGTATGGCTCACGCTTCAGAACACCTGCAGCAGCTCTGCTGGGAGGATCCTGTGTATGTAGTAAAAAAATATTTACTAACAAGGAAAATGTTTGTGACACGTTCCTAAGTGGTCAAAGCAGCCTGTGAAACAGCATTTATAATATAAAACCATTTAGCGGAAAGAAATGTGTGTGTCTATTTGTGTAGAAAAAATAAGTAATACAGCTTGCACACCTACTATGCGCCAAGTTCTGTTCTCAGCCTTTTGCAAATGTTGCCTCATTTACTCCTCTCCAGACCCTGTAAGATGGTGGAACTGTTACTGTCTGCATTTTATGGGTGAGAAAAAACAGGTTTGGTGAGATTAAGTAATTTGTCCAAACAGTTGTGCTCAGCCAGGTGTGCTCAAGGTACGATTTGAATCCAGAACATCTAGTCTCAGCACGCACACCTCTAGATGCTATGCTCCTTGAACGAATGTCTACTAGAATGTTCACAGTGGCTGTCTTTGGGTTAGCTCAGAGATCATCAAGTTTTCTGCATTGAACATATATTTATTTTATTACTAGAAAAATGTTCTGTATGAACATGAATGGAGTAAAATTATTAAGTAGTCTGTCATGGCCTTGTTGGACCAAGATACTATTAAACTCAATCTGTTTGGAAGCTTTGTTTAACCCAGCTTAAAAATTTCCAGCATATTGACTGAATTTCAGAAACTGATAAATCTGTAGCACTTGAAACATAGGCAGTCACATTTCAGGAGCTAAAATACTCATTTCAGAAACTGGACTCTGTGTTTTAGCTGCTTATGGTCAGAATCCTATTATAGTGACCTCTCAGAGGGTGAGAGGGCTGAGGCTGTCTCCCAGGGCCACCCAGGGGCCTTGGTAACAGTGCATCTCCAACCCAGGGCAGCAAAGGCTGGTGTGAGCCAGCCATGTGACACCCTCTGTAATCAAAAAGAAAAGCACCTCTTTGTGTAGTTTTCAGAGCTATTCTTTCTTGCTAATTCAGTAGGAAAGGTAAAACTGTTGGCTGACAGGGAAAGAGAGAGAAACTGGATCTGAGACCATTCTGTATTCTGTTTTATTCCCCATTCTCACCTCTGGCGAACCCAGAGCTTTATCACCAAGATAAAGAACATCCGAAAACAGAATCGGGAGAAAAATATGTGCATACCTTCTACTGCATCCTCTTCAAGGATGACAAAGATGGGTGCCTTCAGAGAAGTGTAGTCAGTGATGACAATGGAAAATGTATGGCCAAATGCCAGTTCCTTTTATCTGCTGCTTCGCGCCTGGACAAGGCCTGTGCCCATGGAGCCATGTCCCGCACACCATCAAGTATCCGTAGGCAGCCTGATCATGAATCTGTGACATAGGCACAGCTTAAACAAAGTGTAGCTTGCTCTCCGACTTTCTCACTTGGGCCGTGATAGCACGCTTGTCTGCGCCTCCTCTGGCTCTTCTCCACCTGCTGCTTTGCCATATAAACTCACCACCTCGGAAATTTCTTAGCTTAGTGAGGTCTTCCTATACTTCCCTGTACTTCTTGCTGCCCTTTCTCAAGTTTTTAATACACTGTACAAAAAAGTAAAAATGTCACAGCACATTTGACTTAATTTACCTTCATTTAGGAAAGTGTTTTTGAACGGCTAGGTGCCTTAACATAATATCAGGGGTCACATTTGCCTCAAGAGTACAGAGATGCTTTGTTGTTTATTACTGATCTTACATCATCCTATCAAGAATTTATTGTGACCCTTCTTGAGATCATGGAAGATGCTGTGATGAACTTTATTATTATTTTTAAAGATTTTATTTATTTATTCGACAGAGATAGAGACAGCCAGTGAGAGAGGGAACACAAGCAGGGGGAGTGGGAGAGGAAGAAGCAGGCTCATAGTGGAGGAGCCTGATGTGAGGCTCGATCCCATAACGCCGGGATCACGCCCTGAGCCGAAGGCAGACGCTTAACCGCTGTGCCACCCAGGTGCCCCTGAACTTTATTTTTATTTTTTTTATTTTTTTTATTTATTTATTTATTTATTTATTTATTTATTTATTTATTTATTTATTTTTAAAGATTTTATTTATTTATGTGACAGAGACAGCCAGCGAGAGAGGGAACACAGGCAGGGGGAGTGGGAGAGGAAGAAGCAGGCTCATAGCGGAGGAGCCCGATGTGGGACTTGATCCCGGTACGCCGGGATCACGCCCTGAGCCGAAGGCAGACGCTTTAACGACTGCGCTACCCAGGCGCCCCATGAACTTTATTTTTAAAATCTCTCTCTATATATATAAATATATATGTGTGTGTATGTATATATATATATATATATATTTTTTTTTTTTTTTTTTTTTTTAAGAGAGAGAGCATGTGCACAAGCCGACGGAGGGGGGTTTGGGGAGGGCAGAGGGAGAGAGAGAATCCTAAGCAGGCTCCTCAGCACGGAGCCCGACACAGGGCTCAATCTCACGCCCCTGAGATCATGACCTGAGCTGAAATCAAGAGTCAGATGCTTAATTGCCTGAGCCACCCAGGCACCCCATAAAAATCTATATCTTCTTGGGGCACCTGGGTGAGTCAGTCGCTTAAGTATCTGACTTTGGTCAGGTCATGATCTCGGGGTCCTGGAATCAAGCCTTGCATTGGGCTCCCTGCTCAGTGGGAGTCTGCTTCTCCCTCTCCCTCTGCCCCTCTGCTGCCCCCCCCACCCTACTTGTGCTCTTTTTCTTTCTCTTTGTCTTTGTCTCTCTCAAATAAATAAATAAAATCTTTTTTAAAAATGTATATCTTTTTATCCCAGTTCTTGTACTGTGTGTTCCCTGTCTCTGCCAAAAAAAAAAAAAAAAAGGTTGTACTCTCTAATGTATGTGTCCTGGCGACTAGAAAGCTCCATATGGAGCCTCAGAAATGTCTCTAACAGAGAAGCAGTATTTCATGGCTCTTGTTATACACAAGTAGAACATTTAAAAAGCCTATAACTACTTGGAAATAATTGAAGATACTGTTTTGTCACCCTTTCTCTTTAGGTCATAAGTGTTTGACTCTATTTAGAGCAGAGAAAAACATGAAGGCTCTGTGTGACTGTGTTGTATTTTTATCTTTATTTTTTGGCCTCAGCCTGAACTGTGTGAATGTGGGGATAGGGTATCACAGAATTTATTAGGGAAACAACATGATTCTTTTTAAGTCTCAGATTTTAATGACAAAATACATATCAGAATATATTAAGAATATTTTAAATCAGTTTAACGAGATAGGTAAAAGGTGGGGAGGTAATGTCATAGACCAGGGGTCCTCCAGCTCATGAGCTTGTAAGGAAGTGGATAAGCAGTTGACGTGCAGTGTAGCTGTAACCATGTGGGGAGAGCCTGCTCTGGTCAGGAGGACTCCGAGATCACAACCTGAGCTGAAGGCAAATGCTTAACTGACTGAGCCACCCAGGCACCCCTAATTTTTTTTTTTTTAAGACAGAGAGAAGCCCACGGGGTGGGAGGTGGGGGAGGGGCAGAGGGTGAGGGAAAGGGAGTCTCTCTTTTTTTTTTTTTTTTTAAAGATTTTATTTATTTATTTGACAGAGACAGAGATAGCCAGCGAGAGAAGGAACACAGACAGGGAAAGTGGGAGAGGAAGAAGCAGGCTCATAGCAGAGGAGCCTGATGTGGGGCTTGATCCCATAATGCCGGGATCACACCCTGAGCCGAAGGTAGACGCTTAACCGCTGTGCCACCCAGGCGCCCCGGAAAGGGAGTCTCTTAAGTGGGCTCCACACCTAGTGCGGACCCTGAAGTGGGCCTTGATCTCATTGACCCTGAGATGATGACCTGAGCCAAAATCAAGAGTTGGAGGCTTAACCGACTGAGCAACCCAGGCACCCCTAGGCAACTAATTCTTAAAAATTGTTTCTAAAATGTTAATCAAAATAATACATGCATATGGATTAAAACAACAGTAGTAATACTGAAAGGTCCATAATGAAAAACAACCAGGCCTGCCTGGGTGGCTCAGTCAGTTGAGCATCTGACTCTTGGTTTCTGCTCAGGTCATGATCTCAAGGTCATGGAATTGAGCCCCACATAGGGCTCTGTGCTCAGCAGGGCGTCTGCTGGAGATTCTCTCTCTCTCTCCCCCTCTCTCTCTCGCTCTCAAATAAAAATAAATAAATCTTAAAAAGTTTAGGGAAAAAAGAAAACAACCAAAACATTTGTTCTTAATGAAGTAAATGAGTTGTGTTTCAGATTTTTACTTTATTTTCAACTGTAAAGTGATAAGCTCCAGCCTCTTTGAAGAAGACAGTTTTTTTATTTTTCAGTCTCCTAAATGATAAGTAAAAGCAAATAAAGGTTTGTAATCTTGGCAGTATTTCACTGTTTAATGAAAATGTTAATATGAGAAAATACATCCAGACGTAAATTACTATAAATCAGGAGAGAAGACCATAAATCAATCTAATTTGTTGAAAAGCAGGTTTCATTTAAATACTGTTCTCTGAATTTCCAGGATTTAATTTTTAAGAAATTTAAAATTACATGAATATAAGTTATTAATAATAAGGTATATGTATGGCTATGTGCACCTATAGATTTATCTTAAAAATAGGTATAAAAATAGGCAAAGAATTTTTCTATATATTTGAACTTTTTTGAAATAATAAGTTGGTCAGAAAATAGCCATAAGTGTTTATTATGTGCCACCTATATTCATATCTTAGGGAAGAAACGATGAAGTACAACGATATTTTGGATTCCACTTTCTTTAAGACAGATTGTGTTTTTGTTAAGTACTACTGAGTCTTTATTTTTACTTGGGGAAGAAGATACTTTTAGCTCATTTGGTCACAGCATTATAGAATGCAAGAATCATCATGTCTCTTAAAACATCTTATTCTGATAATTAATTCCTTTTAAATAATTTTTTTTTAGGTAGGGGGCAGAGGGAGAGGGAAGGAGAGAATCCCAAACAGGCTCCACACCCAGTACAGAGCCCGACCCTGGACTCCATCTCACAACCCTGAAATCATAACCTGAGCCAAAATCAAGAGTTGAACAGTCAACTGACTGAGCCACCAAGGCGTTCCCCCCCTCCCTTTTAAAGAATTTAGTAGGAAATGTTCAGTGATGAAAACTTTCAGGAAATTTTTGTTTACCTAATATGGACATATAATTTTGTGTGTGGAAGCATCTTTATTCTGATCTCCTAGGAAAGCATATATACAAAAAGGCAGTAAAAGAAGAGCTTTTCCTTAGAAAAAATAAATTTGAATATATAAAATGAGCAGAGAAAGCATACCATGTTTTAGTGTGGAAGCCTGTGTGAGGCTGTTTTATGTTAGAGGACAGAATGAATCCTGCAGATCGCTGGCAAAGGCCCTTAAGTAAATCCGTATTGAATCTCCTGTTTCTGGCAGCTGAGAACTTGGAAAGGGCCTTTCCTCTCAGTTACAGTTCAGGGATGAAAGGAGACCTTGGCATAGACACCACCTCCAGTAAAGGGCCTGGCTGAGGCGCGTTGTGCTAATCCTCGTGCTCAGCTTTTGCTCTGTGCTCACGTGGCTGAGAGTGTAATTCAACTCTGGCCCTAGAGCAAAGAGGCCGCTCTCTTCTTTCGGAGGAGGGCACCTCTCCACTGTTACGAAATGGGAAATGGCTCCTCCTGGGTTTCTTCCATGATTACTTCTAGAGTCAACCTTAAAATGATTGACAATTTTTAGTGACTATCATTTTGGCTTTTGTAAAGATACTGAATAGATTACTCTCAGCTTTATGAAAAGTGGTTTTCAAAATGTTACTACGTATTTGTGTTAGTGAGCATTTTAGTTTAAATACATAGGTGCTTTAGACTATGAATTTCCATTAGAGTGGTCTGTAAAATTTTAAAACTTAAAAATAGAAACAGTATAATCTGAGCAATGCTGAGGGGACACCTGGCTGGCTTAGTCAGTGGAGCATGCGGCTCTTGATCTCAAGGTCGTGAGTTCGAGCCCCATATTAGGTGTAGGGATTACTGAACAGTGCTCTGAATGTGAGGGCTTTTGTGTGCTCCTTGTAGCACTTAGTGAGGTTGTTAGCATAGCCAGCTTGATTATTTGATTAAACTGGTGACTACTCTAGCTCACTGTTTTTCTGATTATAAAAATAATTCATGTTCCTAGCAGAATGAAAATCCAGAAAGCACAAAGAAGACAGTATATTGCCATAATTCCACGGCTGGCTATATTTTCCTCAACATTTTAATCATATTTTTCAAACATAAAAGAAAAAATTTTAAATAGTAGAACACTGTATACCTTCTTCTAGATAATATATCTGTTGACTTTTTGCTTTATCTTTATACATACATTTTTTTTTTTGGCTATGCCATTGAAAAGAATTTGTACGTATTATGACATATCACTTCTCAGTTCTGTTCTTCAGCATGCCAGAGTAAAGCCAGTTCCCCACATTACCACATACCATTATCACACCTAAGAAAATTCATAATTCCATGTCTGTCTGTCTGTCTGTCTGTCTCTACCCTACAAAAAAAAAAAAAAAAAAAAGTCCGGGGTAGTTGTCTAATAGAATATCTCACATTCTGGTTTTGTTTGATTGTTTCTTCTTGGTGTCCTTTATAACTTGCTTCCCTATCCGCTGTATTTCTAGCAGCTTCGTTTAGAGCAAGGCTGTCAAGTAGAACTTTTCTGAAACTATGTATGTGCACCGTCCAGTGTAGTAGCCGCCAGCCAGCCGTACATGGCTACTTAAAATTAAAAAAAATTTTTTAAGATTTTATTTAGAGAGAGCGAGCGAGAGTACACGAGCGGGGGAGGGGCTCAGGAAGAGGGAGAAGCAGGCTCCCTGCTGAGCAGGGAGCCCCACGTAGGGCTCTATCCCAGCACCCTGGGATCATGACCTGAGCTGAAGGCAGACGTTTAACCGACTGAGCCACCCAGGCACCCCTAAAATCAAAATTTTAAATTCATTTCCTCAGTCACGCTAGCTACATCTCAACTGCTCCTTAGCTGCATGTGGATAATGGCCATCGTATTAAACGGCACAAGGCTAGAGGCTTGATTAGATTTAGGATAGACGTTTCTTGATAGGTTGCTGCATAGGTGATGCCACATGCTTCCTAATATTTAACATCAGGAGACACATAATGTCAGGTTGCCTGGCCATTAGTGATAAAATGTTTGATCAGGTCGTTACTGACAGATGTCTCCATTGTACCAGGGCGTCTACCTATGCAGCAGAATTGCTGAGTGATCTATTGAGTAATTCATACAGCTTCCACGCTGTATGAACAGCCTTTCAACTAGTAGTTTTAGCATCTTCCGATGATCCTTACTAAGTAGATCCTTACAGTAGAGACTAAAGCACAATGATGTTCTAATTTTTTTTAATTAGCTGAAATTCTTCTGTAAGGGAAAGCTTTTTTCCCCTTCCTTGCTCCCCGCCTTCCCATTTTTTTCTTCTTATTTTATTTTATTTTTAAAGTAGGCTCCATGCCCAGTGCGGAGCCCAGCAAGGGGCTTGAACTCAGGACTCTGAGATCAAGACCTGAGCTGAGATCAGGAGTTGGACACTTAACCGACTGAGCCATCCAGGTGCCCCTTTTCTTCTTATTTTAAAATACCCCTCTAGGCTCATGGATCTTAATTTTTTTTCATTGTATTAGGATCAGTTACAGTCTTTCTTCTCTTTGCTTTAATTGTCTCAGATTTGGTCAGTGTGTACCCTTTCAGGCAGCCTCCTATGTACTTTTGAGTCCTTCCTTGTTCTGTAAATTCAGTAAAGTTATTCCCAAGCTCAGCTTGAATTTTCCTGTCCCAGTCCTATTGTCAACTATTTCAGAGAGTTTCCTTTTAGTGGAGAATGTTATTTTGCTACCAGAGTTGGTGCTTGGTGTCCTTACTGATGCTGGGATGTCATGAGCTCCTAGGCCCGTTTAGTAGACAGTAATAGAAAGCATATTAAAAAAGAAAAACGTGATTTCATGTTAATATTTCCACTTCAAATTTAACATTACAAGGGTTTTTTTCCCTTTTATTTGTATTATCTCTTTTAAGATGTTGGTTTTTAATAACATTCTAATATTGTTATTGGTTTCTAATAACATTATTTGCTTTTTCATATTATAAAATAATATGAATGTATTTGCATCATTGGTACTTTCAGGGGAAGTATTAGGAGCCTGACAGTGTGCTCTAAACTATTTAGCGTGAACCTGCCAATTTTAGGGAGGGGCACTCAGGGGTGGAATTAGCCACTGGTGCTAATTTGGATTATTTAGGAACTGAATCTGGGTTGGTTGCATTGGTAGTAAATGACAAGATGATACTAAAGAGGAGCTAATTGGCACCAGCAGGGAGGTATCACTTACCTTCTGTCTGTAAGCCTGGGTTATAGTTTGCTTTACATGAAGGACAGGTACCTAATATAACCCTTCTTTACCCCATTTGGGGGCCACTTGCAGGCATAGGAATAGTAAAGTAAGTTAGGAAATAGAACCTAAGAGCTGAGTAGGAGGGTTTGCATTGCTTCTGGGTGGATTTTGGTCTGTAGATATCCTCCACTGTGTGTCGATGGGGTTGGAGGCATGGTGTAGGGTGTGCACTTGTGCCATTCTCTACCTGTCCTCCTGCATTTGCAAATGATTGTTTAGGTTGGAGTGGTTCTCAACCTTGTCATTTGGATTCTAGGCTCAGATCATGAAAACCAGGTTTTCTACCACAGAAATGTGTAGCGGGAGTTTGAAAAGTCATGCAGGAGAGTTCTTGGGTGAGACCAGCCTTCTTATTGCAGGTTGTGCAGCATTTCTGGTCTCCTCCTACAAAGTGCCAGTGGTGCCCTCCAGTCGTCCTGACAACCAGAAACACTCATACATTTCCACAGTGCCCTTGGAGACAGTCACACTTGTGGGAAATCTCTCTGTTGAATGGTCTGGGAGTTCCTTTTGTCCTCCAGATCCCAGTTGCTTAGTGACTCGTGCGTAATTGGTAACTATTTGTCAGGCTCCTGCTGTAGGCCCGGTTAGGGTTGGGACTCGTGTTCTGAACATGGCAGATGATGGAGAAGGAAAGAACAGGTTATGAGTACAGCAGGGTGGTGGAGAGCTACCACATCCTGGCAGAGGAGTTCACAGTTAGGAAGGTTCTAGGACTTGGGTACCTTGGTGAATGTGTAGTACTGCTCAGTGACCTGCAAACTCATGGAATGGAGAGGGAAAGATAATGATTGAAGAAAAGTAGTTCTTCCCTGGGCTTTCCCACTTCTAAGTGCAGAGGAAATGGTAAGTGAAAAAAAGACGTATTCCATCCCATGAGTCCTCAGATAAATGCCAGTTAAAATAAGCCGGTATCTTGCTTCTATCAAATTAGCCAAGATTTAAAAAACTAATTCTATCCATGATGATGAAGGAGGCAGCATGTATTAAGAGCCTTAAAAATGTCTATACTGGGGGTGCTTGGGTGGCTTATTCGGTTAATCATCTGACTCTTGATTTTGACTCAGGTCATGATCTCAGGGTCATAGGATTGAGCCCATCGAGCTCTGCACGAGTCTGCTTGTCCCTCCCCCTCTGCTCCTCTGCCCGCTCTCTCTGTCTTTCTGTCTCTCTCTAATAAATCAATCTCTTTCTTTAAGATTTTATTTATGTATTTGAGAGAGAGAGAGCATGAGCAGGGGGAGGGGTGGGGGGAAACGGAGAAGCAGACTCCTCACTGAGCAGGGAGCCTGATGCAGGACTCCGAGATCATGAGCTGAGCCAAAGGTAGACACTTAACTGACTGAGCCACCCAGGAGCACCACTCTCTCTAATAAATAAATGCTTTAAAAAATGTCTGTAATGTTCTTGGGGCGCCTGGCTGGCTCGGTTGGAAGAGCATGCGACTCTTGATCTCTGGGTCTTGAGTTCAGCCCCATGTACGGTTTAGAGATTACTTAAATTAAAATGTCTATACTGTTTTGGACACTGTACACCAGTCATTGCAAGTGCTTTCCATTTCAGGACATACCACATATCTGATATGTATATGTAATTCCCTCCAGCGAGAAAGCTCACCCCGTCCCTTTGCCACCTGGGCACACTTCTTTGAGTTTTCAGTGCAGTCACTTCATTTTATGGAAGCTTTCATGACTTTCAAGGCTGATACATAGGTGCTCTTCCCACCATCCCATTGTAATGTAAGTTTCAAGTATGTTTTTCCTGTGTATTCTTACCCAATGTGGACATTTTGCAAAACAGAAAAGTAAAAGGGACAATTTAAATTTTTCATACTCCTCACTGGTAACATTTTGGCGTATTTCAACTTCTGTGTGTTTTTGCTTGTCAGCCTTTCAACTTGACTGTAAGCTTTTCAATGGTATCCTCACATATCAGACATGAAAAGTGAACTGGGGGTTCATAAGAAATAGAAAATAAAAAAGAGGAGGCAGGGTTTTCCAACTTTTCTCTTTGCTCTCATTTTCTGTTTTCCCACCTCTTCTCCCTCCTCTCTTACCATGGGCTTAGAGACCTTGACCAAATCTTGTGACTAACTTTCTGTGTCTTTTGGTTCATATTTGAGCCCCGCATTTTCGTTTCTAAGTACCTGTAGGGAAATGCTTACTCACGGGCACAGAGAAGCATGTGCAGGAGGTTCATCCCAGCTTTAATGTGCAATAGCAAAAGCCAGAAACGATCTAAGTACCCATCAATAGGAGAATGATTACCTCAGTTGTGGCACATTCATATTACGTATTATCATCCAGCAATTTAAAAATAACAAAGGAAATCTACATATCCCAACATGGAGAGCTCTCAGACATTTAGTGAGATGGAATGGCAAGTATGATTGATTTGTGTAAAATGAAAACGCATTTGTAGATGTGCATATATATAATGTATGTAAATACTTTGAGTGGAGGCTGGAAAGAAAGCCACGAAACTGATGAGAAACTGGGGAGGGAGGGCAGGGGCGCCTGGGTGGCACAGCGGTTAAGTGTCTGCCTTCGGCTCAGGGCGGAATCCCGGCGTTCTGGGATCGAGCCCCACATCAGGCTCCTCCGCTATGAGCCTGCTTCTTCCTCTCCCGCTCCCCCTGCTTGTCTCTCACTGGCTGTCTCTCTTACTGGCTGTCTCTGTGTCAAATAAATAAATAAAATCTTAAAAAAAAAAAAAAAAAAAAAAACCTGGGGAGGGCAGTGGGAATAGGAAGCCCATGGGAAATTTTGCTTTATCTAAATTTTTGTGTTTTTGTTTCTTACAACCCCATCACTTCGTCCAGAGTCTGGGCAAGAATGTGAAGCCATCGAGCAGTTGTGAAAGTCAGCATTTAAAGTACTTAACAGTATAGTCACAATCCTCCACAGAATTCTAAAGGGATATATTTAAGCTCAGAAAGGTTAAAATTAGACTTTCTGAAATTCTGTTCTGTATTGTCTTCTCCTGCAAGAAAGTGCCGTGTCTGGTGGTATCCGTGGTAGCCAGCGAAGCTTCAGTTAGGTTTTTGTTTTAGTCTTTTTGATGCAAGCTTATTTTTAGCTTTGCAACCTGATCTTGATATTCTTTGAATTTTTTTTAGATTTGAATTAAAATGATTAGTGAAGATAAGGTAGCTGAGAAAGGGATTGATTCACATGGAGATCATTCAGGCAGTTTGCTGTTTCCAGATGCCCAGATTAATCTTTAAAGGAGTATGAGTAGAAGTGATCCGTGAAAAAACATCAGATGTGCTCATCAGCCTGAGAACTAAATACATTGCTGTCGGATGTATTTATGTGAACTCTTGTTTGGTTATGCGGACAATTGTGACTTTAGAAGCGGTGTTATTTATTGTTGCCTCACAAACAAGACTAACCATGTTCTCTCACAGTTTCTGTGAGACATGGATTCAGACACGGTCCACGATACCTGGGGCCTTAGCTGGAAGAAGCAAAGGCTGGGAGCAGGATACTGCTGGGGAAAACAGTGTTGAATGATTTTTCTCCTGCATCTGAGTGTCTTTGCGGAATCCTCCCTGAAGTCTGAATGTCCTGGAGTTGTCCTTTTTCATTTCTTTCCTTGTCTGTCTTCCATCTCCTCCTTGGTGATGCGGCTCAGTCTCAAGGTTTTCAATCTGGGAGGTGGTGAGTGGGTGGGTAGGTAGATGCACATTCATCCCCAACCACTGCTTTCCTTTTTTTTTTTTAAGATTTTATTTATTTATTTGACAGAGATAGAGACAGCCAGCGAGAGAGGGAACACAAGCAGGGGGAGTGGGAGAGGAAGAAGCAGGCTCTCAGGGGAGGAGCCTGATGCGGGGCTCGATCCCATAACGCCGGGATCACGCCCTGAGCCAAAGGCAGACGCTTAACGACTGAGCCACCCAGGCGCCCCAACCTTTCCTTAACCTGCCTACTTGGTGTTGCCATTTGGTTGTCCATCTGGCAACTGAAACTTTTTTTTTTAAGATTTAATTAATTAATTAATTAATTTAAGAGAGTGAGAAAGAGAGATCACGAGCAGGGAGGAAGGGTAGAGGGAGAAGCAGATTCCTGCTGAGCAGGGAGCCTGATGCAGACTGGATCCCGGGACCCTGAGATCACGACCTGAGCCGAAGGCAGACACTTCATGTGGACTGAGCCACCCAGGCACCCAAAATTTAATATATATAAAGCTAAACCTGTGATTCCGGTACCTTCTAAACTTGCTCCTTCAGCAGTTCTTCCCCATCTCAGTGAATATAACTCCTTCCTTTCAGTTGCTTAACCAAAAAAACTAGGAGTTATCCTTATTTCTTTTGTTTCTCAAACCCAGTATTTAGTTTCCCAGCCAATCCTGTTGGCTCTACCTTCAGAATGCATTTATATCCTGAAGCCAAGCACTTCTCACCATCTCTGTTACTACCACCTTGGTCCAAGTGACTATCACCTCTCCCCCAGTTCTTAACCTCCTTCAGTCTGTTTTCAACACAACAGGAAGTGATCCTGTTAAAAGAAACCAGGTTGCAACACATCGCGTCACTTTCTAAGAGGAAGCCCTTATAATGGCCTATGATCTGGCTTCCTCTGGACCTCATCTCTCACCTCTCTCTTGCTCACTGCTCCATGCATACTAGTAGCCCCCTTGCTGCTCCTCTAAGCCAGACGCTGTTCCCCTCAGGGCCTTTGTACTTGCTGTTTCTTTTCCCTAATCATGGTATTGACACAGTCCCTAGACACTGAATCTGGAGGAGAGAGACAATCCTGTTGGATTTTCCTAATGGCTTATATGTATGGCAGTTGCCTTTTATTGGTGATGAAATGTCATGGTATTGAGGACGCGAAATTAACAGTTTCAAAAAACAGATATAATCTATTTATACTGTAAGTAGCAGGTCTGTGCATTATATCTGTGCCAAGTGAAATGCCGTTTTTCATCCGTCTACCTGCCGTTCTTGCTCAGCCGATCCTGCCACACTGAACAATCCTGTCCTTCAGGTGGGGCGGCAGTTGTTAGAAGATCCCTTGAATACCTCCGAATGTTCATGTGGCTTGATTTCTGTTCCTCTGTATTCCCTTTTGGGTTGAGGAGTGACTCGAGGGCGTGAGTGGGCAGTCTGGGATGCCTTCTGAACAGCCTATTCCGTCAGTTGAGAGAGCTGGTAGGGCTCCACGTCAGGCCCTAAAACAGATAGGTTGTGGTTGCTCAGTATGCCATAAAAACATGCAAAAGGGCTTTTTAGTATAGAGAGTGAGACAGTTAAGGAAGGAAGAGTATCGTTTTCAACCGAGAGCTCCTCTGTGCATACTTCGCTGAGATTTATGAGAGCTGAAGGAAAGACGATCAACTATTTATGGCTGTGCGAGCAGCAGAGTTTTGGGTGCAAAACTGAGTGAGGACATCACTGAGAAGATCCGCAGGCTTGAGAAACCTGAGGGAGTGTGCCTGTCTATATGGGGACTATGATGTTAAGTAGAAATTATTTTTATAGGGTCATAGAATCACATTGTTGAAAAGGACCTGAGGAGGTTATCTGGTTTAAACCTGCACTTTTGGTCACAGTTAAACATCTACACCATTCAAGCCTTCAGGGTTTTTTTCCTTTTGGATATAGATTTATAAAAGATACTAACACTTTTATGTTATTTAAGTGAGTAATTTTTTAATGTCTACGGTTTTTAAATTAACTTTTAATGCCACCCAGCAACGAGATAACCACTGTGTATACCGATCAGAAAAGCTAAAATAAAAACGGCCTGGTGCCATGTAGCAGCAGATTGCGGGGGAGAGATGTCACTGGAGTTGCTTGCTGCTTTCAAATAAACTCTTCCTCTCTGTTGGGCCAGCTGAAAATATGCAATATTAAATGCTCAGAAAGAGCAAGATCACCTTTCTGGTGATATTTAACAATATCGATTTTTTTTTGGTCATTTCAAACTGAAATTGCCAGTTCTGCCTTTAAAATGAAGATTAGATTATTGTTAAGAAAACCTTTTTAAAGCCGGCCCTTCCAACAGATTTTCCAGATTCTCGGGTAGTCTAGAAGGCAGATTTATACAGTACCCTTTCAGTAACTGTGAATTCAAAAAACAGTTGAAGGTTCCATTTATATAAGCTTGCCTGCCCTCCAGAAGGTGTCCTAATTTATTGTCTCAGCGGCAGAGATGAGGAGGGCGTTAATACACTTAGTATGTGCGCAGGCTTTCGAATCAGTCACCCACGTTCACATCTTTGTGCTGCTGCTTAACGGCATGGTATTGGCAAATTATTTATCATCTCTAAGCATTGGTTTTCTTATCCGGAGCATAGGAGCCATGGTAATACTTGCTTTATACGTAGACATTTAGTAAGAACTCAAATATTAGCTACTATTACTAGAAAAGAGGAGTAATTTGTTCTGAAATCACACAGTGGAACATGACCTGACCACACAAGACTGTTTCCAGAAGTCCTGGGCTCTTATCTCCCCACTCCTGCTCCACCCTATTACCCTCATTAGGAGGCTGCTAGTCAAGCTAATGAACTGTATGAACCTTTTAGGTTACTTTGAGTACGTAGTTAGGAGAGAAACTAGATTTATTTTTTTGGCATTGGGTTCATTTAATTTTTTGTTGCTTAAAAAAAACAAAACATGCTCACATAATTGAAAAAAAATGCGGCTGTCTTCTCTAGCATATTTTATGAAGTCTCGAGATTGAGATGGAAAGAAGAGCATCTTATTTTTAGATTCTAAAATAATATTTTTTCTGCAAATTTTTAGGATTGACATTTTTTCCCCAATATTGTAAAAATTTTTCAAACTCACTGCCTTATTAGAAGAATTTTATTGTAAACCCCTATATGCCCACCACCTACATTCAATCATTAGTACTTTACCGTACTTGCTTTATCACATAATCTGGTCATCTGTTACTGAAACCTTAAGAAATAAGCAGTACTCAACAACAAAAAATCATTTATCTTGCCATCACCTAAAGATAACCTTTGTTAACATTTTGGTAATTTCATACATGCCTACATATCCATAAATTGTGTGTGGTGAGTGTGTGTTTGTGTGTATGTACACATTTTAAAAAGTACTGGAATTTAGACATTTCATTGGCTTATTGTATTGTGGACAGACCTCCTTTTGTGGTAATAGACATATATATGAATGATTATTTTGAAAGACCTCATAGTAGTCCTATCTATAAATATGCCATAGTTCTGACTATTTTTTGTTGAACATTTAGTTTGATCCTAATTTTTCATTATTCTAGACAACATTGAGAAGAATATCTGTGGGTTTGGTGATTTTGTTGTTGTTGTTGTTTTGGTACTTGCCCAGTTGTTTCTTTAGGATCAATTTCTTGAGGCAGAATTGTTGGTAATATGCTCAAGTTTTGTGTTTAATTGTCCAGTTGCTCTCTAGGAAGAGTGCCTGTTTACAGCCCATCTCCATTAAAATGCCAATTTCTCCTACATATTTGCAAGGTATTTTAATTTTTTTATCTTAGCCACTTTGAGAGGTGGAAATTGTATCTTACTCTGCTGATTTCCAAATTTAATTTGGGAAACAATAAACACCTTGAAATATTTTCTCACAGTCTGTGGTTTGTCTTCTCATCTCTTAACACTGTCTTTCACAGAGCAGAAGTTTTTAATTTTAGTGAAGTCCAGCTTACCAGTTTTTTTTTTTTTTTTTAAGATTTTTAAAATTCATTTGAGAGAGAGAGTGAGCGGAAGAGAAAAAGAAGCAGGGAGAGTGGCAGAGGGAGAGGGAGAAGCAGACTCCCCACTGAGCCCAATGTGGGGCTCGATCCCAGGATTCCAGGATCATGATCTGAACTGCAGGCAGACGCTTAACTGACTAAGCCACCCCGGCGCCCCACCAGTTCTTTATTTTATGAATTGTGCCTTCGGTATTGTATTTTAAAAGTCATCATCATACCCAGGGCATCTAGGTTTTCTGCTGTGTTTTCTTCTGGAATTTTATAGTTTTGCATTTTATGTTTTGAGTTAATTTTTGTGAAGGATGAAAGTCTGTATCTAGATTCATTGTTTCACGTGTAGATGTTCCCTTGTTGCAGCACCATTTGGTTGAAAATACTCTCCTTTCCATTCTTTTGCTCTTGCTCATTGTTAAAAATAGGTGACCATATTTATGGAGGTCTATTTCTGGGCTCTCTCTTCTGTTCCTTTAATATATTTGTCTCTTTTGTCAGAACCACACCATGTTGTTTACTATAGCTTTATCATAAGTTTTAAAGTTAGGTAGTGACAGCCCTTTGTTATTTGACTTCAGTATAGAGGTTGGCTATCCTGGATCTTTTGCCTCTCAGTTTGAACTTTAGAATCAGTTTATTGATATCCACAAGAACTTGCTGGGATTTTGACTGGGATTGCATTAAATCTACAGATCAAATTGGGAAGAACTGACATCTTGACAGTATTGAGCCTTCCTATTCATGAACATGGAATATCTCTCCATTTATTTAATTCTGTGTTCTTTCATAGAGTTTTATAGTTTTCTTCATATAGATTTTTATACATATTTTGTTAGATTTATACATAAGTATTTCATTTGGGGGCGTGCTAATATAAATGGTATTGTGTTTTTTATTTCCAATTCCACATTTTCTTTGCTGGTGTATAGGGAAGCAATTGGCTTTTGTATATTAACCTTGTATCCTTCAACCTTGCTATAATCACTTATTAATTCCACAAGTTTTTTTTTTTTTGCCAATTCTTTCAGAATTTCTGTAATTGTGTCATTTGCAAACAAAGAGTTTTATTTCTTCCTTCAATCTGTGTACCTTTTATTTCCTTTTCTTGTCTTACTGCATTAGCTGGAACTTCCAGTATGATGTTTAAAAAGAGTGGTAAGAGGGGACTTGCCTTATACTTGACCTTAGTCTAGTTTCTCATCATTAAGTATGAAGTTAGCTGTAGGTTTTTGTAGATATTATTTATTAAGTTTGAGGAAGTTCCCTTCTGTTCCTAGTTTACTGAGAATTTTTATCATGAATAATAGGTGTCAGATCTGGTCAAATGCTTTTTATGCATCTATTGCTAGGATCCTGTGGTGGTTTTTGTTTTGTTTTGTTTTGTTTTTAGCCTGTTGATGTGGTAGGTTACATTAATTGATTTTCAAATGCTGAACTAGTTTTGCATACCTGGGAAAATCACACTTCATCTTGACTTAAATTCTTTTTTTTTTTTTTTTTAAGATTTTATTTATTTATCAGAAAGAGAGAGAGCACAAGGAGGGGGAGCAGCAGAGGGAGAGGGAGAAGCAGGCTCTCCGCTGAGCAGGGAGCCCGATATGGGGCTTAATCCTAGGACCCTGGATCACGACCCAAGCTGAAGGCAGATGCCCAACTGACTGAGCCACCCAGGCACTCCAATTTATAATTCTTTTTTTTTAACATATTGTCGGATTTGATTTGCTAATATTTTGTTGAGGTTTTTGCATCTGTGTTCATGATAGATATTGTCTGTAGTTTTCTTGTAATGTCTTTCTGGTTTTGGTATTGGATGATGTGGGCCTCATAAAATAAGTTAGGAAACGTTGCCTCTGTGTCTATCTTCTGGAAGAGATTGTAGAAAATTGGTATGTTTTCTTTTTAAATGTTTGATAGATTTCACCAGTTAACCCATTTGGGCCTGGTGCTTTCTGTTTTGGAAGATTATTAATTATTGATTCAATTTCTTTAATAGACATAGTCCTATTTAGATTATCTATTCTTGTGAGTTTTGGCAGATTGTGTTTTTTCAAGGAATTGGTCCGTTTCATCTAGGTTATTAAGTTTGTGAACATAGTATTCATTGATTCGTAGTGTTCCTTTATTATCCTTTTGATGTTCCTGAGATCTGTAGTGATAGCCTCTCTTTCATTTCTGATATTAGTAATTTATGTCTTCATTTTTTCCTTGGTTAGCCTAGTTAGAGACGTACTGATTTTATTGATCCTTTCAAAGAACCAGCTTTTAGTTTTGTTGATTTTCTCTATTGATTTTCTGTTTTGAAATTCACTGATTTTTGTTTGTTTTTTTTAAGATTTTATTTATTTGAGAGAGAGAGAGAGGGCATGATGGCGGTGGGGTAGGGTGGGGGGAGGGAGAAGCAGACTCCCACTGAGCAGGGAGCCCAACCTGGGCCTCCATCTCAGGACCCTGGAATCAGGATGTGAGCCGAAGGCAGAGGCTCAACGAACTGAGCCACCCAGGCCCCCATGACTTGTGTCTTTTCTTAGCTTCAGGAACTTTCCCTCTTTCTTTCTTTAATTATTGCCCCACCTTCATCAGTTTTATTTTCTTCTGCTGAGACTTTTCCATTATGTTGTATTCCTTTATCCTTTCTTATAATTTTGATCTCCACATTTTTACCTTGTGTGCTGGGAGAATTCTTCAAATTTTGGCCTTCGGAATCTCTCCTTTTCTACTGTATTCGGTTAGCTATTCATTTCCTTCTCTGGGGTTATTGGTTTGTAATAATAATGGTGATGCTATTTAGGAATTTTTTTCTGTTTTCACATTGCTCCCTATTTGTGACAGCCTGCCACTGTTTTAAAACTACATCTTCTTCAGTCTTAGTAAGAATTCAGTTCTTCTTGTAATAACTCTTGTTTGAATTTTCAGATTGATTCCCTTGTTTTGAACGGCATCTTTTCATATATTTGACTTTTCTCTGAGTGCTCGTTCTTAGCCTGAAGCCTGAGTTTGTTTAGTAGTTGTAACTGAAATAAACATTTCCAGATTAGGGATCTTTTCTTTAGGGATAGTCTCTTTCTTATGCCTCTCTTCGCTTTTTTGCGCAGCTCATCTGCTTCAGCAGTTAACCCTACTCCACTAGCTTGCTAACCTCGCTCCTTATAAACTGATCAGGCTTGCAGGGCCACCGTTCCTGTCCACTGCAGAGTTAGTGTTCTGCTGACGGGTCATTCCCTGCTTCGTGCATGCAGAGTTTAGTAGGACTCCGATGTGTGTGCCGGTGATTGCAGGGAGTGTCAGAGGCTGGGGTAGAAGATTCCTTTACTTTCTTCATAGGTTTCACCTGTTTTTGATGCTTTTCCATTTACTCTGTTCTTACCGGCCCAGTCGTCTGCCAAGATTCAAAGTTCCATGTGTGTTGGTTGTTATGGAAGGACATTAAGACTGAGTGAGTAAATATATGGGTATAGACCTGTCCATCTAAAAATGTTTCTTTTTTAAGATAACCTTTCCCCCTGAGTTCTAAAACTATCACAATAATATTTTTGTGTGGTGCATGGTTTAAAAATAAAATAGGGGGGCGCCTGGGTGGCACAGAGGTTAAGCGTCTGCCTTCAGCTCAGGGCGTGATCCCGGTGTTGTGGGATCGAGCCCCACATCGGGCTCCTCTGCTATGAGCCTGCTTCTTCCTCTCCCACTCCCCCTGCCTGTGTTCCCTCTCTCGCTGGCTGTCTGTCTATCACATAAATAAATAAAATCTTAAAAAAAAATAAAAATAAAAATAAAATAAATAAAAATAAAATAGGACTGGAAAACTTAGAAAAGAAACATTCCTTAAGTAATTCCCTGAGGAAAACCACACAACAGGTAATGTCTTATTTCTTGCCTTATACTTTCATTGTCTCACTGAGGGTTTTGCCCTTCTAATGAATGTGTTATATCAGCAGTCACATTTGTAAGTTCTACAATACCATTTTTATTCTTGGTTGCTTTTACTTACATTTTGTTCTTTTTTAGGATGCCACAGCCTCTCAGATTTCTTTAAGGGTAATAACTAATCTTCCCTAAGTTTTCTCCTGTTCCTTGAATTTTGTTTTATTTATATATTTTTTTATTTTTATTTTTTTGACCAGAGCTAGTTTCATTTGCTTGTTTTGATCTTTCCTTCCTGTCGGTGACGCTCCTTGGATGTCAGGTGATCCGTGGTCATCCCGTCCCAGTTAGGACTGAGGCAGTAGCAGCACTGAATGGGAGCTCTGTGCAAGTGGGTGGGTGTCAAGGGTGACGTGGAGGGAAGTGGAGCTGTTTCTCCAGGAGCCAGCTAAAAGAATGCCATGATAGGTGGACTTTATTCAGGGGATACTTATGGGTCTATATGCTACAGTAGTTCTTCCCTGTTTTTCTGTTTTCCTGCTTGGATTAGAGCCGTCAGAGTTGTCTAGGTGATAGATGCCTGGCTATTCTCCCTGTGTGGGGATGGCTGTTTGGTATGTAGACATTCGACTTTCAGGACCCCTTCTCACTTCCCCTCTGCGTTCCTGCCATATGCTATCCTGGAACCTCTCCAGAGTCTGGAAACTGAGCTGACTTTTTTTTTTTT
The DNA here is from genome assembly GCF_023065955.2 of Ursus arctos. Classification (NCBI taxonomy): domain Eukaryota; kingdom Metazoa; phylum Chordata; class Mammalia; order Carnivora; family Ursidae; genus Ursus; species Ursus arctos. The sequence continues at coordinate 29,603,562 of NW_026622997.1, read as the reverse complement.
TTTTTTTTTTTTTTTTTTTGCTTTTCTTCATCTGTCAACCCTCATTTATCACTTTGCATCTTGGAATTTTTTAAAAAATCTCCTTTCTTCTAATTGCCCCTTTCTAATCTTACTTTCATTTTGATGGGGTTTCAGGAAGAAAAGATAATAGGCTTAGTTTACTACTACCTTTATTTTAGTTAAAATTTTTTTTATTTTTGGAATTATATCTCTTTTCTTCTTTGAATCTTAAGTAATGTTTTATTTTTTTCTTAAGTAATCTCTCCAGCATGCACTCAAACTCACAACCCCAAGATCAAGAGTCTCACACTCGTCTGACTGAGGCAGCCAGGTGCCCCTAAATATTTTTGTTTCTCTAAGATACTAAAGAGAGATTTCTTGCTTTCAGTGGATAAGAAAAATTCCAGAGGCGCCTGGGTGGCTCAGTCGTTAATCATCTGCCTTTGGCTCAGGTCATGATCTGGGGGTCCTGGGATCAAGCCCCGCACTGGGTTCCCTGCTGGGCGGGGAGTCTGCTCTTCCCTCTCCCACTCCCCCTGCTTGTGTTCCCTCTTGCTGTGTCTCTCTCTGTCAAATAAATAAAATCTTAAAAAAAAAAAAATCCAAATAGGTCATGATTTTGTAAATTCAGCCATCTTTATGTATGATTTATCTTAAACACTAGCAGCTTTTATTTAAAAGAGCCCATTCTTTAGTCCCAATTGAAATTTTATTTATTATTATTTATTTTAAACTTACTAGGAGAACCTAAAGGTTAGCTCTCTTTTACTGCAAATAACTACTAAATTATTTTTCAACTATTGTTTTTAAAAACTGGAATAAAAGAAATCTCTTTACTCAATTTATCTGTTTACATTATCACATATAATTGGACGCTACCCATTGATGAATAGCTAATTCAGTGGCTTAGTGTAGAGATTAGAATCTGCCCTGTTAGAGAATATAGTACTGTATTTGAGCTGGTTTGTGTTGGAACCCTGAATAGAGGTTGAATTGCTGGGATAGGAGCCAGTAGCCTTCTGCTAAATGAATTGAGTCCAGATGACTCTTCCAAACCAGTTGTACTTGCTTTCCTATCCAGCTCCACATTCCAGGAAAGGATTTTTAGTCATTAGGAAGTATATCCACAGTGTACTTTCCATTGACTTCAATACAGTTCACCCTGGCTTCAGCAAATACTAAATGCAGTTTTTGCCTCTGGAGACGCCATAATCTTTAAACTACCCAACAACCACTGGGCCTGGGTAGATAACCGACCTGGCTGAGGTGCCACTTAACCAGCTTCCTCTTAATTCAGAGAGCTTACAAATGCCAGCAGCTTAGCAGAGAACTTGCTACACAGGAAGTAAATTTAAGGACGCTGATATTAATTAACCTTGAAGGGCCACCATGTGACTCAGAAAAAGCTACGTTTCTAGGTTAAATATCACAATAAATGTAACTTGAGGGGCGCCTGGGTGGCTCAGTTGTTAAGCGTCTGCCTTCGGCTCAGGTCGTGATCCCAGGGTCCTGGGCTCAAGCCCCGCAGCGGGCTCCCTGCTCTGTGGGAAGCCTGCTTCTCCCTTTCCCACTCCCCCTGCTTGTGTTCCCTCTCTTGCTGTGTCTCTCTCTGTCAAATAAATAAAATCTTTAAAAAAAAAAAAAAAAACGTAACTTGATTACACTTTAAATTTACTAATTAATAGACACAAACTTGTATTAAAAAGAAAATAAAACTTGTCATATGTGTTCAAACACAGTAGTACTGAATGACTAAGAATGAAAGGATGGAAAAAGGATATCAGGCAAATACTAACCAAAAGAAAACTTGGATAGTAATTATAATATTAAACAAAATACAATGTAGGTGAAAAACATGTAGAGGGACAAGAAGGACATTTAATATGGATAAAAGAGACAGTCTAGGGATGCCTGGGTGGCTCAGTCATTGAAGTGTCTGCCTTCAGCTGGGGTCGTGATCCCAGGGTCCTGGGATCAAGCCGTGTCTCAGGCACTCTGCTCAATTGGGAGCCTGCTTCTCCCTCTCCCTCTGCCTGCTGCTTCCCCTGCTTGTGCTCTCTCTCTCTCTGTCAAATAAATAAATTTTTAAAACTCTTTAAAAAAATAATAATAATTTTAAAAAGGGACAGTCTACCAAGATATACAGCGGTCATGAACTTATGTGCACCTAGCAGACTTCATCTGTATAAAGCAAAATTGACAGAGTTGGGGGGGAAGTTGACAGATCTATAGCCATATTGAAGACTAAAGCACCTCATTTAGAAACTGATAGAAGGACAAACAGTAGGAAAAAATAGATTGGGTGATACCATAGCAAGGTTGATCAAATTGAGAGAACCTTGCATCAACAAAGAACATGTAATTTTTTCAAGCACACATGGAATTATAAAAACTAACGATATGTTAAGCCATAAACAGAGTATTAAAAATTCCAGAGCATCAATAATATAGACTACAGATCTTCAACCTGTGATGGGGTTATATCCTGATAAACCCTCTTATAAATTGAAAATGCATTTAATACATTTAGTCTCTCGAATATCATGTAGCTTAGCCTGGCCTACCTTAAACATGCTCAGAACACTTACATTATAGCCTACTGTTGGGCAGAATCATCTCCTGCAAAAAGCCCCTTTTATAATAATAAAGTGTTGACTATCTTATGTAATGTATTGAATACTGTATTGAAAGTGAAAAACAGAATTGTTGTGTGGGTACGGAATGGTGTGATTGGTTGTTTGCCCTCATGACCACGTGGCCGACTGGAGCTGTGGCTCATTGCCACTGTCCAGCATCATAAGAGAGTATCGTACCACATATCCCTATACCAGGAAAAGATCAAAATTCAAAGTACAGTTTCTACAGAATGCGTATCACTTTCGCACCATCATAAAGTCAAAGAATTGTTAAGTCAAACCTTTGTAAGTTAGGGATCGTTTGTGTATATACTCTGACACATGCAGTAAAATTAGAAATCAACAATAGAGTCAGCTTGACAGAGAAATAGATATTTGGAAACAAAAAAATGTTCTGAATAATTCTTGAGTTAAAGCACAAATCACAGTAAAAAATAGTAAACAAAAAAACTGAACAATTGAAAGCACTTCATATCATGACTTACTGGGTGCAGCTCATTCAGTTCTTTGAGCCTTAGAGGCTTTTATTAGAAAGCAAAATAGACATTATATAAACTAAGCGATCCATCCAAGACGCTAGAAAAAACAACAGGATACACTCAAAGAATGTAAAAGGATGGAATTAAGGAGAAGGGCTGCTATAATCTTGATCAATGATCAACAAGCTTTTCTGTAAAGGGCCAGATAATAAATACTTAGACTTTAGAAGCCATATGGTATCTGTGACAAATATTCAGTTCTGCTGTCGTAACATGAATGAGCCCATACACAGTACCTTAGTGAATGAGCGTGGCTATGTTCCAGTGCAAGTTTAATTACCAAAATCAATGGCAGGACAGATTTAGCCTATGGGTTATAGTTTGCTGACCCTGATCCTGACAATTTAAAGTAGAAAGGATGGGGCGCCTGGGTGGCTCGGTTAGTTGAGCATCTGCCTTGGGCTCAGGTCATGATTCCAGGGTCCTGATATTGAGCCCTGCGTTGGGCTCCCTGCTCAGTGGGGAGCCTGCTTCTCCCTTTCCCTCTGCTGCTCCCCCTGCTTATGCTCTCTCTCTCTGTCAGATAAATAAATAAAATCTTAAAAAAAAAAAGGAACAATAAATTCTCATTTATGAACGTGGATATAAAAATCCCAAGTAAAAGAAGAGCAAATAGAATCTGAAGCTTTCTCAAAGTATCACACAACTAAATTATCCGAAGAATACAAGTCTTAGAAAATATGTTTCTGTGATGTACTTCATTAAGAGATTAAAATTTTAAATTAAAAAAATTGTTTTAAAGATTAAAATTAAATTATCATCTTAGTAAATAAGGGAAAAATTATTTATTCAAGTTCAGTATCCAGGGGCACCTGGCTGGATCAGTCCGTAGAGCGTGTGACCCTTGATCTTGATGTGACTCATAGGTCGTGAGTTTGAGCCCATGTGGGGGTATGTTGTACTTAAAATAAAAAAATATCTTTAAAAAATAAAATTCAGTATCCATTCATCTTGAAAGTTATTAGCAAACTAAAAATAAAATTCTTTCACTTGATAGTATGTCTAATAAAGCCTACAGTAAGCATATTTTTGAAATCTTCCAAGTATTCCTGACAGGAAAAAGGCAGTTATGTTTGCTACCATTTAATACTGAACTAGGGTCCTAGCCACTGCAGTATAAGACAAAAATAAATACAAATTATAAACATTCAAAAGGAAGAAGCAAAATTGTCATTATTTGCAGATATAATTATTAACTTAAAAAAGGAACACAACATGGGGCGCCTGGGTGGCACAGCGGTTAAAGCGTCTGCCTTCGGCTCAGGGCGTGATCCCGGCGTTACGGGATCGAGCCCCACATCAGGCTCCTCCGCTGTGAGCCTGTTTCTTCCTCTCCTACTCCCCCTGCTTGTGTTCCCTCTCTAGCTGGCTGTCTCTATCTCTGTCAAATAAATAAATAAAATCTTTAAAAAAAAAAAAAAACACACAACAGAAACTGGTAGAACTAGTAAGAACATTTAGAAAGGTTGCAAACATAAGATTAATAGGCAGAACCCAGCAGTGTTTCTTTAAAAGCAGTAATTGATTAGAAAATGAGTAACTTTTTAAAATATAAACCATCCATAGCAACAAAATTAAACTAAAACTAAAATGCCTTGCTGTAGACAAATAGAGTGCAGGATCTTTACAATAAAAATAATAACAGTTTGTTGAAGGAATCAAAAAAGACCTAAGTAAAGAGAGAGATATGGTCTCTTCCCCGATAAGAAGACTATATATTGTAAAGATGTATTTTTTAAATTAATCTAAAAATTCAATAATAAAAATAAACATCCCAAAAGGATTTTTCAGAGATCTGCAAAACTGATTTTTGAAATTTCTATGGAAGAATAAAAGTACAAAAATGGCTTTGAAGTTTTTGAAAAGAACAGAGGCGAGAAGGAGACTACCTTTCCAGGTATTAGGATAAAGCTGTATCAGTTAAAACCACATGATATTAGTACATAAATTAACAACTAGATTAGTAAAACAGAATGATATCTATTGGATCTGTTCTAGAGCCTCCAGACCATTGGCTATTTGGGAATAAATTCCCAATTTAATTTTGGTGGATCATATTATAAAACTCTTCGAACTATTAGAAAAAATGTGGAGACTGAAAGAATAATAAACAGGCAAAAGGCAAAGATAAGTAAAATCAGCAAAGGACATCAAAAATAAACATGAAACATGTTTAGCAAAGGATATTAAAAATAGAAATAAGAGAAGGACAAATATGTATGATTTCACTCATATGTGGGATTAAGAACAAAGGGGGAAAAAGAGAGAGAGATAAACCAAAAAACAGACTTATAACTATACAAACTGATGGTGACCAGAGGGAAGGTGGGCTGGGGGGATGGGTGAAATAGGTGATGGGGATTGAGGAGTGCACTTATGATGAGCACATACAGAATTGTTGAATCACTATATTGTACGCCTGAAACTAATATAACACTGTATGTTAACTATATTGGAACTAAAATTTTAAAACTTAATAAAAAAAAAACAGAAATAAAAGACAAGTATCAGACTGGGAGGAGAGCATATGTTTACCACAGAGGTTAAATATGAAGACATAATTTCTGAAGATAATTACAATGGTCAATAATCAAATAAGAAAAATGGATAAGTAGTTTGAATTCCCAGAAGAAATCTGCATGTCCATTAAATAGGAAAAAGTACACAGTTAGAAAAATTACGCAATATAATTTCATACTCATCATGTTGACCTAAAATTTAAGAGGCTGACAACAAAAAACAAATATTCAAGAGGAGCAAGAGTGATGGGAACTTGTACACTGCCTGTGTACTTGGAGAATATACCAGGTAGTTATTGCTGTATAACAAGCTGTCCCCAAACTCGGTGGCTTAAATTAGTTAAGTATTGATTATTACTCACAAGCCCGTGGGTGTGCTTCTGTTGTCTACTCCTCAGTAGTAGAACGAGTGGACTGCTCCGATGTTTACGGCCCGCTCTGGGTGGAGTAGGCAGTTCTGCTCCTCGAAGCCAGGCTCTCTCAGTTAGCAGGTCAGCTGGCTGTAGGCTGCTCTGTAATACCCTGAGCTGAGACAGGTCTTTCATCCTTTAGGAGACTAGCTCACATGGCAGGGGCAGAGTTCCAAGAGAGAAAGTGGAAACTACAAGACCTCTTGAGGCCTAGTCTTGGAACTGGTACACCATCCTTCTGCATTCTCTTGGCCAAAGCAAGTCACAAGGCCAGCCTCGTAAAGGAGTGGGTAAATAGATCTCTTGATTGGAAGAGCTGTAAATCACATTTCAAAGAACATGGATACAGGAAGAGGTAGAGAATTGTGGTCATTTCTGCATAGAGGAACTGGATAATACGTGGAAACATTGGAGGTACTTTTATCCTGTGATTCAGAAATTTGATCTTAGAGAAACTCGCATACATGGTGGGTTGTAATAAGAATATCTACGAAAGGTTCTGGGTTTTGACCTTGTTTTTTGCAGTGTTTTTTATAATAGCAGGACTAAATATCTACCAGCAAGTAAATGGATTAGTTGTGGTAGATTCCTAAAGTAGAATACTGTTCAATAACTAAAATGAATTAACTTGAACTACATGTTTCAATATATCTAAAGCTCAGAATCATGATATTGAGGGGACAAGGTTGCAGAAGGTATAATCCTTTTTTTTTTTAATCGAGTAGAGAAACATACAGAAAATACTATTTACCATGAATAGTGGATAGATACCTAAGTAGTACAAGTATAAAGACATGCAAGAGAATGATAAACGCCAAATTCAGGTGAGTAGTTACCTCTGGGAGGGCTGGGGAGTACACAGGGGTTTCAGTGGTACCAGTAGTTTTATTTCTTTAAAAAAAATACATGGGGCACCTGGGTGGCTCAGTCAGTTAAGCGTCTGCCCGTGGCTCAGGTCATGATCTCAGGATCCTGGGATTGAGCCCCAAGTTGGGCTCCCTGCTCAGCGGGGAGTCTGCTTCTCCCTCTGCCCCTCCCCCACTCATGCTCGCTCGCTCTCTCAAATAAATCTTGTAAAAAAAATAATAAATACACAAAATGGTATGTTACTATTTGACAAAGCTGGCTAGTTACAACTTGAATGTTTGTTTTATTATTTCTTTACTTTTTTGATGTTTGAAATATCTCATTTATAAAACCAAACAAGAAATCTCTGGGATGGAATTTCACTGGACGTAACTGTAATGGCTTCCCATCTATTTTTGTCTATCTTCACTGTAACTCTTTCCTGCTGTTACTTATAGCAAGTACCAGGAAGGTGTGTATATTGAAGACCATATATTTTTGTTCCTGGGTTTCCTTATACACATACTTGCATGAGAGTTGCTCCCCTGAGCTCCTTTTGGGTCTGGGCTTATTGCTTTAATAGAGCAAGCTTTTGAGGCGCCTGGGTGGCTCAGCTGTTGAGGGTCTGCCTTCGCCCGGGTCGTGATCCCAGGGTCCTGGGGTCGAGCCCCACATCGGGTTCCCTGCTCAGTGGGAGCCTGCTTCTCCCTCTCCCTCTCCCCTTGCTTGTGTTCCCTCTCTCGCTGTATCTCTCTGTCAAATAAATAAATAAAATCTTAAAAAAAAAATAGAGGAAGCTTTTATACTACAGTTCCCTTGGATGTTCAGAATTTTCTTTTGGGGATACTCAGTCTTCCTCTGAGAGCTACTTGCTAAATCAAAGCAAGTAGCAGGAAGTGTTCTGATACAGTACAGAGTACCTGACTAAAAGGGGCTTCACCCATACCAGTTATTTTTCTCACCTAGGAAGTCCAGAGGTTGGACATTACCTCATTGCTTCAGCAGCTCGGCCACCTCAGGACTTTTGTTCAGTTTCTCATTGATTCTCTTGCCCTTCCCCTTACCGTCACAAGGTAACTGTAGCAACTCCAAGTTTCAGGTCCCCACTTGACAAGCAAGGTATAGGGTTTCTTTTTATGCAGCTCTTTATCATGGTGGGAGATCGTTCCCATGAGCCCCCAAGAGACACCCTCTCAGAAGCCATTGGTCCAGAACTGGGTCACAGCACGCCCGAACCTGTCACTGCAGAGGGGAGCAGAATCCCCTGCGCCATCCCAGGTGTGCCGTAGCTTTCGCCAGGACGGACTCTGGGTCTTACTGGTAGCACAGTGGAAGGAGGAATGCCTGTGGGCTAGACATCCATCAATGTCTGCCAAAATGTCCACCTTAGAGTAAAAAATAGGTTTCAGAAGGTGATGATCCATTTTGTACTCACCCAGACTGAACAGCACAGCCAGGGTTCTTTGTGGCAGCAGGTCGTTGTAGGGGCATCTCCAAGGCCCATCCACGTCCGTGCCTCTGCCCAAGTCTCGTGTACATAGTGGGAGAGCTTACTAGTGGGGAAGATGGGACCACTGGAGTCTCACTGGTTGGGACTTCCAATCTCAGCAAAACACCCACAAAAGACATTTGTGGGTTTTTTCTTTTTAAAACTTAGGCAGTTGCTCAATTTATTTTTGTTAACTAGTCTGAAAGTGCTAGAATTGATGTATTATACTTTGAAGTTCAAAGAAGCACTCACCTGCATATGGTTGAATAATGAAGGGCAATAAATTTTTTTTTTTTTTTAATTCTTACTACTACCTAAGATGGGCTTTTAAATAAAGATTTCCTTCTCCGGATTAGGGGTTTTTGACATATAGATTGAAATGATAACTGCTTTTATATGATTTGGAGAAGAACAGGTCCATCCCAGCACCCTGACTAGACCAAACTTACATATACCCTGAATCAAATCTTATCCCCAAATGTCTGAGCCGGCTCTCTGTCTGATGTGACCCTGACACCTACCCTGACCCACATGCAGGAATCATGTGAGAGATAAAAATAGCGCTCTCCTGTTGCTCGCAGCAGCAGTTGAGAGGGAGCTGCCTCAAAGCTAATTGGACTGTGGAGAAGCATGAAAACGTAAAATGGTTGCAGTGAACTCTGTCTTGGAGGACCTTTGCCTCTAAGGAATCTTCCTCTTGATCAGCACTATGACTCCAAAGAACTGAAATCCTCTTGCTTGCTAAAGAGGCACCACCTCCTACGGAAACTGCTAAATCTCAATTTAGAAACTGGTAAATAAAAGACTATTTCTTTGCTTTTCACCATAGAATCATTGGTAGGATCACCTTAGATAGAATTCTCCAAAGTAGATCCCCTAAACATTGGTATAAAACTTGAAACACTGAGACAAATAAAGCTATTGTTAATTTCTACAACTTGAAGTTTAATTAGAAGTGAAAATAAATGCCACTGAAATTTCTTTGTACAGATGGCAGCATTATTTAAGTTACACTAGACTTTATAAGAATGCATCTAGTTTATTTTTTTCAGATTGTGTTTATTTATTTGAGAGAGAGAGTGAGTGAGAGAGCACAAGTGGGGTGAAGGGCAGAGGGAGAAGCAGGGAGCCTGACACGGGGCTCGATCCTGCGACTCCGGGATCATGACCCAAGCTGAAGGCTCCCCAGAATGCATCTGTTTTATGCTTTTCCCAACTGCCTCTGTTACAGTAAATCATAGATACATGTTGTAGAAAACACCATTATTAAACAAAAGTTTTAAATAAATTATATTGAGCTGTCATAATATAAGTTAATTTTTCCCTTAAAATTGGAGTTTGGGGCCCCTGGGTGGCTCAGGCGGTTAAGCGTCCAACTCTTGATTTTGGCTCAGGTCATGAACTCAGGGTCATGAGATCAAGCCCTGTGTCAGGCTCTGAGCTCAGCGTGGAGTCTCCTTGTCCCTTGTCACTCTCCCCCCGTGCATGCACACATTCTCTCTCTCTCAAATAAATGAATAACATCTTTTTAAAAAATTGGAGATCATTTTCTTTTCTCAACTTTTGGTTTCTTTAAGAAAAAAAAAAATTGAACAGTTAAAACTGCTAAAGAGAACTCTTTCTCTACTTTGCTGAAGAGAAATGTGAATGATGGCCTCTTTCCTTTCCTCCCTCCCTCCCTTCCCACCAACCTGACAGCCCTGCTCCTAGGCCCCGTCGGTGGGGACCACAGGCAGGGGCACGGGTGCCACATCTCAGGAGTTGATCTGAGTGTTCAGGCTGCCTGGGTCGGGGTACAGAATTGGTTTTCTAGTCCAAGCTGGCCTGCCAGCTCGTCCCACGTGTTCAGGCAGCTACATTGGTTAATTCACGAAGTACAGTCTAACTAGTCATACCTGGCCGTGGAGTGCAATTATCTCTAAAAATGTAGAGAATCAGTTTAGGGGCGCCTGGCTGGCTCAGTCAGTGGAGTGTGTGGCTCTTGATCTCGGGGTCATGAGTTCAAGCCCCACATTGGGTGTAGAGATTACTTAAATAAATTCAAAAAAATTTTTTTAAATGTTGAGAATCAGGGGCGGCTGGGTTGCTCAGTTGGTTAAATGTCTACCTTTGGCTCAGGTCATGATCCCGGGGTCCTGGGATTGAGCCTCACATCAGGCCCCCTGCTTAGCAGGGAGTCTGCTTCTCCCTCTCCCTCTGCCTGCTGCTCCCCCTGCTTGTACTCTCTCTCTCTCTCTCTCTGTCAAATAAATAAATGAATAACCTTTTTTAAAAAATAAAAAATATATAAAAATGTAGAGAATCAGTTTAAATAGGAAAATAAAAATTTCCGTTTGAGTAGACACAAAAGCCACATGGGGGAAAGAGCAGATGGGAAATGAACAGGCATGTTGGCAAGAGAAAGGAAAAGAATTATTTGACAGATAATTACCAAAAATTAACTTCAAAATATAGCTCACCTAGGAGTCTAGGCCTATAAAGTGGCCTTTAGTTTAAATTTTTAGAGTACTTTAAAATTTTATTCATTCTGTACAAACTTAATGAGTACCTAATGTCTTAAGAAGGTATTTTTGCCTTAATTTTTAGTTTATTACAAATTTAGTTATTATAAATAACATGGCAGTGGTAATAGAAAATAAGTTACAACATTTCCCAGGCATTTCCAGGGATTCGTCCTTCCCTCGCCTCTCCCCACTCCTAGCAGGGACAGATACAAAATATAAAAAGCAAAAGCTAAAAAGACATAGCCTGGCCCAGAAGCAGGGTGGGTACCATCTCCGTAGGTCAGGAGCAGGGTAGAACTGCTGAATGTCATGGGAAGGCTACAGCCTGCCCGGCCTTGGTGGCTAGTGTTCAGACCCCGTGGAGTAGGGGGAGCCCAGGTGCCCAACGGAAAGGATACCAGGAGCTGAGACTTTTAGAACGATGTGGGCCAAGGTAGGAAGAGGACACAGAGGCAATGCACAGTAAAAGATGGAGCCAAACCACAGCCTGATTCCATGGCTCTGCCTGCGCTGTTCCCTGCATCACCTTGGAACAGAAGCCTCAAAAGTAAGCCCTTCCACCAATTGGAACATGAATTTACTTCAGGTGAAATGAATTTTATAGCATGGCCTGACAAGGAACTTAAATATGTTCAAGATGTTCAGAAGTAAATGAAGGAATAACTTTTAATTTAAAAGAACAAAAAATCGTGGAAACAAAGGCATACATAATGGAAACAGATATGTAAAGAACAGGTAGGAATGAAAAATATCAAATGACTAGAGATGGGATAGCCCTGGTTTTGATAGGCTGAAAAGAAAAATCAATCCATCGGAATAAGCTGAACAGTGTGCCTGTGATGCATCAGAAAGACGCAGATCTAAAACAAATACCAAAGGCCCGATGGGAGATACAGAGTATATGCGTGAAGGCCTAACCTGTGCGTGAAGCCGTCCCCTCCCCATCACTCTCTGTCCATCACATCATTCTGTGTGTCTCTATCAATACCTGTCGTCAGCAGAATCACCAGGTTTATGTACTTGTTACTGCCTTCCTGAGCTGCTTCTATAAGGTGTGGAGCTATTCGGGGCGTACTGTATACAGACAGCCAAGAACAAGTCAGATGAGGATCTCGTGTTCTAGCCTATTCATCACTATACCTCTGACATGGATTAGGCAGTCAGTGTATTTGTTGAATGAATGAATGAGTGAGTGAAGTAATTAATACCTCAAAATATCTTCTGTGTGGCTTCATGGCCTTGATTACCTCCTGTGTTTGGCTGGCATTGCAGTGGGGAAAGAGACAGGGAGGAGATGAGAGGAGTCCTCTCTCCCCAGAGCACACCCTGCTGTTACCAGTCCGTGACACTCAGGAAATACTGGTGTGACCTCTGTAGACCTAGAGTCCTCTTAAGGTGTTCCTCTTGGATTTTGATTTAGAATGAGACCAGTAATATAAACAATATTAATGTGTCAATTTTTCTTCACTTTTCAGGCTGGAGTAAAAGGGACATTGGGAAGATTGGTTGGAATTTTTGAGGTAAGCCTGTTAAAATCTTTGGTGCAATTGGTATCATATTAGTAACCATGTAATATATATATATATATATTTTATATATATATAAAAGTTTTTCATATATATATAAGTTTTTCTTTGTCTTAGTCCTTTCGGGCTGCTATAACAAAACTGAGTGGCTTATAAGCAATAGAAATGGATTTCTCACAGTTCTGGAGGCTAGGAAGTCAAAGATCAAGGCACCAGTAGATTCAGTGTCTGGTGAGGACCCACTTCCTGGTTCATAGTTACTAGTTTCTCCTGCTTTCCAAAACTAGAGTGTTCGTGGGAAACCTTTTGTAAGTCAAAATGGTAGAAAGTGAAGAAGCAATTAATATATAATTTCATATATAAATTATATATATATATATATATATAATAAATTAAATTTTTTTCCAGCGTTTCCAAAACCAAAAAATAACCTCTCTCAGGCTTTTCTGTTACCTCAGGATACGTCCTATTAACAGATGCATAAAATGAGTCAGGCTAAAGCACAGGTGTGCACAGCCCCAGTTCACAGCCCTGGCAGCTCGGTGGGGACGTGCTGAGCGTAGTTCCTGGGGAAGGAGTCGGCCCGACGCTCTCGCTGCTCCACGTGTGCGCTGCCTCCAGTGGCTCGCTGCAACGGAAATGCTGAATGCTGCTTTTGCTTCTCACCTTTTTTTTTTTATATAAACACAAATTCCTCCTCGGATTTCTTTCAGTTAGCAAAAACAGGTACTGATATAGATAGGTCTTTTGTAAAAGTGAAGTGGCTTACCTAAAATTTTGAAAAGCATGGAGTACTTGTAGCTGTTTCTCTCTGTGTTCTCACACAGCGAAAGGGGGATGGTTGCTCACTGGGGCCTCTTTTCAGGGCGCCAGTCCCATTCCTGAGAGTCAGCCCTTCTCAACCTGATCAGCTGCCAGAGGCCCCACCTCCTAATACTATCCCACTGGGAATTAGGATCTCAACATCTGAATTGTGGGGGGCATAAACATTCAGTCCATCATGGTCCTAATCTAGGGTAGACGCCATCTTGGTTTTCAGTTTTCAAAACACAACAGCATCAGCATAGAGTCGCTTACTTTTTTAAAATCCCATAGTCTCCTCCAGACAAATACAATTATTTGTTAGTACAGGCATAACCTCAGAGATATTGTGGGTCCAATTCCAGACCACTGCAGTAGAGCACATATTGCAATAAAGCAAGTCCAATGTTTCTTTGATTTTTTTGTCAGTGCATATGAAAGTTATATTTATACTATATTGTAGTCTGTGAAGTGTGTATATACACTTACAGTGTCTGTATTAATGTATATGCCTTAATTTAAAAATACTTTATTGCCAAAAAATGCTAACCATCATGAGCTTCCGGCAAGCTATAATCTTCTTGTTGGTGGAGGGTATTGCCTCTGTGTTGATGGCTGCTGTGACTGATCAGGGTCATCGTTGCTGAGAATTGGGGTGGCTCTGGCAATTTCTTAAAATAAGTTTGCTGCGGGGCGCCTGGGTGGCACAGCGGTTAAGCGTCTTCCTTCGGCTCAGGGCGTGATCCCGGCGTTATGGGATCGAGCCCCACGTCAGGCTCCTCCACTGTGAGCCTGCTTCTTCCTCTCCCACTCCCCTGCTTGTGTTCCCTCTCTCGCTGGCTGTCTCTATCTCTGTCAAATAAATAAATAAAATCTTTAAAAAAAAAAAATAATAAGTTTGCTGCACTGATTGACTTTCCCTTTTGTGAACAGTTTTTCTGTAGCAGACGATGCTGTTTGATAGCATTTTACCCACAGTACAACTTCTTTCACAACTGGGAGTCTGTCCTCTCAAACCCTGCCGCTGCTTTATCAACTATGTTTATGGAATAGTCTAAATCTTCTGTTGTCACTTCAACAGTCTTCACAGCATCTTCACCAGGGGTAGACTCCATCTCAAGAAACCACTTTCTGTGCTCATCCATAAGAAGTAGCTCCTCATTTCTTCAGGTTTTATCATGAGATTGTAGCAATTGAGTCCCATCTTCAGGCTCCACTTTTTTTTTTTTTTTTTTTTTTTTTTTGAAAGAAAGCCCATGCAAGCACAGGGCAGGTGGAGGGGCAGAGAAAGAGGGAGAGAATTTTAAGCAGACTCCTTGCTGAGCACGGAGCCCAGTGTAGGGCTCAATCTCACGACCCTGAGATCATGACCTGAGCCAAAACCAAGAGTTGGATGCTTAACTGACTGCAGGCTCCACTTCTGATTCTAGTTCTCTTGCTGTTTCTACCACCTCTGCAGTTTCTTCCTCCACTCAAGTCTTGAATCCCTCAAAGTCCTTCCTGAGGGTTGGAGTCAACTTCTTCCAAACTCTTGTTCATGTTGATATTTTTTACCTTTTTCCACGAATCACCACTGTTCTTAATGGCATCTAGAATGGTGAATCCTTTCCAGAAGTTTCCAGTTTACTTTGCCGAGATGCATCAGAGGAATCACTGTCTATGGCAGCTCTAGCCTATGAGTCTTAAACAGTAAGATTTGCAAGTCGGAGTGACTCCTGGATCCATGGGCTGTGGAACGCGTGTGTGTCAGCAGGCACGGAAATAGTCGTCTCGTTGTCCATCTCCATCAGAGCTCTTGGGTGACCGGGTACACTGGCGACGAGCAGTCATATTTGGAAAGGAATCTTTTTTTTCTGAGCAGGAGGTCTCAAAAGAGGGCTTTAAATATTCAGTAAACCATGCTGGAAACAGATGTGCTGTCATCCAGACTGTGTCGCTGCATTTATAGAGCACAGGCAGAGTAGAGTTAGCGTCGTTCTTAAGGGCCCTGGGATTTTCAGAGTGGTAGCCGAGCACTGGCTTCAGCGTGGAGTCACCAGCTGCATCAGCCCCTCACCAGAGAGTCAGCCTGTCCTTTGCAGCGTTGACGCCAGGCATTGACCTCTCCAGTATGAAAGTCCTAGGTGGCGTCCTCTTCCCATAGAGCTGTTTCATCTGCACGGGAAACCTGTTGCTTAGCGTCGCCGTCACGGGTGATCCGAACCAGATCTCCTGGAGAACTCGCTGCGGCTTCTCCCCCAGCCTCTGCGGCTTCCCCTTGCACTTTCGTGTTGAGGAGACGGCTTCTTTCCTTAACCCTCATGAGCCCCCCTCTGCTAGCTTCAGACTCTTCTCCTGCGGCTTCCCCACCTCTGAGCCTTCACAGAATTGAGGAGAGCGAGGGCCTTGCTCTGGGTCAGGCTTTGGCTTACGGGAAGGTTGTGGCTGGCTCGATCTTCTCTCCAGACCACTCAAACGTTCTCCATATCCACAGTAAGGCTCTTTCGCTTTCTCGTCATGCATGCGTTCACTGGAGCAGAACTTTCAATTTCCTTCAAGAACTTTTCCTTTGCATTCACATCTTGGCTAACTGGCACAAGCGGCCTAGCTTTCAGCCTGTGTTGGCTTTCAACGTGCTTTCCTCATGAAGCTTAATCATTGCTAGCTTTTGATTTAAAGGGAGAATAGGACATATGCAACTCTTTCTCTCACTTGAACATTTAGAGGCCACTGTAGGGTTATTAATTGGCCTAATCTTTTTTTATAATTTTTTTTTTAAGATTTCATTTATTTATTTGAGAGAGAGACACAGCACAGCAGGGGGAGGGGCAGAGGGAGAGGGTGAAGCAGACTCCCCACTAAGCAGAGAGTCCCAAAGCGGGGCTCAATCCCAGAACTCTGAGACCACGATCTAAGCCAAAGGCAGATGCTTTAACCGAATGGGCCACCCAGGCGCCCCTCATTGGCCTAATTTTAATTTTGTTATGTCTCAGGGAATAGGGTGAATGACAGGGAGAGGTGGGACTGGCCGGTCAGTGGAATTTATTGATTAAGTTCACTGTCTAATATGGGCGTCCTTTGTGGCACCCTGAAACAATTACAATAGTAACATCAACGATTATTGATCACAGATCGCCGTAACACATATAATAATGATGAAAAAGTTTGAAGTATTGTGAGAATTACCAAAATGACAGACACGAAGTGAGCAGATGCTGTCGGGAAGACGGCATTGGTAGACTTGCTTGACGCAGCATTACCACAGACCTTCCATTCGTAGCAGGGCAGCGTCTGTGACGCGGTCAGACAAGGTGTGCCTGCCTGGTCTGTCCCGTCCCTACCTCTCCTCCTCTTCTCCCGAGATGCGAGGAGGGACATAAAGTGTAGAGAAGACTGAAGGAAAAAAGATCCAGTAACTATAGCAAAGGTGGAAGGAACAAGCTAAGAGGCTGGGGAGAGGTTTGGAGGAAGGCGAAGGCAGTGAGAAATGGGAAAATAAAGATGAGCAAAGCTAGTAGGAGAAGGAGAGGCGCGCCAGATAATCAGCTTGCTTGCATTGATGGAGCCCCCACCCGCCCACGGCCTCTTCTCTTTCTTGTGCTCTGGCGAGTTACAGTTCCTTGGTGCCTGTTTCTTGAGAGGTCACAAACTGCCTTCTCACAGCCTTCCTGGGAAGTTGTACTTAGGGGAAGGGGAACGAAAAAAGAGATTAAAGCTTGGTCTTTAGAAGGCCAGCCAAAGAGCACAACCTTAAACGCGAGTGCGGCATGTTTTAAATAGGCCATCTGGCGCTATTCCCCGTATGATTGTAGGATGATTAAAAGTAAAAGGAATGCTTGTGTCTGAGCTCTCGACATATGGCCAAGAGTGTGTTTCACTTAAGTAATCTCAGCTCTCTAAGGGAAAGCTCTTCCTCTCTCCTTCTCTCTTTGCCCTTCAGAACCAGGAGAGGAAGCACAGAACGTATGTCTATGTGCTCATTGTCACAGAAGTGCTGGAAGACTGGGAAGATTCAGTTAACATTGGTAAGTTATCCCCAGGTAGCCTCCAAAACGCTCCCCACCACGGGCCGTTGCCACGCCACAGGTCGTGACCCAGACCCAGAAGTGAGCCTGATAAAGAAACCATTGAGGGATATGTTTAATGAAACAAGCATGTCCATTTTGAACTTATGAAAGTAGTGTTTTAAAATGTTCAAAAGGAAGCTGAAGGTGGGTACCTGGTCAACAAATAGCAACACGGCACATAAAGATAAGAAAGGTGGTTCCTAAAGCCGAGTGGGACCCTCCTCAGCAGCTCCTGCCCCTCCTCCACGATGCTGGGGCCTCGCTAGCCACGGAACCCGCACTGGCCGCAGGACCTTGGCTGCTCCTTGTGATGCTTATTCATATTGTCGGAGAAAGCTGCTGGTTTGATGGAGCGAGCCGCTCCCTCCAGTCGTTGCTAGACGCAGAGTAGTGGGAGCAGTTTCCAGTTTCATCCATATTCCTCCCCTTCGGGTGCCCCTCCCCTCCTCCCGAGGAGCCGTTCTCTTTGATCTCTCAGACCGTTATTGGGTGTGTGTCTTTGGAACTGAAAACTTAGGTGATTTAATGGTGGGTTCATGGTTTACTCTTTTGCCTCTGAAGGAAAGTGTATTCCAGAAAAGTGTAATATTAATTTAAAAACTGGTTATAAATCGGCAAACGGATAAAGTCCAGTTGTCGAAACCTCTGCCCTCACTGTGCGTATGTGCTCTGCCCCCGCGCCCCTCACACTGCTGATCTGGGCATTTCCCGGCCCTCCGGCTTTTAACAGCTTTCTCTCTGGTAAGAATGCAATATGCTTAAGTGCGTAAATTCAGTAGGGGTTTATTAAAAATAGCCTCCTTGACAGCCAGTGCTAGGGCTTAAAAAGGAGACAGAGATGAGTGTGGCCTGGCCCTGTCCTCAGAGCACTCTGTCAGGCGGGAGTCACACACTTGTGATATGACTTTTCAAGGTACCATTGCTCTATTAATATCCACCAAGCCTTTCACCTTGTACTACTTCCGAGAATTGAAATATTGAAATAATCTAAAATATGGAGAATAAGCCTGTGAGCCTTCCTGCAGATGAGCCTTGTTCAGGTGGAAATTGGCTTTTGAACGTCTGCCTCAGTGAAGGGTAAGTGGTCTGAGGTACATTCATCCGACGGAATGGTGCACAGCTGTTAAACACGTACTTCTGAAAGCTAATACACCGTGGCAGAGGGCTTGTGAATCGGTGTTGGTGAATGGAAAAAGCAGGGTACAGACTTACATATACACTAATTAGAGCTACGTGAAAACAAAATGAGACAAAATGAACACAACAAAATGAAAACAAAAAGGAGGCACCGGTTCTCACCTAAAGAATTGCAGTGACAGAGGAAGAGGTAGCAGTGCTGACAGGGGGGTGGTGAGAACGACATTCCAGCACACACTAGCAGGACTGGGCACTGGGATGGCCCTTCTGGAAAGCAGTTTGGCATTGTATAACACGAGGCCTTTAGAGGTTGAGTGTTTTATTCTTACAATCTCAGCCCTAGGCCTCTTCTGGGAGGTTAAAAGAAAGAAAAAAACAGATAAGGATGTTTTTTTGTTTGTTTTTTTTTAAGAGCAAGAGTGCTGGGGCTTGGGGGAGAGGGAGAGAGAGACTCCTAAGGGAGAGAGAGACTCCAGTGCAGAGCCCGGACGCGGGGCTGGATCACGCCACCCTGAGATCGTGACCTGAGCCGAAATCAAGAGTCAGATGCCCAAGTGCCTGAGCCATCCAGGCGCCCTCCTGTTTTTTATAACATAGAAGAGCGCTCAAGAAACAGTGTGAAGTGGAAAGAGAAGCACTAACAATAATAATGATAAGCAAACGCGTACAGCACGTACTGTGTGCCAGGTAGCGTTCAAACATCTTACATATTAGTCCTTACAACAGACTTGTGAGCTGGTGCTGTTTCTTATATCTGTAGATGAGGAAGCTGGGGCACAGCTCCGAACCTAGTTCGGTAACTTGCCCCAAACTGACCGTTCAGTAGAGCCGGTGATGTGATTGGAGCCCAACCCAGGATCCAGGTTTCTGACCACAACATTCTTATCAGAGCTTCTCGAGATTCAGAGCATCTGGTAGTATGATCCCAGTTCTAGTTGTTCAGTGCAGTGTCTTTTTCAAATATGATGAAAGAAAAGCAAAGACGCGAAGGTATTGAGAGTAGTCATTTCTGGCTTCTCCTGTTGTGGGTAATTATCATATTCTTTATACTTCTTTCATTTTCCCGGTGTTAAGAAATGAACTTTTATTATAAGAGAAAAAAATAAAGGATTTTAAAACAAATTTGAAAAAAAAAAAAAGTAAGAAAACAGATTGAGAAGTTAATAGGGATGGTGTTATTTTTTAAAATATTTTGTGATCTCTAGATACATACCTCTTAAAATTCTAAAATAAATAACTGATTCTAAGGCAGCCATCCTCGTAATTCTGGAAGCTGATGCTCGTGTTGATTTGTGCAGAAGATGGGGGTGCTGGCTGGGCTTCGGGTACATGCAGGCCGGGCAAGGCCCCGAGGCCCAGGAATGCAAGAGACCAGGAGCCGTGGTTCTCCCTGCAGGGCGGGTTCGCACAGTTCACTTCTCACGTGTCTTCCCTGTCCTCCGCGTCGGACATCTGTATGGCATTCGAAGCGTGTACTCTTGTAAGGAAAGAAAGTGAGGAAAACTACCTTTATAGTGCACAGTTTTAAAGTCTTGATCACAGTGGCTTTTCTGTTCTCATGGACACTTTCTCCCGAGCCGAAGATCAGAAACCTGCGGCTGCTTCCCTTTTGTCCTCATCTCTCCCTCTCCCTGCCCCCACAGGAAGGAAGAGGGAGTGGTTCAAAATCGAAGATGCCATAAAAGTGCTGCAGTATCACAAACCGGTGCAGGCGTCGTATTTTGAAACGTTGAGGCAAGGCTACTCGGCCAACAACGGCACCCCGGTCGTGGCCACCACGTACTCGGTTTCCTCCCAGAGCTCCATGCCGGGCATCAGATGACTGAAGACCCGCGCAAGAGGAACGGAAATTGGAAACTAGACTGGAGTGCAGATCTTCCCTCCCTTGCTCTTTTCACCTCTCCTCACAGGCCTCCTCTCCAAATAAGGCATGATGGGCAGCAGAGAAAGCGGTTCTTGATGGTGTTGCTGTGTGGTGTTAAGTGATGGGCTTTTTCTTCTCTTTTTATGGAGGGGGTGGGGGGTGGGTATGTAATTTGTAAGTACTTCTGTGCATGATCGGTCCCTCCCTTTTCACTGCCCTACAATTGTCTAGACAGACAGACAGCCTTCCCTCTGCCTTGGATTCTGAAGTGTTCCTGTTCGTCTCACCCCAGCCCTGGCCAGACGTTTTTCTTTGATTTTTCATTTTTTTTTTTATTAAAAGATACCAATATGAGATGAAACCTTCAAGAACGTGTCCTGTAATGCGCTCTTCAGTCCAGGAGGTTGGTCCCTTTCACCGCAGGGTACATTTATCTACACATTATATACTGGGCATATAATATGTAAATAAATGACTTTTAGAAGAGAAATTTAACTGTTTAATTTTTCAAGGTTTTGTTTTGTTTTTTAAATTCGGGGTGTTTCTGAAATGGAGAGCCTCACAGTTAATTTCCCCTTTTGTTTTGATGCTAGTGGCTCAGGTCAGTTTCCCTGTCCTCTCCCTTTTCCCCAGTCACTGACTATAGTTACGTAGGGTACAGAAGGAGTTTAGCTACCTTTGTAGCACTCCCAGGACTCCTGGCCTTCTCGAAGCTGTGTTTCCATGTCAAGAAAGACACAGGAGGAAACCTGTTCTCTTTTTTACTACCAAGCCAGGAGCGAATGTCCTCAGCTTAGACCTGGAGAAGCAATGTTAGAAATTGAATTCCTCCCTACATGTTGACAGTAGGGATTTGAACTGGATTCTTGGGATTGCTCTCTAAAACACTGGAGCATCCGGCGCTGTTTCTGTCCTGCGGGTTGGAATTTTTTCCATAATGCTACCTACCGCCAATGGTGGCCTCTCTCCTTGTGCATCCATGCCTTACGCCGCGCCGAACTGGACTCTGTCCTTGTGCAGAAGCATCCGGCTGTCCTGGGCCAGTGCAGGTGCACAGTCCCATCCCCATTCCGGGTGACCATGTTAAGTTCCCGAAAAGGACACAGGAGGAAAATGAAGGCGTCTGCTTATCTTTGCAATGTGACAGCACTTGGAATTGCACCATGGAGCATGCTCAGAAATAGTAAATTTGTCTCCCGCCGGGATGCAGAAGGTCCTCCTTTTGGTGCGAAGTGGTATGGGAGGGTGCTCGGTCCTTGACGAGAACAGTGACATCATGCGTTGGCTCACTGCAGACTGTCGTGTTGGTTTTTGGTACAGGCTTCATGCTGGCCTCATTTGCCAGTCGTGTTGTTTAGCTGGGAAGTAAGCAGAAAAGCGTCTTGAGATTGAGGGGTGGGCCTCGGAGGGGACACTGGTCCGTTCCCGGCTTAGGACAGGGTTTGTTGCTGTGCTTTCAGTGGTATCTCCTTTGTCAAAACGTAGCCAAGATGTGAAATTAAAATCGTAGTTCTCTTTATTTAAAAATTCTAATAAATACTCAAACTTTGAAAAGCTTTTGCTCTTCCCTCCCACTAGAAGAGTTGTATATATGCATATATGTAAGGGACATAGGCCTCTGTCATTCAGTGTTCCACAATTTTGGGGGGATATCTTTTGGTGAACTTTATACTCTGCTGTCTGCTCTCAGTTTGTATCTTCTCTCCCAGTCTTGAGGCACAGAACCGACAAGGAGTGCCCACCGTTTCCTTAAGATACCGTTCTACCTCTGGGAAAGGAATTCTGTCCCTAAGTAAGGGCCCCAGTGGACAGAAACAGCACCGTGGGATTTGAGTCTAAAGACCAACTCGCTGTTCGCATGTCCTCACTCAAAAACGAACATACTGCCTGCTTGTTGCCTGATTGAGGGCAGGCTGAGTTTCTGTCCATATAAGTAAAGCAGAAAATGTAATAAATTCAACCAAGCACTAAGTGGAATCCAAAAAACACATTCTTCCAACTAAATTCTACCTTTATGATATGGATTGAAAGTACTTTGCAGGAAAACAGGCAGTGTTTTTGCAGGAGAACTGTAGTGTTAATAGTAATTTGTGCACTTTTTCATGATCTAAAGCTGTTTTTACAGGGCTGGTGTCACAACACATTACCCTACCAAGTCCAGTTTGGATTGATGTTGGCGTCTTTGGGTCAGGAAAGTGAACTGTGCCAAGAAGTATTTTTCAGTGACATGAATGAATCCTATTAATGCAGTTAACTGGGGAGATTGTGCTGATGCTTTCTTAACCGACAAAAAGAGGCTTTGTCCAGCACCAGAATTGTTGAAACTGGTGCTATTTTCTGTTGCACTGGGAACCTGATGAGTGGGGATTGGTGTGTCTCCCTCCCTGGCACCATTAACACCACGGCTGTCTCCACTGGTGTGTAGTCATAGCCCTTCTGTGATAGATTACTCAGACCCATGCTGGCAGTAGCCGTTACGCCTCCCCAAAGAAAGCAAGGGGAAACAGAAGAAAGCACAAAAGTGATCCCACTCGCAGAGCCTTTCTTTCACACGGCTTTGCTGTGAGTTCTGCAAGTACTCACCTTATTCAGGCTTGATACACACGGGTTCTTGTGTACAGGGCAGATACAAAGTCTCACGGTGAACTTCCCCATCCTAGATTCTGGTTTATTCCTAGGGCGTCTAGCACAGTCCACCATGCTCAGGATAGAGAAAGACAGCATTGGATATTTTAAAATTAACTTTGTTTTTAGTTTATCAATTTGCAGCCACTGGGAAGCATCAGTGAGGTCATGCCATCTTTTTGGACCAGGACTCTGTGTGTGTGTGTGTGTGTGTGTGTGTGTGTGTGAGAGAGAGAGAGAGAGAGAGAGAGAGAGAGAGAGTGTGTGAGTGAGAAAGAGAGAGAGTGTGTGAGTGAGAAAGAGAGAAGAGCTACCAGGAGTCAGCTGTATTTGATTTTTTTTTTTTTTGTAGCCTTCCAGAATGGTGCAGCCCATGAAACAGGAGTCTTGATTTTTCTTGTAGCAAACCTGGCATGATGGAAAAGTTAATGAATTGACGGTTTTGTTTTTACAAGTGTCTGCTGCCCCATCTGCCCTGCGTGGAGAGGGCTCCCGCGCTGCTGGGTCTGAGCTGAGGCCATCTGGAGGGATCAAAGAGTGTGGGAGGAACACCCCCCGCGAGGCCGTGGAAGGCCTCGAAGGTGGCTTCACAGCAGGATTTCCGCCCTCGGCATGGCACGGCGCAGCGCTGTGGAGCCGTGAGGCCCTTGAGGCCTTGCCTGTCGCAGCCTCTGGGGAGCAGCCTCTGGGGAGCAGAGCGGGTCACTGACCTCTGGGAGGCTTTTGCAGCAGTTCTGTAAACGCGTTCTACACAGTCAAGTTCCTCCGTGACACATAATTTCTGTTTTGATGTTAGGAGTCAGTCCATGTGAGGTCTCTCAGACTTGCTTAGAAGAAGAAAAAAATCACCTTTTGTTTTGAAAAGTAAAAAACGTCCATGCAGAACCGTTCTTCCTCCTTCTTCCCCCTTTCTCTGGCCCACATACAGTGCTCATTGGAGGCTCCCCTCCCCCCGCCCAGAACCTATGTAACCAGAAGAGTAATCCGCCTCCCGCTGGACCGGGTGTGCATCTCACATTGTCCTGTACGTGCTCGTCATTTTCACCTAGCGCTGGAGGAATGCCTCTGTTGGTCTCCCCACCTGAGCTTTTTTTAAAATAGCTTAGCCTGAGCCACATTTCTTTTGGTTCACAGAAAGGATTTAATAACCACAGCGCGATCTTTGCCACGATTGTGTGATTTTTAGTATTTCTGAAGTGTTCTCGAAGTCCAGCCTAGTTGAGAGAAAATTTAGAATTAGAAGAAATACCTGGAGAAGTCGTCACAGTAGGCTGAGTTTGCTTTAAGGGAAATGAGGATTCGCTGTAATTGATAATCAAGCCTCATCCTGGTCCCTTCTGCATTTCAGAAAGTAACGCTTATGTTTATAACAAATAGGAGACATGTTAGCTCAAGAGGCTCTGGGGTGAGGAGATCATCTAATGGCGATTATATAATGCAACTGCTCTTGGGGTTCTTATTCTTGAAACTCTAAAAGAGGCCAGACCTGAAGTGACACAGGTCATACTGCCCAGCTGAAGTGACAGCCATTCCTTCTGAGCCCTGCTGGGACGGAACCCATTTCCCCAAGGCTGTGGGGGGGCTTCCAGGCTGTGCAGACATTGATGTTGGTGACGTCAGCCTTGCTCCATCCGGGCACCCATCTCACTTGGAGTAGGTGGGAAAGCAGCCCAGGGTCAGCCTCTGTTCTCTGGGGTGAGCCTTGCAACAGAGACCTCCCCATCCCAGAAGAGCTATTTTCCATGTCACTTTAGATGTCACCCAGAGCAGGCATTTGAGATGTTCAGGTAGTAAATGGGGAAGCATTGGCTGCTGTCCATCAAAGCTACTGTCATCTGTTGATTCGGTGGTCTGAGATGACCACAGGCCCTGGGAACCTGGAGATGTTAGGCAGACTGTCATCTGGAGGCCAGCAACCCTCCTACTTCCACCTCTACAAAGGCAGCTTCACATTTTGACTGCATTTGTGCTGTAGCTGATGACCTTTCAGGGATGGAGAAGCCTAATCAGAACATCCAAGCAATGATCCCCTCACCCTCAGACTCATCGAGCAGTTCCTCCTAGTCCCTTAAAAACTAATAAAAAGAGAAGGAAAGCATGCCGTTTGGTGAGGCTTTGAGCTGAGGCTAGCAGTCACATGATTTCGTGAGTCTGCAATATGAAGCTTTCTAAGTAAAGGCATGACTCTCCCCGGAAGCTTTATTTATAGTGAAGATTTGGTGAGCTTCAGTTGTCTGAAAAAATGAGACGGTCTGCTTGAAGGGAAGCTCACAGGGAAGCCACGTTAACTCAGAATTCGTACCAGGGGGGGTTCTACTGGAGAAGAAAGTGCCTTTGGGCCAAAAAGCAAGATTTAATAGCTAACAGGTGGACAGGCATTGCTTCTGTTCCTCCAGCAACCAGTTGTTTAATAATTAACTCTAGGTTTCCTTTGGTTTACAGTCTCAGTTCTTAACCCTGGACAGAGGTCCCTAGAACACCAAAAAAGGCATCTAAAACCCTGGAGATTGGCTTTAAAAGATCCAAAAGCAGCAGCATTGTCATTTTCCAGGTTTCTCGCCATTTTGACGTGCTGCCCATCCTTCCACACGCTCTGCAGCCAGGCCAGATGGCAAGACTGTATTCGTTGACTTGAGGAGCCTAAATTCTGGTTCTGGAACAATTACCTGCTAAATTGCTTACTGCCAGTGGAAGTTACCTGTGGGGTGTACCTTTCAGAGAACATTTCATCAGTGTAGTAAAATTGCTCTGGGCTTGAGGGCCCAATCAGGCATTTAGATCAAAACTAAGTCTTTGGGCTACCGTAGGGAAAAAGCAAGATACCTAAAGCCCAGGGCTGGGCCTTGAGACCGTACCCCCCATCTCCCTAGTATGGGGTGAAGTGGCACCTTCAGGAAATCATTTTTCCAGTGAGATTGCCTGTAAATCCCTAGGGGAAGTAATACCAATATGAACCTGTCTTTCTGAGCACTTTTATGCCAACTTGAAAATGATAAGCTAAAGCAGCAAGGACTCATGTAGCCTCTTTATTGTCCCATTAGGGGGGAAAAAAGCTTCTCAGGGTTAAACCTTGATCTTTAACCGCTGTTTGTTGTGGAGAAGATATGTCACTAACAAATGATCAAAAAAGGACCTCTAGTTTTGGTTTCTCAAGTCCAGCGACATAACAGATATGACTTACGCCCAGGAAGGTGGAGGCTGATGACCAAGACACCCACAAACCAGAAGGCTCTGTCCCACATAGAGCCTCCACAGGGAACAGATCTGAGGCTAGGTTTTGGAGAACTTGCAAAGCGCTGAAATGAAGGGAGGACTTTGAGGGCCTTTGCTCAGCAAGAACAGGAAGGAGCTCCAGCGGGAGTGGCAGGCATTGAAGATTGAAGCCACAGCGCGCAGACTCAGAGCTCCCCTTTTGCCACTTCTCTCATGGCTCGTGCACTTTCTGCTCAGAATCCAAGGGGACCCTCCTCTCCAAAATCTTACTGGCTTCAGGTGTTTTGTTTAGCCTCTGAGAACCTCCCCCGTTCACTCCGACCTACAGGTGGACATAGATGTGTGTTGCTCGGGGCACAGATGCGTGAGTGCGTCCGGGGCCCAGGAGCACAGCGTTGTATTTAGTGGTTAGAAAAACAGTTGGTCCACTCTGTGAACAGCGTGTGGTGCAGTGTTACACGCATCAGGTCTGTTTATTGTTTCATAGTCTGAAAACCTCCGAGCTGGTTTATCACCCAAGAAAAGGCAGATGGTTAGACTAAGGAACATGTAGCTCGTTCCTCTATCTTTGGAACGATAGCTGTCAGTTTGCTGTGTGCTTAAGGAAGTCAGGAGCATTTGAGGATGTCGGGAGCTGTTGTAAAAATAAAGCAACTGGCTCTGGCCTACTCAAGTGTATCGGAGAGAGGGCGTGGTTAGTAGCATCTTGAAATCTGCTCTGGGCAGCCCCGCCTTCATGTCTAGGGCCTTGTCTCCTCTCCTCTCCAATGACCTTGGTAGGGGTCGAGCTCTGAGGAGGCAGCGAGGCCCCAGTTCCTGTTTGCTAGGCTGCAGGATGTGGCCTCCAGTCAGAGGTTTTTTTAAGGAGTTTCCTACCATGATTCCCGCCGCATCACTCCCTTCCCACCAGCATCCAAAAAGGTTAAAATCCCCGGGACCATTCCAGTTCTAAAACAGGTGAACCAGATGTGCTTCCTCCCCTTTTGCAAGTGTATTGTCGCGATGCAGTCTCCCTTTGGCCAAGGTCGACACGTATTTCCAGGGAATCCCTTAAATTGAGGCAAGTAGCCAAGATGTTTTGAGTTTTTCCTCCAGAAGACCGTCTTTGTCCCTTCCCCCTCGTGCTAACACATTTTAACCAAGTCTTAAAAGGTCAAGCCCAGTAGTGTCTCCAGAACTGAGACAAGATCCAAGGGCCGGGCCCCCAGGGACCTCCCCTGGGGGATCCCATGCGCTCAACCTAGACTGTTCCGATCCCACCGGAAGTGTGCTACTGTCCCCACCCACCAGGGCCTCCCAGAAAAGCAGACGACTTAGGCTTCCCATCATTAGGGCACAGAGTCCTTTAGTGACCAGTCTACAGAGTGAGTGTGTGTATCACCTGCGTGGGCAGCGTGCCTCTAATTTGTAGAAAGGGTAGAAAGTGGAACCTCCAGTGGGCTGAGTCCTCACATCCGTGGAGAGGTTGGCGGAAATAACCCCAGTGAGCGCAGCAAAACTGAGGAAACCAAGGGGCCGTGCCTGTATGGGAGGAGGAGTTGGTTACGGTCCTTTTATCTCTTGGGACCTGACGCTGCGGTATGAAGCTGGGGTTTGGAATAATGTCACCCTTCCCCAATCCAAATGCACTCCGGGACTTGGGAGCCTCCAACCCACAGGGGCATGGTCTTTTCCATTCTTTGTTCCAAAACAGCCTTGCTTGGTATTGCATGGAAAGTTCCAGTTTTCCTTCCTGCCCACTTGGGGCCACCCGCCCAGGCCTGGCCCCTTCCCCAGTGTCTTCACAGCACTCGTGGGAAGAGCTGCGCAGGGCCCTCAGGGGCTGCGGGGAGTGGAATTTGGTCCAGAGAAGGCAGCAGAAACTGAATTTTCATGTTTCCTCTTCTCAAGGAGGGTGTTTTTAGGCTTCCTTCATGCTTCTTTTTCCTGTGGGTACAGTCGGGTTGGGAGGAAGGGCTGAAAAGAAAAGGAGACGGGGTCCAGCCAGCCCAGGTTTGGGTCCGAGACAGGTCCACAGCTGACGCGAGTCCCACTTTCCCCCCTTCAGTAGCAGGCCGGTCATATGTAACGATTCTCCTTTACTGCTTCTGTGGAGCCAACAACAGGGGACAGACTGACCCTCCCCTGTAGTCTGGATAGAGCTTCCGTACTTTCCCTGAAGTTCCACCATCCCCATAGCCCACTCCTTTCTGTAAAAACAAATGCTTAATCCTGTGAGCGTGCTGTTCCTTTCTATGTGTTCATCAGTTTCCTTCCATTGGAGCTGTGTGGGAGGGAAGGCCATTGGAATTGTAGGTTGTAATCTTGTGCCAACCAATAAAAACCAGTATTTCGCACACATCCCTGCTTAGTGTCTGGTCTCTTCTTTCTCAAGGTTTCCCTTGAGTCCCTCACATGAGTCTTATTTTGATTTTACCGCCACTCTCTGCTGAGGTCTGGAGAGTAGCCCTCGAGGTCAAAGGTGGCCCTGTGGATGGTCTGCTGTTCGGGGAGTTCGAGTGAGAAGTGAAGTGGGAGAAGCCCATGGCAGGCAGTGAGGCTCGGCGTTCATTTCCACAGGCCGGCACTGCTGCCGGCTGCCCAGGGATACTCCCGGGTGGACTGCCAGCCCCCAAGGGGACACGAAAGGGACAGAGGTGAGCTGCATCCAAGACAATACGAGAGCACAGACGTTGCTCTCCTGCATGGGCGCAGGAGGTAGGCATGGTAGGGTCAGGAAGCCTTGTGTCCCATCCTTTCCA
The DNA here is from genome assembly GCF_023065955.2 of Ursus arctos. Lineage (NCBI taxonomy): Eukaryota > Metazoa > Chordata > Mammalia > Carnivora > Ursidae > Ursus > Ursus arctos. Next base: position 29,574,666 of record NW_026622997.1, on the reverse strand, counting down.
GCGACTTCGGTCGGGGCTGCTGAAGGGCGGGAGCCGTGTTTCAAAGATGTATAGGGTAGGACTCCCGGGCAGAGAGCGGGCCAACCACCATCGGTGGGGGAGCAGCACCGAGTGACCTGGGAGACAGACAAAGAACACGTTAACCTGTCATGAAAAGTAAAGCGCGATGAGGCTAAGTTTGGAAGACGACGAAAGCCAGGCCAGGGAGTTGGACTTCACACGTGTGAAGCATTCTTGACCCGGATACAGTCCTGTAATATCAAACACGTTGGAGGAGGCGGCCGCAGGAAAGGTTGGACAGGAGTGGTTTGGAAGCGTGTGATACCCCGTGCATGAGAGGGCCCAGACTCGGGGCGAATGAACCTGGGGACGAAGAGAGGGCTCCAGAAGCAGGAGTAAACAGTGTGTCACGATCAGATAAACGTGTCCATCCACTGAGGCAGGCCGGTCTTCCTGGGATTCTGGTGGCATCACCAGTGGCCAAGTTTTGGTAAGCCAACAAACCTGATACAGTCAGTGTACCCAGAGGGTCACTACCAGGACGAGACTCACATGAACCTAACTCGTAAGAGGCTGAGATGGACGTGCCTGGATGACAGTTGGCTCTTTTGTATGATGACAAATGTCAGACCAAGTTAACCTGGCTAGGGCACCAGCTATCTATGTGAGTAGCCAAAAATAGGCAGGAAGTTGGTGGCTAAACAATAGTAACCTGATGACTTCATTCCACCACGGGGCAGATGCCCTAACAGCTGCTCAGGGCGCCCTTTCCCCCGAACTCTGATTCTGCAGGCCTCCTTTGTCCGTCCTGTGATGATCCCCCCTCCTTTATGAAAGGATTCTTTCTTTTGCCAGATTTAGTGTGCATAATGAGGCCATGAGCTTAGAAACGCTGACACCAGTGATGTGCTATTCTCAGGAAACTACCAGATGGCAATCTAATTGGGATCTGGGGTTCCCGGAACTCTCCACTCACCCGTGTCCCGTTATGATGGGCCATCGCGCAGGTGTCCCATCCCCATCACGCTTACTACCTATCGATTGTTCCCCCATCCAACTCAGAGGGTCCGTGTAGGCTTTAGGGTCATCTTGCTGCAGCCCAGGCTTCCAATAGCCTGTAGGACTTGTGGCTACAGAGAGAGAGGTCTAAAGAGCCCCCAAAACATGGAGTATGGGTGAGGAGAGGAAATTAGCTCAAAGGCCACCAGTGCAGCTGTGACACTGCTGGAACCAGCACCAGGGACAGTGCGCCACAGCGCTCATTGCAATGCCTGTGCCCTTTGCTCGGCTGAAAGGCAGCTCTGCGCATCCAAGCCAGACGAAGTTGGCACAGTTCTTGCTCATCCCCCGGTCAGGCTGGCTCCCATGCCCTCTAGAGCCCTGATCGTTGTGCCCAAGACAGCCTGGCGTTCTAAAGCATAGCCTTGTTTGCTTTCTAGTTTCAGACACATTTGGGGTGTGAAAGGTCTATTTTCTCTCCTAGGTCTTGTGACACCCAGGCTAACTCAGCATCTGAGGATGCAGCCCTGGGGCTCCATGTTCTATGTCCTGAATACCAGCCACGTGCTAAACCCAGGACACGCAGTCCTCACAGAGGCACCTGCTTGGGTGACAGATGGCACAAAATAGGAGAGATGACAGCCTGGGGAGGTAAGCCACTAGGGGCGGGGTCAGAAGGGACGAGGGAGAGAGCTCAAGCCGGAGCGTGGGAAAGGGTAAGGGAGCCGGAAGAGGGAGGAAGGACTGTCCTACATCGAAAGGCTGCCTGCTAGAATAGAACGTGTGAGCATCGCAGGTAGACCCCGGTTCAGGTCAGCTCGGCTGTTTGCCAGGCTCTGTGATCTTGGACAAGTTACCGTCCCCGCTCCCTCCTGTTCAGTGGGGGAGAAGTCCACTTGTCATGCTTGTTGTGAGCATTAAATAAGTGGAGGAATGTGTGTGACGTCAAAATTGCTGTGTGATCATTCAGTGGTAGCCGTGACGCCCACGTGCTCAGGGATGGCCAGGGGCTGTGCTGAGTTCACTGTCACAACAGAGACAATCACAGTGCAGAGTGACAAGTGCAATCAAAAGAAGGCTGAGGGAGGGACTGCGTCCTTCCCAGAGGAGCCATCCTCATAAAGGATGCAGGAGTTCTCAGCGAAGGGAACAGCATTGCCAGGCTAGGGCACAGCACTGTGTTCATGTAACAGCAAGTTTGCTGGGACTGGAAAATGATACCGAGAGTGGGCAGGGAGGTGAGAGAAGCAGGAGGGGCCACAGGAAAGGTCAGCCAGGGTCAGGCTTGGCAGGCTGTTTGAACTTCACTCCGCGTGACTGGGAAGCCAACAAAAGTTTTAAAACAGAGCAGTGACTGCATCGGGTTGGACATTTGAGGAAGATGATACTACTATCCGAGTGGTCCCTGTGTTCCAGGCCTTAGCACCACGCAGTGCGCTGACGGCTTTACATTTAGTCTCTGCTTCGCTGCGGTGGACCTGTGATCATTACCATTGTCTGGTAATGGGAACGGAGGCTAAGGGAGCAAACTACTCTTGAAGGGAATTGGACAGACTAATTTGAAAAAATCCTAGGGTCAAGTCCCAAGGATGTCTAAAGATAATTTTTAAAAACTCCAAGGGAAAATACAGGAGGACTACGAGGGAAGTCCCATGTTCTGTCAGCATCGTGACTTACTATTGGGGGCGCCTGGCTGGCTCAGTCTGAAGAGTGTGCACCTCGTGATCTCGGAGTCGTGAGTTTGAGCCCCACGCTGGGTGTAGAGATGACTTAAATAAACAAACCTGAAAGAAAAAGAAATCAGGTGCCATAAAATAAAAAACTTCATAGAAGAGTCACTAAAACAATGTGATAGAGAAATAAAAGAGAAAATAGAACAGGGGACCGAGGAGCAGACCCATGCACATGTGGGAACACATTAAGAGCGGGAGGAAATGTGCGCCATGCGGGGAGAGACTGGATTCCTCTGTAAATGGTGTTGGAACACAACTAGCCAAATGGAAGAAAAAACAAAAGGAGCCCCTTACCGCACAACATGTGTGAAAATAAGTTCACAAATGTGTAAAATGAGTCCTAAAACTTTGAGGATAAAATACAGAAGTGAAGTAATCTATCTGAGGTCACACAGGTAATAAACGGAGAAACTGTGTGCAGTCGGACCTGAGGGCCTGCGGCCAGAACCGTGCCCTCTAACCCACTCAGTAGTACCCTGTCCTGGTCACTGTAGAGCCCCGCCCACAGTGGGTGTAGAGATTACTTAAAAATAAAATCTTGGGGGGCACCTGGGTGGTTCGGTCATTAAGCATCTGCCTTCAGCTCAGGTCATGATCCCAGGGTCCTGGGATCGAGCCCCGCATCAGGCTCCTTGCTCAGCAAGAAGCCTGCTTCTCCCTCTGCCTCTGCCCCTGCTTGTGTTCCTTCTCTCGCTGTCTCACTCTCTGTCAAATAAGTGAATAAAATCTTTAGAAAAATGAAAAATAAAATTTTGGGAGGCCTGGGTGGCACAGTCGGTTAAAGAGGCTGACTCTTGATTTTGACTCCAGTCTTGATGTCAGGGTCACACACAACCCCGAGACTAAGAGTCACACGCTCTACTGACTGAGCCACCCAGGCGCCCCTGAAGATACCTTTTTAAAAAAACAGTTACCCTGCTCTGGCCACCAAACACGGTCCAGCCAGTGGCAGGTCTAACCCCTGTTCATCACTTCATCACTCACTCATGCACCATTATCTACTCCCATCTCTCTGGTCCCCGTGTTCTTCCTCTACAGCCTCCCTATAGAATTCCATCCCCAAATTAATCCATTCATTCCTGGACCCCACTTGGCTAGAGCTGCGCCCGCCCAGAGAAAAGCGGATACCGTGGGCTCGTGCCTCCCTCCACTGAGCCTCCAGTGCCGCCCATCCAGGCCCGGTGACTGTCACAGGCCCCTTTCCTTCTCATCTGACTTCTCATCAGACCCCTCCCTTCTCCCATTGACGTTCCCGGCCATAGTCCTGTTTCTCCTCCTACCCATACCTTTCAGAGTAGAGTTCCAACTCCTTAGGTTAGCGCCCAATATCTTCTGTGATTTGGCCCCTGCCCACCTCTGCAGATTCTTTTCCTGCCCAGCTTTTCCCCTGATCTCCTCAAGCTTCTTGCCGTTCTCCAAACACCATTGCGCTGCCCCACGGCTCACATGTGCCGTGCCCTCCTTTGGGAAAGATCTCGGAGATTCTCTCCCCGCGGTGGGGTCGTGGAACTCCTGTACATGCCCTCGTTCTGAAGGCACCCTCTGAGGCAGGGAGACTCTCTCTGTTCTTGGTACCCAGCTGAGTGGCTCAGAGCAGGTACCTAGGAAATGTGGGGTGAAGGAAGCAAAGGGCCAAGTGATCATTTGGGAATGTGCCCAACACAGGGCAATGTATCCCTAATGTCACCCTGCACTCTGGACAGCTATACCAGCCACACACACGCCCCTTCAACTTTCCCCCAAACTGGGAAGGAAGCCAGCACGGCCTGCCCTCCGGGATCTAGCGGGGGAGAAGCTCGGAGCAGGGGGAGGCGGAGCACCCAGAGTAGTCTCCCCACTTTGGGATAACCAACCTCACGCCCACCAGGGCTCCTTCCCCACACCTTACTCTTCCTGCCTTGAGTTTGTGGATTAGAGGGGGGAAAGGGGGAAGGTGCTTCGGGGGAGGAAACCCCCAATTCCTGCTCTTCCCCTTCTCTCTCAGCCCAGGATCCTGTGAACTTTCCCGGACCTAGGGCAGGCCCTAATGGAAGGCTGGTCCCTTCTGTCGGACCTGTGTCTGAGAGCAGCCAGGGAAGCCAAGCTTGGATTGAAACCCGAAAAGGTCAGGGCAGTTGTGGGGATTTGCAGATCGAGGGGTAGAGTCAAGGGTAATTTGTTTGACTTGTGGGGAACTTGAGCTGAGAAGGTTGAGTGGACCGTTTAGAACAGCTAATATTACTTGAGCAGTTTACAAAGTACTTTCCCATCAGTTCAAACAGTTCCTTGAATGCCTTCCTACCTATACAGGCCCAGGGCCCTGACCTTCACAGAGACCCTGAGACACAGGTACTTTGGTCCCCACCTCGTTGTTGAGGTTGCTGAAGCTTGGAGGAGACCGAGGACAAGGGAAAAGCAGGTTGGGTGGGGGGTCGGGTTCAGAAGGTGAAGGAGAGCCGGAGGGAAGCAAATACCTTGCAAGTCCGGCCTCTAGTGCTGTCAGGGGCTGGCCAGTAAAAAGATCCCTCCAGCCCCCCTTCCTTCTGATGCATTTTAGGACCCACTGAGTCCCTCTCCCTTATTCCTTCAGGATATGCAGCCCAAGCAGGGGGCACCTGCTGGCCTCCACCTGCTGGCCTTGCCCCCCCCGGGCTTTGGAAGGAGGGTGAGCCTCCTGGTCGTTACAGAGAAATGACCCATGTGAAGGGGACTTCTGCAGTTTGGGGGCCCGGGGTTGGAACCACCATGGAGGAACCCGGGCAGTCAAGGCCAGCTCAGGGCTGGACGGAGGCAGGAGGCCAGGTTGGGATGGGCCGTCCTGCTGGAACTTCTCGCAGCACCCGTGAGGACCGTAAAATGGAGGGAGCCCCAAAACAACAAAAAGAGACAGCCTTGCTCCAAAGCCCCATGCCTCAGCTCCTCAGACCGCCAGGGACTAGGGGGACCCTCTGTCCTAAATCCCACCGGCCTTTATTCTAGAATGGCATGGGGGCCGAGGCTGACCCCCTCTACTGGCCACGGTCTTCTTCAAAGCTCTTCCTCCACTCCTCCCTCGTTCTGGAGCTGGCCCCCTGCTGCACCCACCGGAGAGAGACCCTTGGGCTTCTGAAAGAGGTGTTAGAACCGCTGGAGTGAGGCACGGAGGTGGGAAAGCACAGGGGCTGCAGGCAGGACACCAAGTAGCTTAACGAAAGTGAGCAAAGCCTACCAGGAAGCACCCTCTGAAGTTGGGATTATGAGTAATTTCTTTCCTTCTTGTTACGTCTACATTCTCCAACTCTTGAGAGTAATTTTCTTTTTCAATCAGAAAGGAAATAGAGGTGCCTGGGTGGCTCAGTCATCTGAGGGTCAGACTCTTGGCTTCGTGATCTCAGAGTGGTGAGATCGAGCCGGCCTTGGGCTGCGCACTCAGCAGGGAGTCGGCTGGGGATTCCCTCTCTTCCTCTCTCTGTCCCTCCCCACGCTCCTGCGCTTGCTCTCTCTTTCTCTAAAATACATAAATAAATCTTTAAAGAAAAAAAAAATCCACTGTCATTATTTAAAAGGAAGGAAGGGAGAGAGGGAGGGAGGGAGAGAGGGAGGGAGGGAGGGAGGAAGGAAGGAAATAGTCCCTTACACTAATGGAGCATTTTATTATTTACCTAATATTTAGTCCTTTTATGTTATTTCTTTCAGGCAAAAATAATCTTACTTGTAGGTGGATATTATGAATGAATTTTGGAGATAGGGACTCTGAGATTCCATGGTGGTGACTGACTGACTGCAAGGCTCAAAATGGTCGTGAGCAGAGGGGTCGGGGAACTTCGAGCAGCCTGGCGAGGCTGAGCTGGACCAGCATGATGGCGGCCATGAGGATTCTGCTACGGTCTTGGTTCCTCTTTCTTTCTGTGTCTCCCCTTCCCAATCCCTGGGCATGCTTCCATTGAGTCACATCATTAACTCCATTAACTCATTTATAAAGGAAATACGCACTGATAACCTACAGGGCATTCCATTATTTTTTAAGGCATTCTTTATTCATATATTTTTTAAAATTTTCTTGAGGTATAGTTAACATACATTACACATACTCAGGGTGTACACGTGGATAAGTCTTGACATATGTGTTCATATGAAACAATCACAACCAAGTCAGTGGACCTGTCTGTCACCCCCAAAAGTTTCTTTGTGCCTCCTTATGATGCCTCTCTCCTGAACTCCATGCCTCTACCCCCAAGCAAACACGAATCTGCTTTCTGTCATTACAGATTAGTTTGCATTTTCTAGTTTTATAGAAATATAATCACACATCATAAATTTTGTATGTATTGCAAACTGTCGATTCCAGTTGATAATTTTTGCATACAGATATCCAATTGTTCCAGCCCCACTTGCTGAGAAGGCTGTCCTATTCTGAGTTTGCTTAGTATTTTTATCATGAAAGGATGTTGAGTTTTTGTCAGATGCTTTTCTGCATCTATCGAGGTGATCATGTGGTTGTTTTCCTTCGCCCTATAAATGTGCTGACATTGATTTCCTAGGAATTCACCCTTGCGTTCCTAAGATAAATCCCACGTGGTTACAATGCATAATCATTTTTAATGGGCCACTGGATGTGATTTACTAGTATTTGTTGAGATTTGTATCTATATTCATAAGGAATATTGATCTAGAGTCTTCTTATGGAACTTTCTCTGGCTTTGGTATCAAGATGATACTGGCCTCATAGAATGTGTTAGGAAGTGTTCCCCTCCTCTTCTATTTTTTTGGAAGAGTCTGAGAGAGATTGGTGTTAATTCTCCTTTCGATGCTTGTAAAGCCATCTGATCCTGGACTTTTCTTTGTTAGGAGGCATTGTAATTTATTAAGATTTGTTCTGTGGCCTAACACATGGTCTGTCCTGGAGAATGTTCTGTGTATACTTGAGAACAGTGTATATTCGGTCATTGGGAGGAGTGTTCTGTATGTCCTTCCTCATCTTCTGTATAGGACATGCTGTCCGTTATTGAAAGTAGGGTACTGACACCTCCAAGTCTTCTTGTAGATGTGTCTCTTTGTCCCTTCATTTCTGTCGTTGTTTGCGTCATTCAGCTCCTTCGTGAACTGACCCTTTTATCAATATATAATGTTCTCCTTTGTCTCTTGTAAGTTTTTGATTCAACATCTGTTTTGTCTTGGGGGCGCCTGGCTGGCCCAGTCAGTAGAGCATGTGACTCTTGATCTTGGGGTCATGAGTTCGAGCCCCATGTTGGGTGTAGAGATTACTTAAATAAATCCTTAAAATAAATAGAATAGAATAGAATAGAATAGAATAGAATAGAATAGAATAGAATAGAATAGAATAGAATAGAATAGAATAGGAGTAGGATCTATTTTATCTAGAATTAGCGGAACCACCCTGGCTGGCTGTCTTTTGGTTACTCTTTGCATGGAATATGTTTTTCCATCCTTTCACTTTCAGCTTATTTGTGTCTTTGGGTCTAAAGTGAGTCTCTTAGGACGCCTGGGTGGCTCAGTGGGTTAAGTGTCTGCCTTTGGCTCATGTCATGATCCCAGGGTCCCAGGATCGAGTCCCGCATTGGACTCCCTGCTTGGTGGGGAGTCTGCTTCTCTTTCTCCCTCTGCCTGCCACTCCCCCTGCTTGTGGCACTCTCTCTCTCTGACAAATAAATGCATCTTAATAAAGTGAGTCTCTTGTAAGCAGTAGATACTTGGATTTTTAAAAGATATTTTTGACCATTTTAAAGTGGACAGTTCAGTGGCAGTGAGTACATTATTGTGTACCCACCACCATCCATCTTCACAACTTCTTTCGTCTGCCCAAACTGAAACTCTGTACCCAGTAAATAATAATTCTTCATTTCCCCCTTGCCCCACCAGTGCCCAGAAACCCCCACTCTACTCTCTGTCTCGATGAATTTATTACTAAAGTATGGAGAGTACTAGGTACCTCATATAAGTGAAATCATTAACATCTGTCATTTGTAACTTTTTTTTCACATAGCATAATGTCCTCAAGGCTCAGACATGTTGTGGATGTGTCAAAATTTCAGTCTTCTTTAAGGATGAGTAATATTGCATCGTATTGTATGTGCCATAGTTTGTTTATCCACTTATCCGTCAGTGGGTGTGTGGGTTGCTCCCGTCTTTTACCTAACGTGAATAATGCTGCTGTGAACACGAACGTACAGATATCTGGCCGAATCCCTGCATTCGGTTCCTTTGCGCACATACTTATGTAGAATTGCTGGATCGTGTGGAAATTCTATTTTTAGTTTTTTGAGGAACTGCCATACTGTTTTCTACAGTGACTGTACTTTCTATATTCTCACCAGCAGTACTCAAGAGCTCCAGTTTCTCTACCTCCTCACCAACATTTGCTTATTTTATGTTTTGTTTAGGTCTAAGTAACAGCCACCCTAATGTGTGTGAAGTAGTATCTTGTTGTGGTTTTGATTTGTGTTTCCCCAATTAGTGATGTTGCGCATCTTTTCATGTGCTATTTGTTATCTTCTTTGGAGAAATATCTATTCAATTCCAGTTAGAGCATCTGTATTTATTTATTTTCAGTTAGATCATTTTTAAATCCATTCTGCCGATCTGTCTTCTTCTGTGTGTAGTAAAATATACATGAAATTTACCATTAAGTATACAATTCAGTGGTATCAACTACATTTATAATATTGTACAGTCATCACCAAGCTCTGTTTTTCATTGGTGAGCTTAATCCGTTTACATTTAAAGTCATTACTGGGGCACCTGGCTGGCTCTGTCGGTAGAGCATGCGACTCTTGATCTCCAGGTTTTGAGTTCAAGCCCCATGTTGGCTGTACAGATTACTTTAAAATAATAATAATAATGATAATAATAATTAATAAAGTGATTACTGATATTAAAGGATTTACTTTTGCAAGTGTTCTTTTCTAGATGTCATCTTTTTCTTCCTTAATCCTTCCAATACTGCCTTCTTTTGTGTTTGATTTTTTTCTAGTGTACCATTTTGATTTCCTCTTCATTTCCTTTTCTGTATATTTCCTACTTGTTTTCTTAATGGTTACCATAAGGATTACAATTAACATCCTAGGATTAATAGCTAATTTTTCATCAGACACCGTAAAGACCAGAAACAAGTAGGATGATATATTTAAAGTATGGATAGGGGGCTCACTTCAGCAGCACATATATGAAAATTGGAATGATACAGAAAAGATTAGCGTGGCCCCTGCACAAGGATGACATGCAAATTCATGAAGCATTCCATATTTTTAAAGTTACACTTACAAAAAAATTAACTAAAATAAAGTACTGACAGAAAAGGAAAAAAAAAAAAAAACAACTGTCAACCAAGAATTCTATATCCATGGGGCGCCTGGGTGGCTCAGTTGTTAAGTGTCTGCCTTCGGCTCAGGGCGTGATCCCAGAGTCCTGGGATCAAGCCCCACATCAGGCTCTTCTGCTGGGAGCCTGCTTCTTCCTCTCCCACTCCCCCTGCTTGTGTTCCCTTTCTCTCTGTCTCTCTCTCTGTCAAATAAATAAATAAAATCTTTTTTTTTTAAAAAAGAATTTTATATCCAGAAAAACTATCCTTCAAAATTAAGAAGTTAAGACATTCCCAGATATGGGGCGCCTGGGTGGCACAGCGGTTAAGCGTCTGCCTTCAGCTCAGGGCGTGATCCCGGCGTTATGGGATCGAGCCTCACATCAGGCTCCTCCACTGGGAGCCTGCTTCTCCCTCTCCCACTCCCCCTGCTTGTGTTCCCTCTCTTGCTGGCTGTCTCTCTCTCTGTCAAATAAATAAATAAAATCTTTAATAAATAAATAAATAAATAAATAAATAAATAAATAAATAAATAAAAAACATTCCCAGATACACAAAAACTAATGGGATTTGTTGCTAGTAGACCTGCCCTACAAGAATTGTTAGAGGGAGTCCATCAGAGTGAAATAAAAAGGAACTAGATGAAAACTCAAAGCCACATAAAGAAATAAAGATCATTGGTAAAGATAACTACACAGTAAATTTTTTTTTTAAGATTTTATTTATTCATTTGACAGAGAGATAGAGACAGCCAGCGAGAGAGGGAACACAGGCAGGGGGAGTGGGAGAGGAAGAAGCAGGCTCACAGCAGAGGAGCCTGATGTGGGGCTCGATCCCAGAACGCAGGGATCACGCCCTGAGCCGAAGGCAGACGCTTAATGACTGTGCCACCCAGGCGCCCCAGTACAGTAAATATTTTTAAAAACTAGTATTATTTTATTTTTGGTATGTAACTCCTCCTTTTTGTTTCTTATATGATTTAAAAGATGCATAAAACAATAATCACGAATCTGTGTTCACATGTACATAATGTATAAAGATGAATTTGTAACAATAACAAGATAAAGGGGGTATGGAATTGGATAGGAGGCATTAATGTATGCTATTAAAGCTAAGATGGTATCAATTCAACCTAGATTGTTATAAATTTATCTATTTCTTCTTAAGTGCACTTAGGTAATTTGTGTCTTCCCGTGTGTTCTCTATTTCAACTAAGCTGTTGAATGTATTGGCATAGATTTATCCCTAATATCCCCCTTATTATTCTTTTATTAGCTGTAAAAATCTGTTGTGATGTCACCTCCCTCATTCCTGATATTGGTGATTTTTTTTTTTCTGATCATTCTGGCGAGAGGTTTATCTCTTTTGTTGATCTTAAGCACCTTTTGGTTTCATTGATTCTTCTTTATTTTTCTGTTTTCTATTTCAAAGATTTCTGCATTGATCTTTGTTATTTTCTTCTGCATACTTTGGTTTCAGGTGGAAGCTGGGTCATTGACATGAGATCTTAAAAAAAATAAAAGGCATTTAGTGCCATAAATTTCTCTAATAGAGGTGTGCCCTACAAATGTTGTGTTTTCATTTTCATTCAGTTCAAAATATGTCTAATTATTATTTTTAAAATATTTTTAAAATTTTATTTTTAAATAATCTCTACACCCAACGTGGGGCTCACATTTACAACCCTGAGATTAAGAATCACGTGCTCTGCCTACTGAGCCAGCCAGGCATCCCCCTAATTATTTTTTTATCTAGAAGTGTGTTATTCATTTCCAAACATTTGGAGATTTTCCAAGGATCTTTCTGTTATTTATTTTTTCTTTCTTTCTTTTTCTTTTTAGAGAGAGGGAGCGAGTGAGACTGACTGGGGGGAGGGGCAGAGGGAGAGAGAATCTTAAGCAGCCTCCAAACTTGGTGCAAGCCCAACGCAGGGTTCAGTCTCATGACCCTGAGATTATAACCTAAGCTAAAATCAAGAGTCAGGCACTTAATTGACTGAGACACCCAGGCGCCCCAGAATATTACAATAATATATTTCCACGTCTTGTCTAGCCTTTATGCTATTGACATAATACATTTTACTTTTACATATGTTAACTGGAATCCTTTTAAATTTGAGACTTGTTTTATGGCCCAGAATATGGTCTATTTTGGTAAATGTTCTCAGTGCACAAACCCCATGATACACTATCATTTTTTAAACATAATTATCTTTTAAAAAGATGTAAGTAATAAGAAGAAAACACATATATTTGTACTCAGTTGGTTACCATTGCCAGAGCTCTTCATTCCTTTGGGTAGGTCCATATTTTTACTTGGTACCATTTTCTTTTTGCCTGAAGAACTTCCTTTAACATTTTTTTGTAGTGCAGGTCTGCTAGTGATGAATTCTTTCAGTTTTTATATATCTGAAGATGTCTTTATTTCACCTTTGTTTTTGAAAGATATTTTTTACGAAGTTTTAATTTGAATTCCAGTATAGTTAACATACAGTGTTATGTTAGTTTCAGGCGCACAATATAGTGATTCAACACTTCCATACATCACCCTGTGCTCCTCACAACACGTGCACACCTCCATCCGCATCACCTGTTTTACCCACCCCCCCGCTCTGGTCACCACCAGTTTGTTCTCTAACATTAAGAGTCTGTTTCTTGGTTTGTGTGTGTATGTGTCTTTCTTTCTCTTTTCCTTGGCCTATTTTTTGTTTGTTTCTCAAATTCCACATAAGTGAAATATTATATTTGTCTTTTTCTGACTTACTTTGCTTAGAATTATACTCTCTAGCTCCATCCATGTTGTTGCAAATGGCAAGATTTCATCCTTTTTTATGGCTGAAAATACTCCATTGTATATTTGTACCCCATCTTCTTTACCCATTTATCTATCAGTGGACCTTTGGGCAGCTTCCATAATTTGGCTGTTGTATGTTTTTGAAAGATATTTTTGCCTAATGTTCTACATTGGGAGGTTTTCTTTCAATACTTTAAAGATATTGTTTCACTGTCTTCTTACACGGATCGTTTTGGGTGAAAATCTGATGTCATTCTTAACTTTGTTCCTCTGTACATTACATCTTTTAAGATTTTCTCTTTATTACTCATTTTAAGCAATTTGATTATAATGTGTCTTCATATAGATTTTGTTCATGTTCCTTTGCTTGGGGTTTATTGTGTTTCCTGGATCTGTGGGTTTATAGTCTTCATTAAGTTTGGAAACTTTTCAGTCCTTATTTCTTCATTTTTGTCCCCTCTTTTTCTCTTCTCATGGGTCTCTAATTACCCATATATTAGGCCATTTGAAATTGTCTCACAAGTCACTGATGCTCTTGTAATTTTTTTTTTTTTAGATTCTTTTTTGTCTCTTTCATTTTGGATAATTTCTATTCTAATGCCTTCGTGTTCACATATCTTTTCTTCTGCAATATCTAATCTGCCATTAATCTCATCTGGTATATTTTTCATCTTGGACATTGTAGATTTCGCATCAGAAATTCAATTTGAGGCTTTTTTATATCTTGTCTCTCAACTTTTTGAGCATAGGGAATACATTATAACTGTTTTAATGTCCTCCTCAGGCCCAACGTCTTTCAGTTCTGGGTTAGTTTCAGTTGATTACAGACTGTTTTCCTTCCTCTTTGCATGTCTAAATATTTATGGATCCATTTTTTTAATGGGTGCCACACATTATGATTGTTATCTTATTGACGGCTGGATAGCTGCATTCCTATAAATCTTGAGCTTTGTTCTGTAATGAATTTACATTACTTGTCAACAATTTGATCTTCCTAAGTGTTGTTTTTATGGTTTGTTAGGTAGGTCCAGAACAGGGAGACGTAAGGATGAGCAAGGCATTAGTGAAGGTGGATACATAAGCCCAGGCACAAACCATAGCAAGACAGGTAAGGGGACAGTCGAAACTTGATCGGGGTGGCAGAGTGCAGCCTCAGCTCTGCCCTATATCTCCCCTTCCTGAGGTAGCAGCAGCATGAAGAGAGCAGGGAGGGCTGAAGTATTCCCTTGCTAGGCTCGGGGGTACCCTCATGGGATCCGAAGCCTTATCACAGGAACAAACCAGGCTTCAGATACAGACATGGAGCAGCTGCTGGCACAGAGCTGCCCAGAAAGAGTGGCCCAGCTGCCATTCCAGTCTGCTCCACCCTAGCTGACCACACCAAGGGCCCTGGGAAGCCACCACACTGCTCAGGGCCGCGGCTTACTCATTTGTAAGCTGGAGTCACCGCACCTGCCCTGCCTAGCTCAGAATGGTGTTCTGTCCTGGGAGTAAGGCGTGCTCACTTCAGCAAGCACATGTACTAAAACTGTCCTGGAAGTAAGGGAAGCAAAAACATGTTTCTGACACTGAGACCCTGGTCCTTTCTACACACTGGCTTAGCCAGCTGGCCACTAAGCCCACTCCTAGAGGGCCCTCAAGATATGTGGTCAGAAGCTGTGAGGATGAGGACAGAGGTTGGGTGTGTGGGCAGCCAAGGGCATCTATGTTCTAAAACCTATCATTGATCCTAACCTCCTTGCAAGGCAGGCTCAGCCACGGAAGATGGCCTCCTCCCTTGGCCTTCAACTCTGATAGAAGCCTGGGATGAGTGGTCTCCTTATTCTGGAGACTCAAAAGCCTGAGAATCCACCTGGAGCCTCCAGACCTGGACATTTCTGTCATTCCTTTCCCTTTATCTCTGATTTCCTGCCAGTCAGATGACGGTGTCTGAAGGCAAGAGGCCAGAGTTCCCAACTGCCCTCTGGTTCTAGGCTGGGTCATCTCTGCATCAGACCTGCCCTAATCCAACCTCGTTCGGAAAAGCCTGAGGAAACAGGCCAGACCAGACCAAGTGACTCAACCATGTCCGTGCAATTGGCTGTCTCTGGCAAGAATAAGGTGGTCCAGTTTATCCCTCTATCTCCAGTAGCACCCAAGGATCCTGGAGAGCCTCCGCCTGGTTCAGTTCCCACAACTTTTATGTTCTTGGGTGTCTTCCATCACCTGCCAGTCTGGAGTTTTCCTAACCGTGTGTGATTTTGGGGGAGAGGTGGGAAGGTCTGGGTACAAAGCCACGCCCATGTATTTGAGGTAATTGTAGATTCACATGCAGTTGTAAGAAACAATAGACATCCCCTGTACGCTTAGCCTAGCTTCCCCCAGTGCTAACTTAGAGAAGTATCACAACAAGGATGCTGACATTGGTAAAATCCATCAATCCATCTCTAGTGTGTGCCACTGTAGGGATCAGACCAGTAGAGCTTCCGAATTTACCTACTTCTCAAGTTCCTTGTGGCCCAGGGGGGCTGCACCCCGCTGCTCCATCTGTGCCCCTGACAACTGGATGGAGGTTAGCGGGGGATTTAACAGGGCGTGTAAGTGCTAGACTCCTTATCCACGTCATCGATTAATCCTCACAAGAGCCTGTTTCACGGACCTTAAGGCTGAGGCGCAGAGAAGGGTGGAGGGTAAGTGGATCCCAGGTCCCATGGGGGCAAGAGCTAACCCAGGCTTGCCCACTCTATCTACCCTCAGAGCACAGCCCATTGGGCCACTCCGGGCACTACGGGGCTTGGAAGGCTCCGCAAACATTAATGGAGTCCTTGTGGGTCCCGGGCAAGGTCCCGGTGGCAGGGACAGCAGCCAGTCGCCGCACGCCGGGACTAAGTTTCAGGGCGTGGCTTGGGCCTACACCTGGGCTCCACCCCCGAGGACCAGCAATCCCAACGCCCGGCCGCAGCCGGCGACGGGAGCTCCCCACAGCGGGCGCCCAGCGGGGGTCCGCCCCGGGGGACGCCGGGAAGCCACCCGGCTCCGCCCCGCCCCTCCCCGCGCGCTCTCCTCCCCCCGCTGCGCAGCGCTCGCCTGCCCCCTGCTGCCGGGGGGTGGACCCTGCAACCCGGGCACTCCCCGCCTTCGCACCGCGCACCCCCCATCTCGGGATTGGCCGCTCCAGAAGTCTCCGGGCCGTCCGCCTTCCGCCACTGGATTGGCTGGGCCCCGGGACTGAGGCCCCGCCCATTTCCCCGGGTCCTTTGATCACGCGCCTGCCGGCTCTTCCGGGGCCTGGGAGCCAACCGAGGGCGTTCCTGTCCGGGCTGCAGCGGCGGGAGGTAAGGCATGATCGGGTTGGATGGACTGCAGAGCGCCAGCACGGGTCCGCGTCTCGGGGTGCCGGGATTCCAGGATACCCGGGCCCTCTGCGCAGCCCCCAAACCTCCCTTCCCCGGCCTGAGCCGCCCGGCGCCGTGGGAACTACCTCCCACTCGCCGATGCTGGTCCGCATCCTAGGAGCGGTCCGACACCCGCCCCACTTCGGCATGTCCCCTCGACCGTGGGACGGTGTGCATGCGACCGGGGAAGCTCGGTGCCCCACGGACACCGGGACGGGTAGTTCATACCTTGCCCTCCAATGGAGACCCAAGCGAAGCGGGGTCAGGGACCTTGGGGTCTGCGTACAGGAGCCCATCGACAATCTCCTAATATCCGTCGACGGGAGCTGAACCTCTCACCTCTGCCTGTCAGCCCAGGCTAAGAGGGGAGGGACCTGGGCGGAGCCCCGGGTGGGGACCAGAGGGAGGTGACATCACCTCTCAGATACAATCCAGCCCTGCCCACTTGTGTCCACCCTGGCACGAGACCAGTGGGGGAGAGGCTGTCCCGGCTGTATATCTGCAGTAACACCAGGGACAAGGAGGGCATAGGGAGGGCCTATAGCCTAAAGTGTGGGGATTGGACCGGGACTGAGGCAGGCTCCTGCAGATGCTCCTACCTCACCCCCAGGCCTCACAGTGCAGGACCCTCATATTTTTGTCATCTCCCCCTTTTGCTCCACTGGATAGGTGGTGGCAGCCCAGTGTCCCAAGAGGTTGGAAAAGGAGTTGGGAATGTGTATCTAAGCTTTTCCCAGTTGAAATGTGCACATGTTTGGCCGGCACCTGAGCTGGGACCCACCCTGATTTGGGGTAGGAGCCAGGTAGGGCTCTGGGCCTCCCCTTGGTGCCCTCTACACCCAGGATTTCCCTGGAATCACTGGAGGGTTACACCCAGCACACTGACCTGGAGGATCCCTCGTCCCAGTGCCTGACCTAAGTTTTGATACATCACCCGCTCTTGGAGAGGGATCCACAGCTTGGATGTCACCCTGGGTGAAACTGATAACCTCCCTTTCTCCTCCCCAGGGAGCCCAGCAGAGGCGCCCTCCCGAGGCACTACTGCCCATGCTGACTACCCAGCCCTCTGGCTGCCGATGTCATGAGTAACACTACAGTGCCCAATGCCCCTCAGGCCAACAGCGACTCCATGGTGGGCTATGTATTGGGGCCTTTCTTCCTCATCACCCTGGTCGGGGTGGTGGTGGCTGTGGTAAGGAGCCCCCACGGACACACATACAGACCCACACCTCTGCTGAGGTGGGGGGGGTGCTGGTCCAGCCCGCCTGCACACATGTCTCAGCTATCCTGCTGTGATGGGTGAAGGGGGGTAGAGGTGGGTCTCTCGCGGGCCATCCTGGGTCAGCAGGCTCCACAGCGCTGTTTCTGTTACAGGTAATGTATGTCCAGAAGAAAAAGCGGTGAGTGTCCCTGTCCCCAGTGTTACCTCCCCTGCATTCAGCTTACATTTCTTCCCATAGGCTCGGGTTCTCTACATCCACGGTTAAGACGCCCCTCGGCTTTCCTTACACAAGCCTGAAATTCCCTACACCCCATCGTTAGGTTTTCCTGCCCAAACTGGGCTTACCCACCGAAGAGGGGTCCCTTCTAGAACGGGGCATGTATTCTCAGAACGCTAGTGTGCCCCCAAAGGCTCCCGCTGGAAGGGTCCCTGCCTTGGTGGGTAGAGACAGGGCAGCCAGGTGTGGGGGTGGGCACCCCCGGGCTGAGCGCCCTCCCCTGCTCCCCAGAGTGGACCGGCTTCGCCATCACCTGCTCCCCATGTACAGCTACGACCCCGCCGAGGAGCTGCATGAGGCCGAGCAGGAGCTGCTCTCGGATGTGGGGGACCCCAAGGTGAGCACTCGGGGGGCAGGAGAATCAGCAGCCTGGTTCTGCCCTCAGCCCGGACCGGCTGGGCCAAGGCTAGCGGGGTGCCTGCAAGGCAGTGCTGCGGCCTCTGCCCTGGACCTAGCCCTGTGGCTCCGTCTCCCCCCCCCCCCACAGGTGGTACATGGCTGGCAGAGTGGCTACCAGCACAAGCGGATGCCCCTGCTGGATGTCAAGACCTAACCTGAGCCCCCCTCCCCTGCTCTCCAGAACCACGGGGTCTTGGGAGAGCCTGGGGCCTACAGCCTGCGGCTTCCTTCCCCACTTGCACTCACCCGGCTCCCCCTGCTGGGAACTGGGTCTCCTCTCCTCCCATCCGTCCCCGGCAGCGCCTCGCTCCCCTGGCCAGGCCTTCAGTCCTTGGTAGGCCGAGCCTTCCACCGCTCCCCTGGGCTCAGTTTCTCCTGCCCCGTTGGAAGGGTGGTTGGAGACAGTTTCCTGGGCACCACCTCTCTCTTGAGCCCTCCCCAACCTGGCTTTGGATTTGTTTCCATGGTGACAGGGCCTAATGTATAGTATTCAGTATATATATTTTGTAAATAAACTGTTTTGTGGCTAGGGGTGTGGTCACTTTCTTTCAGGAGAGGCTTAAGTTACCTTCCCTGGAGTTAATGCTCTTCCTCCCCCCCCCCCTCAGCCTGAAAAGCTGGACAGAATCCACAGAGCACCACCCCCACCAACTCGGTCCTTGGCTTTCACCTTAGCTATCCCAGGTACCCACCACAGAAGGACTCCGGTCCAGAAAAGGATATTTTTTTTATTCAAGTAACTGCAAATAGGAAACCAGATGGGGGGGCCCCAGGCTGGGACAAATAATGGCTACCTCCTCCCCGGCAGAACAGGGGGGAGAAGGTGGCCCCTACACCCTCGACGGTCAATACAGGCCCCCCCCCTCCTCACTCTGCTGCAGCATCCTAGGGGCAGGGCCCCACCTTCCCTGGGACTGGGGTGGTCGGTAACCCAGCCTGCTCTGCCCCAGGCCCCTTCCCCTAAGAGCATCTTGGAGGAGGGGAACGTGGGCAGAACAGGAGGAGGCAATGAGGATGAACATTTGGCGCTGGTCGCAGCAGCAATGACGGATGTCTAAGAATGGAAACATTGAACGAAAACAACACAACTGTCCAGAGGTAGTTTGTGAACAGAGGAAAAGATGGAACCAGAACCTTGGGGGGTGGGGAGGAGCAGAAGGGTGGGAGTGGGCAAGGCTAGCTCCTTGTTATTAGTGCCCCATGTGAGGAAAGGGGAAACTGAGGCCTAGGGGGGAAGCGGATGGGGTTGGGCAGTGGCTCCAGCCCACCTGAGGAGGCCGCCGCAGGGAACCTGGGCCTCCTGGACCTCACCTGGAGGAAGGGGGAAGTCCCCCGCACTGCAACAGATTCCAGGGTGGGGGGGAGGTGGGCTGGAGCCCATCTAGAGAGGGTGGCGGGCTCAGACCCCTCCTGCCTTCCTTCCTGTGCCCAAAGGGGGCTGTCTGACCTAGAGCAAGGACCAGGCAAGGGGGGGAGGAGGAAGAAAAGTGGGTGTGAGCCGCACCTAGTGAGACACAGGCTGGTCAGGGGGTGTCCTGGGGCCGAGCCCCCCTCCCCATCGGCCATACCTGCTGCTGCTAGAGCCGTGGAGTGGGGCAGGTCAGAAGATGGGGCTTGGGCCCCTTTTAAGGCCAGGGGAGCCCTCCCAGGCCCCTTCGTGGGAAGCCAGAGGGAAGAATGGGGGAGCAGAAGGGACCCCCCAAAACCAAGAGCCCAGTCAGCAATGTCCCCACCACAGAGCATGGGGACGCAGCAGGGGCAGGGTGCGGCGAGGCGGGAAGTCGGCTTTGTCTGGAAGGGCTAGTGTGCGTGTGGGTGAGGGGTCGCTGGAAACCGAGACCGAAGGAAACTGCTCCCCACTCGGGCCTTGGGGCCCTGCAGCGGCTGGTGTGCTGTGTAGTGTGGCGGTGAGGGCGCAGGTGGGTGGCGGTGATGCGTGGGCCTGGGGGGGGCGGCGGGAGCGGAGCGGAGCTGTCCAGTCCCAGAAGGAAGCTGCTCCTCGGCAAGGGAGCAGGCGGCACGGCGCGGTCACTGCTCCTCCTCGGAGGACTCCTGCGAGATGCCCTCTTCTTCCTCCTTCTCCTGGGAGGGGGGCAGGCCGGTCAGCAGCAGTGCCAGGTCTGCGGCCCTCCCCCCACTGTGGGGGGGGTGCACAGGCCACGATGGCCCCCACCCCTCCCCGGGCTCCCTGACTCTCCAGAAGGGGGATGAGTCAGGGCTGAGTGTGTGAGTGACTCAGCAACCTCCACGGCCCAGTTTCATTCATAAAAAAGGAAGAATTTAAAGGGAGGGAAAAAAACCCCATACACATGCTGCTCTCACACACAGCCAGGCCCCCTTGGCCCCAGGACCTGTGGGGGGCGCGCAGGGGTGGGGGCAGAGCTCCAAGTGGCAAGTGAGGAAGCAACCCGCTTTCCGTAGGAGGGGAAGGGAGAGGTGGCCAGGAAGGAAGAGGAAACGGGAAGGGGCGGCTGCAGGGTGCAGGAGCCCCCCCTGCTGGGTGCAGTGTAGGGGAACCAGGTGGCCTTGGCCCGCAGGGGCAGCTGCGAGGCTGCGGAGCCAGGCCGCGGGCTGACCCCAGGCCGGGGCGGGGAGGAAGGGGAAGTGTGTGCCGCTGGGGCTCACTCACTGGCCGGGAATGTCGGGACACCACACGGGCCTGCGGCCCCCGTGCCAGGCACAAACTCCAAAACAACTTGTTTCCTGTTACTCACTCCTGGGGCCCAGCCAGCACCCCCTAACCCCCCTCCTCACCCTGGTAGTGGCTCAGCTCGAGGAATGAAGGCCTCAGGGAGTTCAGGGAGCAGGTTGGGGGACAGAAAAGGGCCAGGAGGAACAAGGCTGGGGTGGCCGTAACTTCAGCAGAGGCCCTGGAGGCAGCCTCCCGACTCGGCCCACCTTCCTCCATGACCAGCTATCTGAGGGCTCAGAAATGGACGACGGGTCCCCGGTGAGGAGGTGCCGGCGTGTGGGATCACCTCACAACTCGCACATAGCACTACCCACCCCACCCAGGGCTGAGCTCCTTCGCTGCTTCTTCGTCCCTACCCAAGACCGTGGTGAGGACAGACCTCACCCTCTGCTCACGGAGCCTTCGTTCCTCATTTCTACTACGGGGCAGGGGGAGAAGGAGACTAGATGGCTTCCGAGTTCCCCCTAGAAGTTGAGTCTGTTCTAGGAGCAGAGGAAAGAGAAGGAGCCCCACCCCCCGCTAGGGCAGGGCAGGGGTTGAGTCTGGTTTGTATCTGGGACCCTTTACTTCTCATGGATACGGCCCTTTAAAAAGCCCTGGGCTGGGTGCCAGGACCCTGGGCCACACGCAAATCCCTTTCCCTCTCTAGGCCCGGGTAGGGTGATGATGTCGCGCTATTCCTGGCTCAGGTGGGGAAGAGCCACCCTTGCACGCTGAGCACACAGGCCTGGGCATCACCCATTCTTAAGCACCCTCCCCAGCAAACCACACTGCCGCCGTCCCTTCACCTACCAGTTTTTTGGGTCTGCCCCTTGGTTTCCTCCCTGGAGTTGTGGTAGTTTTCTAGATGGGCAGAAAAGAGATCCACGAGGTCAAAAAGGTCCCCGGACAGTCCTCACCCAATGACCAGTGCCCCAATGGGGAGGGGCAGACCTACCTACCTCTGCTCAGGGCAGCCTGGGCCTCTCACCCCAGCAGGCCCACCCGAGTCCAGCTGGTGATGACTGGCCAGCCACACTGCACCCCCCCCCATATACACACACGCCCCCTACTCCCTCCTCCACCCATGACTCAGAGGATATGAGTCGTGTCTCAGAAAAAAATAAAATAAAAAACAAAACAACTTCTCTGAGAGGCTGCTACCACTGTGAATGTGGCCTTCCCTGCTTATCCCTACCCCCTCGGGATCCAGGGGGACCCCGGAATGGAACATTCTCAGCGCAGGGACTGGTGCAGCCGCCCCTTCCCTTTCCCTGACTCGCCTTTCTCCAGAGGAGGAAAGCTGTACGACTTCTAAGTTGAGTTCCCCATTGTCCTGGGCAGGACCAAGGCCCCCGAAGTGAGGCTTCCGTCATCACCCTGCCTTCCCCAATTAGCCAAGACCCACTGCCACCCATGCCAGGAAAGAGGGTGCAGGGGACAGAATCGGGACAAGCCGGTCCCTTCCCAGACCTCCCCACAGCTGTGGCCATGGGCAGAAGGGCCGTCCTCCTCCCTCCTTACCCGGGTCTTGGCAGCACCCTTGTTTTTGCTCCCCTTTGGTCGGCCCCGAGGTCTCTTAGGTGTTGGCACTTCGCTGGGTTCCTTCTGTAAAGACAGATTGAATAATCAGGGACACACAGATGCCACCTGTCCCACCCCTTTCAAAAGACACAGCTCTCCCCCACCCCCCAGCAAGACTGAGTCAGCAAGCCAGCACCCCGACCCAGAAATCCACAGGAGCCATGGCAGGCGAGCCCTCGTGATTCAAGTTCTCACTCCGACCATCTTTTGCTAAGCCCCTCCCACATGCTTCCCTGTGACAACAAGATGACAAGAAACCAGAAAAGGGAAAGGTGGCACAGGGGCAGCTCTGCCACCGCTGGGCTCTAAGCTCTTGGGCAAGACATGGAATGCTTGCGCCTCGGTTTCAACTGTAAATGGTGACAAGACTTTCCTCACAGGGTATCACGAGACTAAATGAAGGGTGTGGAAGTGTCCAGAACTGCGCCGAGACAGTTGCCTACCCACTGTGGGGGGATGCCAAAGAGGGGAAAGGACGCCCCCCACTAGAGGGAGCCTCCAGCCTCTACCTGCAAACTAGACTCCCTCCAGGCTGCGTCCTGGAGAAGGAATTACGCCCAGATGTTGGGAACCCAGAGATCCCTGCCGTGGTTGCCGCTAAAATTTTAATACGCCTGACAGAATAAAAAGCTGCCGCAGAATGCCTAGAAGCTGGGCAGTAAAGGCCTGTCAGCTACCATCTCAGGGTGCCTGCCCACAGGCTGTTTAGAACTATGGTCCAGTAACCCTGCACCCCCTCTCGGACACCCCCCTGTGGACCCCGGCTAACAGGCACGAGGTGGAGGCCAAGGGAACCAGACTAAGAGAATGACTTCCCTCCACACACCTCGGACTCTGAAGAGGCAGCCGAAGCCCCCCACTCAGACTCCTCATGGCTCATGTCGCCCTGAAGTCAGTACAGACGGTGCTCTCCATCCTACAGATGGGGAAGCTCGAGGCCCATCGTGCCAAGAGCAAGGGTCAACCTCAACTCCTGTCCTCTTCCCCGGGAAAGGGAAGCAAGCCAGGCCTCACCAGCTGCTGCGCCTCTGAGAGGATCCAGATCCCCACCGCATGACAGGTGGCCCCCACAGCCTGACTGGCCATGCTCCCTAGGGTGCCCCAAAGTGCCAGGCCAGCCTTCTAACCCCACGGGACCTCAGCGGGGAGCAGGACCAGGGTCCTGAGGGTCACTTTCTCCCCAACTTCCCCACATTTTTAAGTTCTCGGGGCTTCCGTTTCCCTTTACAGAGATGGAACGGAGCCTGGCCCAGGGCCACACGAAGCAAGGCCCCCGGACAGGTGCTGGCCCAGGAGCTTTCTGTTATGGGCCTGGGATGAGGAAGTCCAGAAACTGACAGTTAGGTATTTAGAAATGTTTCTGGTTAATGGACAGAGTAGTATGTGCAATGAGCCTAAGGATTAGAAACCCGGAACCTGTACGTATACGCAACTCCTCTTTACTATGTTTTTACGAAGGCATTGGTCCATGACAGCCTGGAAGTGCAGGGTGCGTAGTTTACCAGGGTGTGAGCCCTGGCCCGTGTGACCACGAGGTCACTTCTGGCCTGGATGGTCTGGCACAGGCTCAGGGCTTCTCAGCCCCCGCTTCTCTCCTGGGGTCTCAGGAGCTGCCCAGCGTCGGCATGTGCTGGGGGAACACGCACATGCACAAACACACACACAGCAACAATTCTGCAACTCTCTGCTCCAGTTTTCACTTGCTGAGACACCTGGCACCTCCCTAACCCAAAAGGGTAAACCGAGGCAAAGGTTCGGACACCCACCTGACTCCCTACCAGCGCCGTCCCGGGACTCACCGGAGGCTGCTTGCGCGGCCTGCCCCGCCCCCGCTTCTCAGTGCCGTCCTTTTCCTGCTTGGAGGCCAAGGGCTGGCTGGACTTCGAGCTCGACTCGCTCATCTTCCCTTCTCTCTGGGGCAGGTGGAGGAGCGATGGCTGGGATGCTGGGAAGCAGGAAAAGTTGTTTTAAACACAACACTTTGCTTCGGCCACCTCCTACCCCCTTCACCACTCCCACCCTCAAAGGGCACTGTGGGAGCCTGCCTGCTCCCGGGGATACCCGGGATTCCTGCCCTGCTGAGGATCGGGCGATGGAGCGGGGTCTGCCCAGCCCCAGCACGCTGCTGCAGGGTGGGGCTGGGCCGTTGGCCCTAATCGGCTCCTTATCTCCCGCTCAGAAGGGTGCTTTGTTGTCTTGCCACCCCCACAGGGCCCAGGCCCAAGAGGCACAGCCAGCTCAGATGTGGGGGTGAGGCCACCTGGACAAACGTATAGATGGGGGGGGAGTCCTCACACTGCCCGGGGTCCCTCTCTCTAGCCAGCTGCCCTTTCCCTGAAGAGAAAACCCAGCCTGAGCAGCTCATAGGCAAAAAGGGAGGAAAGGTGAGTGAGGGAATAAGCCCTGGACTCCCGGCAGCCATGGGCACCAGTCCCTGGCCTACCTGGCCAAGTGTTGCCTACCCGCCATGGTCCAAGCGTCAGGCCCAACCTGGACACTCCACACCAATCACCTGCCAGGGCTGCTGCCCACCCCGCCACTCAGCTCTACTCTCAGCGCTCTCCCCGGGGTAGAACCTTGGGGATTCAAGGCTGGGAACAGTTTTGGGAAGGGGGAAGATGGCTGAAACTGCAGCGGAGGGAGGAAGAAAAGAAACTCAAAGCTAAACGGTGAGTCGCCCCTTTCCCCTTGCGCCCACCCCACCCACCACCTGGGGTCCAGTGAACTCTTCCCCTTTGGTGCGTGTCTTCAGGAGGGAAAGAATTTCTCTGCTGAGACCCTTGTAACAGATGCTAGCTGTCCTCCCCCACCTGGCAGGGCTGGTCCTCAAAGCTTCTTGGTTCTTTTCTAGCATCTTCCCTCTTCTCAGAGGCCGTTTTGGGTTTAATCAGCCCTGCTAATTTTGAGTTTACCTAAACCACCCGATGAAGGAGCACCTGGCACCCCGCATTCGGGAGCCTCTTCCAGAAGCTTAAAAAAAGACAGTGGGGGTCCTTCTCCCACTCAGTATGAGCCCCGTCTTCCCAGCTGCAGAGCCACGAAACCAGAGACGCATGGCTCTATACCCCCCTGGTAACCAGTCCCTGGTTGCTGTGGGCAAAGGGTGGGCCCAAGCGGCTTCCCTTCTAAAAGACTTTCAGTCTGTGAAATGGGGGTAAGGATAAGACGGCTACCTCAACTACCTTTCCACACTGACGCCAAGGATCAAACCAGATCATAGTGAAAATATATCCACAACGGGAAGTCCTCACCCCAATCAAAATGAGAACTAGAACATTCGAAAATGACTTTTCTTTCCCCTTTTCAGATTTTCAGACAACTTCCAATTTTAACTCAGTGAGAGGGAAAAAAGTTTTTTTGCAAACTTGTGACTTTTGGAGGGCTTGAGGCCCCCAGCCTCAAGCATCAAGATTCTCCAGACGGCGAGACTTTGTCTGGTAATTATTCTATTTTATAATATTTCAGACTTGAAGACCCTTTTAAACAAGGTGGCTGGTGATTTATCCTGCTCCGTCATTAGTGGCTTGGCCTGCTCTGTAATTACAGGCAGTGATTAGAATCTTATATTACACCACAGGTTCCCCTTCAAACTAAACATCAAAATTAATCAGCCTAAATGAGTGCTGACCTCACATGAGGTCTGCTGAAGGCCCCCTCACAGAGGGGGTTCCAGTTGGGCCAAGCTAGCCCCTAATCCCAGAAAGCCTGGGCCCAGCAAGCCTGGGAATCCTGGTGGGTCTCCGGGAAACTTCTTGCATCATCTGGAGCTCCCCCCCATCTCTTACTACTGGGAACCCTTTAATCCAGTCTCCAACTGCCCCCCCTCATCCAGGCCTCCAGGAACTGAATGAAGGCCTGAGGCCCTCTCTGGTGAGACCAACAAATGCTTGTCTCTTCCACCTGTTTCTGAATATCAGAGGCCTGGCTAGGCGAAGCCATGTTTAGGGCCCAACCCGAATCCTTCAGTTTGTAGTAAGCCCTTCTGGGCCTCACGCTTGTCCCCTCCAAACATCATGCATACAGTGTGTATTTTCCACAAATGCTTAGGGAATCCACGAGAACGACTCTAGGAAACCATCATGGGGCTCCCTTGTTTTCGGAAAAAGTAGCCCAGAGAGGCCTGATGAGTTGCCCAAGGTCACACAGCAAGTTGGCGAGCAGGATAGAGTAGGTGACTGGCGACCCCTCTAGCCCGCCACTTTCCTTAACCGCCGGGAGACTGGTTAAGTGCCTGTCGCCCCCTGCTCCAGACCCGGCCCCAGGGTGACTCTGCAAGTGTCCGTGCCGGGCCGTTGCAGGTCGGCCGGCGGGACTAGGGGACAGAGCGCGCGGGGGGAGGGGCACGGGCTGCTCTTGCAGGCGCGGGAAACTGGTGCACCCCGACCGCATGCACCGCCACGCGGGTGCACCCGGCCCCACTTCCTGCCAGAGGGGGCACCCAAGCCCGCCTTGGGGCAGGAAACCTGGCGCGCGCGGGCGCGGGGTAGAGGAAGAAAGCCACCTCCCTCCGCGCCCTCCCCGCAAAATAAAGCCCCAGAAAAAAAAAAAAAAATTGAAACGGGGAGTCAAAGGGACTAGTTCCAACAGAGCCCTGCAAAGCAGAGAAACCTGTTTGTGGGGGCGGAGGGCAGGCCCGGCCCTGGGGGCTGAAGAGGCGCGGGCCGGGCCAGAGGTGGGGTCGGGGTGAAGCCCCAAACCCAGGCCCGCGATTCGGCCTCATCTGCGTAGGGGGGCACCCGGAGAAAGGCCGAGCGGGAACAGGGCCGAATTGTGGGGTTCCTGCCCATCCCCCTCACTTCTAGAACTTCCCCAAGCTGCGGGGGGCGCCCGGCCCCCCACTCGCCTGCTGCGCCGCAGCCTGCTTCTCTCCCCGCCCCCCACAGCCCGGGCCCCGGCTCCGGCTCGGGCTCCGGCGGGAGCCGCGGCCGCGCGAGGTGCACCGGGCTCCGCCGGGTGCACAACTCGCGCTCGCCGCAGCCGCGCGCCCCCTCCCCCACCGCGCGCCTTTCCCGGGTCCCCGCCCCCCGCAGGGCGCCCGCGGCGCGGGGGAAGGGGTGCGGGCGCCCTCCCCGCGCCGCCGGGCCCCGCCGCCCGCCCCCGCGCCGCGCGGCCCTCCCCCGCCGGCGGCTCGCGCAGCCCCGGCCTGGGAATAAAGCCGGAGGCGCGCGCTGCAGCCCTGGGCGGCTTGCAGGAGGGGCGGCGTGCAGGCGGGGGCGCGGGCGCCCCCCTCCGCCGCCGCCGCCGCGGGCCCCGGGGACGACTCACCGCGAGCTCGGCCGCCGGCCTGCGGTGCGCGCTCCGGGCTGCCGGGAGCGACGGTGCTGGGCGCTGAGGACCGGCCTGGCTCCGCCGCCGCCGCCGCTGGTAGCAAATGCGGATCTGAAACCGGGAGAGAGAGCAGAGGCGCTCAGAGACCGCCGCCGCCGCGTGCTCGCCGCCCAGGCCCCCGCGGGGTATTTATCTGTCACATCCAGGCGGGGGGACAAAAATATTCACCCTCCCCCGAAGGATGGCGAGGGGCAGGAAGCTAGGCACGGCCCGTGCGCGGCCTCAATAAATAAATAATTTAATTAAATGATAGATATAAAAAAAAAAGAAGCCACCGGAGGGGCCGCGAACTCACGCCTTCTTGGAGCCGCGCCAGCGCCAGAAATAGCCCGGGCTCGGAGTCCCAATTAGAGGAGCGCAGCCCCGGCTCAGGGGAGCTTAAAAAGAGCGACCCAGGGGCAGGGGGGACGGGCCCGCCCGCGCCAGCCGTGTCACTGTGGGGGGCGGGGCCATGCAAATGAGCCCGGGGATTTAAAAGGGCGGCCGCCCGCCAGCCGCCGCCGCCGCGCGGGTGGGTGCTGACTACGGGGAGGGGCGTGCGGTGCCGGGTGCCTGGGGGCGGGCGCGCGGGAGGCCTGAGCTGGGAACCCGAGGCGACGGCCCACTCCCCACTGTCCCGGGCCGGGAGACATGGGAAGGTGCACAGAGGGGGATCACCGAGGTTTTCGCTGGGGGGAGGACGTCCTTACAGCCTGGAATAGGGGTCCCTGGGAGAGTCACCTCTAGGGGCCTTCCGGGCGTGTGGGCCTGACGCCCGCGGGGCGCGTTGGCTGTGGGCGGGCGTTCGTGCCTGCGGGGTCCGCGCGGGCGGGAGGGGGTGGAGAGAAACGAGCCTGTGAGAATTCCGCGGCCTACCCGCCGCCCCCTGCGCCCAGATACGCGGCTCGTAGATTTCCCCTGGGCGGACAGGTGTCAGCATGTGCATTTCAGTGCCAACCTGCGTGTGGCTGACTGGTGAAATACAAGTCTTGTGAAATTCAAACGTGAAACTTGTGAAATCCAGAGTTTTCGCTTATTAATGGCCGCGAGTAAGCCGTAATCAAGGTGCAACCTCCAAGCGAAACAAGCGATTGGCTCGCTTGCAGGTAAACCTGAGGGTGGATTCATTCCTATAGGTGACCTGGATGGTGTTTCGGAGATACGCCTTCCCACTTTGTGCCCTGGCCCTCTCCGCTGTGACTTTTAAGAAAAATAAGAAAGCGTGAGCCAGTGGTCGCCTGGAAGCACTTTGAGGGCAGGGACTGGGTCTACGCAAGCCAGACCCGCCACGCGTGACCCGCCCGGCGCCTGGCGCAACAAAGACTTGTTGCACGAATGAGAAGGAAGCCAAAGTGGAAAGATGGCGGGGAGGGCGGTGGGAGAAGAAAGGGCGCAGTCTAGAGCGGCGCGCCCTGCAGGCCGGGCCCGGGGCCTTCTCGGGCGCACCTCCCCGCCCCTGGTCTCTGAGGCGGCCTTCCACACCTCCCGTGATGCAGGGAAAAGCAATGCGGCCCAGTGACACACGGCTGTGACTCATGTTTTTCTTTGCTCCCCTTCTTCCTCCCCGGTCGGCCGAGGCCCCGGCCCAGCCCCCTCCTCAGGGGGCGAGCCGGCGATGGAGGGGGACGCCTGGAAAACCCTGAGCCCGGAGTGGAGGCGGGGTGGGGAACCGGAGGGGCCGGGCCTCCTACTTTCAGGAATGTTTCAGGAATGTTTCCGGTGGGGGTGGGGAGAGAGCCGGGAGTGGGCCCAGCCCCCACCCGGGGCGGCGGGCTGGCGCTCCGGGCCGGGGGCAGCACGTGCTCGGCCGGGTGGGGGCGGGGGCGCCTGGGCGGGAAGGCGCTGGGGGCCCTCGGAGCGGGTTCAAAGCGGAGGGCGCGGGCCTGGGGCTGGCCCGGGCCGGGGCTCGGGGTGGGCCGGGAGGCCGCCCTCGGCGCGCTGGCTCCCCGCCCCGCGCCCAGGTGAAACGCAGTTCCTGCGAAGTGCCCAGGCTGCCCCTGGAGGGGAAAGGAAGTCACCGAAGGGCGGCCGGAGGGGAGAGGAGGGTGGAGGGGAACGCCAGGGAGAGGCTGGGGGAGGGGCGGCCTGGCCCTTTGTCTGGAGCCGGTGGGTGGGGGTGGGGCGGGGTGGAAGGCGCGCTGCTCCCTCCATCTTTGTGCCCTGCGTGCCGAGCGCGCGCTTAGTAGGCCGCGAGTTGAGTTGGCTGGAGGCCTTGAGTTAGCTCGAGAACCTTTGCAACGTTGAGTGGAAGAACGAGCCTTCAGTTCTTGCCCTGCTCCCCTCCGGTCACGGTTCCCCGCCAGCAAGCCGGGCCCCCATGTCAGGCCGGGGGGTAGCCCTCGCAGGACCGCGCGCCCCTAGACACGGCCCTCTGCAAGGCCGCCGGGGCTGCCAGGCCCGAGCTCTGGGGCTGACGGCCCGGGAGACGTGGGAAGGGTCCTGCTAGGCCCCTTCCCGGGACGCAGCTTACCTGGGGCCGCTCCGCCTGCCGCGTGTGGCTTGTGTCATGCGGCCTTCCCTGAGGGAGGTGGGGAAGGGAGAGGGACTTCTGCCTCCAGGGGCTGTGGGAAAACTTGGCCAACTTTTTGGCCCACTTCTAACATGCCGACTTGATCTTATTTTTCCTACTCTTTATTTTTCCCCTCGTCCTGATTTTTCTCACCGACTTGTTTTTTTACCTCGTACTACGTGTATTTTTGTAAGCCACCTCAAACCCTCACTGAAAGGAGGCAGGTATAAATAAATTCGTGGGCAAATATGGTAGCTTGCCTCTCTTCAGGATTACCTCCATCCTTGTAATCCAGCTAACTACCCACTGACCCATGCTTTCTGGATTCGAGATGGCCTGAATGCCCCTCCTTTCCTTTCTTTCCTCCTTCGTTATGTATTAAGCAGCGGGGTGAGAGGTAGGGAGGAAAAGATAAATAAGATGTAGTCCTTGCTCCAGCAAATTTCATATTTAGAGGAATCAGAACCAGGAACACAGCAGAGAAAGCTGAGGAGCAATCCAGGAGATGCCATGAGGCAAAGTGCATTCATTCGTTCATTCATTCAATATTTAGTGAGGGCCTACTGTGTACCAAGAAATGGTCCAAAGCCTTGGGGTACAAGCAGTGAACCAAGTAAAGTCCCATGTGCTCTTGAAACTTAAGATTAGGGGGTCAGGCCCTTAAACAGAGACTCAGGAGGTGCTACAGAGGGAGAGAGGCTGGGAACGCAGGATAGCTGGGGAAGTCAGTCTGCTGGAGGAGATGGGCTGGAGCAGGCCTCGAGCTGGCCTTGATGGCATTTGGATAAGTGGGGAGTTATGGGGAGCATGCAGGAAGAAAGAGCTATTCTAGGCCCGGGGCATCACCTGGTTGGTCAAGGCTGAGGAGTCCCAGGGGGAATTGGTCATGTCAGAACTGGTCTTCCCCAGAGGAAACATTTTCTTACTGTCAGAGTGGGGTTATGCACTTTCCACAAGGACAACTCAGTGAACTTGAGGAACCCAACAGGAATGTCCAGGGAATGGGGAGCTCCGAACAACTTTATATTTCAGGACAGCTGAAGGTTAAGCTCATTTTCACCTGAGCTGTTGGCAGTTCTTCCTGATGTATGCTAGTTCTTCCCCCGCCTTGCTAAGCGGTGCGGTGGGAGCCTGACAATCTCCCAGTCGAAGCTTGGAAATGCAGAGGTTGTAGTAGGTTGGGGGTGTCCCTTAGCCCTCCCTAGGGATTCATGTCTCCATACATCTCTCCAGTTAGCATATTTACTTCTCAATTTACGTCTTCTGAGTCAGCCACAGGTCTTAGAAGAGTCGAGGGAAAGACCACTGTGAATGGTTCCATGTGATGTTTGCATTAGTCGACGTTTTCTGGAAGTCCCAGGGATGAGGCCTGATGATGTTCTGTGTCCAGCCCAACGTGAAAAGTAGATGGGAGCAGGGGCGAAGAAAAAGATCAAGAAGAATTTAGCCTATTGCCCAAACCAGGATACTTTTTTTTTTTTAATAAAGATTTTTTAAAAATCTTTGTTTATTTGAAAGAGAGAGAACAAGTGGGGGAAGAGGCAGAGAGAGAGGGAGAAGGACAAGCTGACTCGCCACTAGGGAGACTGACATGGGGCTCGATCCCAGAACCCTGGGATCATGACCTGAGCCAAAGGCAGCCGCTTAACGAATTGAGCCACCCAGGCGCCCCCAGGATACTCTTTAAAGTAAACATTTTACTGATGAAAACTGCACATGCAGAAAATGCACAATCCTGTGTCAGCTCAATGCATTTTCTTTTCTTTTTTTTTTTTTTTTAAGACTTCATTTATTTGAGAGAGAGTGAGAGCAAGAGAGATCACAGAGGGAGGGGGAGAGGGAGAAGCAGAATCCCGGGTGAGCAGAGAGCCAAGTCCCAGGATCCCAGGACCCTGAGATCATGACCTAAGCCAAAGGCAGACGCTCAACCAACTGAGCCCCCCTGGCACCTCCTCAGTGCATCTTCATAGAGGGACCGCTCTTGTGTCGCAGCACCCACATCAAGAAACCCTCTCCAGCCCCCCTTAGGTACTACCATCCCCGCTTCTAAGAGCCTCCTGTACTTTCCCCTTTTACACGCATTGTATGGATGGAATCAGAGGTGACATACTCCTGGGTTCGTTTCCTTTGCTCAACATTATGTCTGAGTTTTATCCATGTAGTGGCATGTGGCTGCAGAATGTTCCTTCTCCTTGCTGCATAGTTATGTGGTGTGAATGGGCCACAGTTTATGTATCTGTTCTTTTGAAGGGCATTTGGATGCACTCTGGTTTGGGGTTATTACAAATAGTACCGCTGCGAATGTTCCAGAATATGTCTTGGTGATTAGACGTGCGAATTTCTGCTGAGTACATGCCTAGGGAAGGAATTCTTGGATCATAGCATAGGTACGCCCAGCTATTACAGGCAAGCAGGACACTTACGGGTGAAAGGGGGTACTTAGCGGTAGTCATGAGGAGACGGTGTGCATAAACTTGGCCTGGCCCGTCCTAACCGGGATTGACCCAGGGCCATATCAACCAGGATGGACCGGTGCAAGTCAAATATAGGGTCACCCTGGTGCACAGTGCTTGACCACTCTCCCGGAGAGTCACCCAGCTACTAGTACATCTGGTCATCTGGCAGGATCAGGTCTCCAGGCCCTGCTGACCACAAGCGCTGCTGCCAGGAGGCCTGGCAGGCCTAGAATGGGAGGAGAGCCTCTTCTGCTTCCAACTTTCGAGGGAAAACCTCTCCAATGAATTGGAAGGTCCAGGAGGCAGGCACCCCCGTGCCCTGAACCAGCTACCCACGCTGCATGGCTGCAGGACACCATGGACTTTGTCAGCTTTCCTCTTCAGGGCTGAAACCCAGGAAAGCCCCGCTCCTCTCCAGCCTCAGAAAACCCCAAGGAAAAGGAGTTTATGAGCACATACTAAATGCATATGTGTCCTCAGATCCGTCAACAGGTCAGTAATGTTGTTGCCCCCATTATATAGGTGTTAAAACTGAGGCTCAGGGAGATGAAACAGCTGCTTTCTATTCCCAGGCTGGGTGGGCTTGCTGCCTTCTCCCAGCCCAGCCAGATGGATCCCTCCAGGCACCAAGGATGTGGCCTTGAACTAGGTAGCTACGTTCCCTGTCTTCAAGTGGCGTACTTTGGGGGGGAGGGCAGACAAGTACATGGCAATATACTTTCAACAGTGCAGTACCTGCTGAAATGCACCCCCCATTCCCATTCCCCACACGGTTTTGGATGTGAATTAGGTCCCACCAAAGGAAGAGTGAAATTTGGAGGAAGCAAGGAGAGGGAGATACTGCTGTGTGGGCTTGTGCAGACTCGGGCTGTTCTGTAACACATACGATGTCCAGTTACCAGCTCTATGGGGGCAGAGGGGACTCCTATCCCTGGATCACAGCTCAACTACTCGGGTGGGGCCTCCTGATTCCTGCCCCCCCCCCCCGCCACCCAGACCCCAATCAGAGCAGAGGGGGGCATTTCGTTTGTGTTGTTCCAGGAGGTCCAGCCTAGAGCCGGCTCCTCCAGTTCTTCCAACGGTTTTATAAGCACCTAATTCCTGGTATTAAATCTCTTTCCACCTAAAACATAAGGCAGGTCCCACCTCTGCTCAAAAGCTCCCGGGGGTTCCCATCTCACAGAGTAGAAAGGAAGTCCTCACGAAGGCCCACAAGGCCTTGTATTTTGCCCCACTGCCAACCTCATCACCTCCCTGCTGCTCTCTTTCAGCCACACCAGCCTCCTTGATGGAGGCAAGCGCTCACCTCAGGGCCAGGCACACCTGCCAGGCAAGCGCTCACCTCAGGGCCTTTGCACTTGCCATTCCCTCTGCTTGACCTGCTCTTCCCTAAAATATTCTCAGGGCTCACCCTGTCACTGCCTTCAGGTCTCTGTTCGATATTACTGTCCACGCTATGTAAAACTGCATGTTTGCCCTTGCAATCATTCATCTACTTTACCACGCTCCCCCCCCCCATAAACCTTGCATTTTTTTTTTAAGATTTTATTTATTTATTTGACAGAGAGACAGCCAGCTAGAGAGGGAACACAAGCAGGGGGAGTGGGAGAGGAAGAAACGCTGGGATCAGGCCCTGAGCCAAAGGCAGACGCTTAACGACTGAGCCACCCAGGCGCCCCAACACTTGCAATTTCTAACATACTATATAACTAACTTTTCTACTTAACGATCATCAATAACAGCGGTATGCTTGTTTCCTGTGCAGTGCTCTCCATTGAAGGCCAGAGGATTTGATGTGTTGTATTCAGAGGGGTATCCCCAGGGTCTCACGCAGTGTTCAAATCTTTAAAAAAGTGTTGAATGAAGAATGACTAGCCAAAGTGATTTCTGCCAAGCCACAGGGCATTGGGTTGGGAATAGGACATCGGTCCCCAAACCTCAAGGCAGAGAAAAGTTCGAGAAACCCAGCAGATCATCCCGGGAGTGACAAGGTGGCCCAGCCGGAGACGGGGCTTCTGCACCTTCCGGAGTAACCTGCTTTTTAACTATGTTAAAGTCACTGTACCATCGTTGTCATGTGATCTGCACAGACTCATTTCTAGCGGGCACTACCTCTAGATCTTTCGGTTTGCCAGCAATCAGGGGAAATGTTTTTTTTCCCCTTGGTCTCAGGTTTAGTCATCAGTAACTGGCAGCCACCTGGCAACCATCGTGGCCCTTTGGCTGGGGTGGACCGGCTGGGTTGCTTGTTGGTGGCTGGGCAGTGGTGGCAGCTCTCCAGAGTGTGCTTTGGGTGAGTGTAAGATTTAAGCTTTGCATGGATCAAAAGTGTCCCTGTGGTCTAAGGAACTACCTGACAACGTCCAGTGCAACAGGCTTTGCAGCTACAATGCCCCGAACAGGGACAGCTGAAAAGACACACTTAAAAGCTCCGTAGTCTGCGAAAGCCCATCCGTGTGAGCCAGTGGAAGGAAGAGTTAGGGCAACGACTGCGGGCCTGGGACCCTGTGCTGGGGCGGCGGGGGGGGGGGGCTGGAGTGGGTTCTGGAGTCCACCTTGAGGCCCCGGGCTGGGTTCCTCTCCAGGCCACACGCCCTCTGGGGTCGGATGTCCATGTCAGTTCTTTAACCAGCTCTAGTACTCGGGGACTCAAGTCCTATAGCTTTAGACACCTGCTCCCGCCTCCCTCACACTCTTTTGGGAACATGCCCCGAGGGTTCAGGAGAATTTCCCGTGGTCTTTAACTTGTTTCTCTTGTTTCTATTCCTTGACTGAGGGCTGGGGCTGGGGAAGGGGACTACAAGCCCTGAAGCCTTCAAGAATGACTATCTTCCACTGCGTGTTGGGGGGAGGCTCCCTCCTACCCGAGGTCTGGGGTTGCAGGGGTCCCAGCTGGGTCCTTCCGCCTCTGGCGGTGGAGCCCTGCTCCACTTGGCATGTGTCCTGGGTCCCCCAGTGTTCTGACCCCTCCAGGCCACGCTGAACCTTTCTTAGGGCTGAGAGCGTGGCTCTGGGGTCTCCACGGTGGGCATGGGCAGGAGGACGCGCTGCCCGCCGGATCCCAGCAGCACGTGGGATGCCTGGGCCGGGCTCACCACCCCACAGGCCCGCCAGAGCCCGCGGAGAGAAAGGCGAAGAGGGTGGAGGTCGAAGGGGGGGGGGCGCCTGGGTTGAGGAGGAGGTGGGCTGGGGGTGAGGGGAGGAGCCAACACCAGGCCCGGGATTTGTCGGAATCCTCCAGGGCTTTGTTTTGTTGTTCTCCGCACCCGCGAGCCTCGCACCAGGGCCTAAGGGGGCCTTGGCGCTCAGCACAAGTTTCGTGAATGGATGGATGAATGAGAGCCAAAGGGGCTGGGGGAGGGGCGGAGGAAGTGGGTAGCTGGGGGAGGGGAGAAAAGCGGGCTGGGGGAGGGGAGGTAGCCACTGGCAGGAGGGCGGAGGAGGAGGGAGGCGGGCGGAGCACGGCGAGCCTGCTGGTCTGGAATCTGGCTAGGAGATGGCGGCGGGGACGGGCCTGGTCGGCTCCCCTCCCCACCACGCCGGCTTCAACCTCGTTACTCCCTGCTCACCCAGCCTCCAGGCCTCTTTCCCACCCCCTGAGGCCTGGGGGACATAGGTCCTCCTAGGCCCAGTCTTCACTAAGAATTGAGTGGCGCCCTTCTTTGTCTTCCTACTTTCTTCCTTACTTTCTAGGAACCCAGCCACTAGGGGGTCGGTGGTCCTCCGGGACTAGAATACCTGAATGGCCCTGGTGGGCAGTGTCAGTCTGATGATAAACCTAGGCTTGGACACCCCCTACCCTTTCCCCACTCTGAGGTCTGGATTACAGGAAATACACAGACTAGGATCTGGGCCACCTTGGAGAGTCTGGGGTGGGTGTCTAGAGGTAGAGGAGGGAGCCGGTGGGCATAGAAAATCCAAGGGCTGGGCCCCACTGGCAGCTGCCAGGGACTCCTACAGGAAGCAATGGAGCTCGATGTGGACAGTGCCAGGCAGGAGCTGCTGACAGCCAGGTTTCTGGGTCATCATCCAGGGTGCCCTGCCAATTCCCAGGCTTTGGGGGTGGGGTGGGGTGAGGGGTGAGGGCCATCTGCATCCCAAGCCCAGACCCTGCTGCCTCCTTTGTCTGGGCCACTTCTGGGCCTGCTCCCATCCCCCCACTTGCAGCCTTGCTGGGGCCTCCTCCCAGCCATGCAGTCCCCAAGGAAAGGGCTCATTATTGATCCCGGAGCCTCCCTTGGGCTTGTGGGCCTGCTGGCCCACCTGCCCTGAAGGTGGGGTGTATAAAGGTGATCCAGAACCCCTCCCACAGCAACCCCTTTGGGCTTGGGGCCCTCTCTCCTCAACCCCTGCTCCTGGGCTCTGTCCCCAGCTCCAGTGCATCTCTTTTTCTGGTCCTTTTGCCCTTGGTGGGAGGTTTGGGGAGCAGGATGTCTTTCGTGGGCACAAATTCTACTAGTTCTCAAAGAGGGAATTCGCCTTCCCAATATGATGAAGTTGGCACCTGGTGCCCCCCACCTGCCTTAGCATTGGTCTGGGTTCAGCTGAAACCGAGGCTTGGTCCCCAGAAGTCTACAATACTTTTCTCTCAGGAGCTCTAAGTATCCCTCCCACCGTGACAGCAAGGTCCCAAGAGGTTAAGTCATCTTGCTATAGCAAAGGGTAGAAACAGATGTAAGGTGGAGGGACTGGGGGTGGGGTGGGAAGTGAGGCCGCCTTTGGTGGCCATTAAGTGTTGGGGGTGGAGGGGTGTGACTCTGAGATTGGGAGCCTGTGCGCGCTCGCTGGCTGCTAGTACCGACAGCTGGAGGGGTGGGGACCAAAATAACGTTTAATGAGTGCTCATTACTCCTATCCACACGGGAGGATTCCTGTCTCCATTTTGTAGACGAGAAAATTGGGGTTCAGCAAGGTCAGGTGACTTGGATTCAGAATACCTCCAGGTCTCAGCGCTCTGAATCCCATCCCTCCCCCACCCTGCACTCCCCACCCCCTTACCCTGCTCTACTTTTTTTTATTCCACACCCCTTATCGGACATCTAGACGGGGCTGCCCATTACTCTTGCCACCGGACCCGGGCGGCAGCTGAGCACCTGAAACGTGCCAAGTCTGAATTGAGATGAGCCTGAGCCTGAAGTACTCTGGATTGCCAAGACTTAGGATAAAAAAAACTAAACCACATAGAAATACTAATTTTTGTGTATATTGATTATATGTTGAAATGATAATATTTGGGCATATTGCCTTAAATGTAATATATTATTAAAGTTCATTTCATGCATTTCTTTTTTACCATTTTAATATGGCTACCGGAAAAGCTAACATACGTGCCTCCCCTTCTATTTCCGTGGACCGTGCTGATCTAGAGTCTTGATTCTTAGCTTGTTATTTATTGACACCCCCCCCCCTCCCATATCTGCTCTACCAGGGCAGGAGTCAACATATTTTGTTCATGGTCGTCTTGGTCCTATCCCAGGTTTTCAGAGCCTGGCACTGGATTTTATTATAGGTGTTCGATAAAGATTTGTTTAATTGAATCCAGCTGATATGATCCCAGGCCAATCTCAGAGGGGTAGGAGGAGAGCCTGAGGGAGGGGATCCTTCACCCCTGAAGGACCCCAATTTGCCCATCTCCTGCCACACAGCAAGGCCCCACAAGGTGACCTGGTCGACCTGCAGGGTTTCCTTCCTGACACCGTGCCTGCACGGGGTGTGCGGAAGGGGTGTGAGGTCTGGCCGCTCCCGAGCGGTGCTGGCTGGGGCACTGGCCAGGCCTTTTGGAAGCTGGAACAGGGACTGCCCAGTGGAGGCGCAGGGAACAGACAGTGCGCGGGGCGGGTGGGGGGGAGCCCCAGGGCGCCCACCCTCTGGGACCCTGGCTGCGCACCCGGGGGTGGTGGGCTGGGGGGGCGTGTTGTTGTCTGTGCGTAGGGTGGCGGGGGTGTGCCCGGCTCGGGCTCACACAAGGTCACTGTGTCAAAGGAACGTCCGAACACTTTCTCTTTCCCTGTGATTCGATTGCGGCTCCGAAAGCCCCTTCCGTAGGGACTTCCCTCCGCGCCTGACTCACGCTGCCTCATGCGTGTGACTCAGGCCGGGCGCCGCGCCAGCCCTGCTGTCCCCGCCCCCGGGCCCTGCGACCGAGCCGCAGGGGCGGAGGGACGGGCCGGCGACAGGGGGCGGAGCGTGCAGGGACTGGGTGCTCGCGGCGGAGATGGAAGACTGAGGGGCACCGGGGACAGTCCAGAGGAGAGTCGCAGACTCTGAGCTCTAGCCGGGGTGTGGGGGTGTGGAAAGCCAGCCATGTAGGAAAGAAAGGCTGAGAGAAACGCAGAGCCTGAAAAGCCGGAGACAAGAAGGCTAAGAAATTGGGAGGAGAGAAAGAGAGAAAGTGGAGAAGGACACAGAGACCCGAGAAGGAGAGAGCCAGATGCCTTCTTGCGGGCCAAGGCAGACAAGCGAGTGAGAGGAAGGGACAAGTGACCAGTGAGAGGAAGGGAGGAGAGGAGGGAGGCAGGGGTGCCTGGGCGCCGCGGACAGAGCATGCTGGAACGCCGGGGGCGGCCGCCTGTCGGACGGGCTGTGCCCGGGGACCATGCCTCTGAGCTTGCTGTCCTCTCGCAGCTCCACCTGACCAGCTCCGTAACAGTGGGCAAGTTTCTTCCTGTCTTTGGGCCTCAATCTCCTCATCTGCGAAATGGGACGTGGTGGTGGACAGTAATCCTGTCCCCTGTGACCTCCTTCCCCTCCCCATCTGTCCATGCTCCGACCGGCTCTGTGCCTGGGCACCCTTGCCCGCGGGCTTTCTGTTGGGCAGCACCCACTCCAAGGGGATCAGAGGGAAGGAAGTCAGGGTACGCTTTCCCTGGCCCTGGCCCTGCTTTGGCCCCTGGTCTGGCTGTGGCTGTGTCCCTCCAGGACTCCCCTTGCATCTTCAAGCTCCCCGTACATCTGCCCTTTACCCTTTCAGCCCTGGGAGTAACAATGACTTCTGCTATTGCTGGTGCTGGTGCTACCCCGCCCCCGCCCACCACATGGATCCTCTTCACTCCCCCAGCGGCCCTCCGTTAAAGCCTCTTAAAGCCCCTGGGTTGGGTTCCATGTCCTTTCAGGGCCGAGCTGCAGGGTGTGCCCTGAGTGAGGGAGCACCGTGCTGGCACGCAGGGAATTGCAGCTCTCGCCATCCTGCTCCTTCCTTCCAAGAGCAGACATGACAACCGGCAGCAGGGTGACACACAACATTAGGAAGCACGTGGATACCTATTAGGTCTTTAAGTCATCACAGTGAGTCTGAGCAGGTGTGTGGCGTTGTTAGCTTCATTTCAATGAGAACACGAGGCTCATGCATTTAAGGAGCAACACAGTGGAGCGAGAGCAGTGATGTGAGCTGCTTCCCATGGGTGACAGGCCAGGCTGGGGGGCGCAGCTATGAATAACAGTAATAATAATAGTAGCTAAGATGTCTTAATACTTACAAAGTGCCAGACACGGTTCTGATACTCTTATTAACTCATGAAATCCTTACCAAGAACACCCTGAAGTGGCTGCTATTCTTCCTGCCACTTTACAACTGCAGTAATGCAGGCACAGAGAGGCTGAATAACTTTCCCAAGGCCACACAGCAGAGCTGGGCTGGAAGGCAGTCAGTCTGGCTCCAGATCGGACACGCTCAACCTTTCTTGGGTACCTTGGGAGGGGGCCGACAGGGAGAGCACACCTGCTTTCTGGGCAGAGTAGACAGTATGCACAGAGCCTTGCAGGGAAGGAGATTT
Source organism: Ursus arctos (assembly GCF_023065955.2). Taxonomy (NCBI): domain Eukaryota; kingdom Metazoa; phylum Chordata; class Mammalia; order Carnivora; family Ursidae; genus Ursus; species Ursus arctos. Next base: position 29,534,294 of record NW_026622997.1, on the reverse strand, counting down.
TGCAGTGGGTTTCAGAAACAGCCACGCTGTAGTGCCGAGTACAGGGTAGGAAAAGGAAGCCACGGAATTTGACAATGGAGTAAATGGGAGCTGATATTGGGGTGCTTACCTGTCAGCTGGGGCATGGGCTTTAGTCCAAAGGTAATAGGGAGCCATGGAAGGTTTTCAGCAGGCATGGGACAGGTTGGCATTTTAGAAAGGATTATTTTAAAGTGCAAGGGAAATACTTTCTCCTATCAAATGGCAAAGAGCTTTAAAATGATCATTCCCAGTGCTGGCAACGTTTCAGCACGCTGAGTGCTCTCACATGTAGCTGATGGGAATGAGTTAGTTTGACTTTTCTGGAAAGCAGCTGAGCCATGCGTAGTACTTGAGGAGGGCCCAGCCCTTTGACCTCTAATCCCATTTCTAGGAATCCTTCCTCTCACACAGAAAAGAGGTCAGGGATTTATGTCCCAGAATCAAATTCGTTCCATCAATAATAATAGTAAAATAATAAAGGAAAACAATGTGAATGTCCAACAGGAGGGAATTGCTAACCCAAAGAGTGAAGTATCATGGAATATTTTGTAGCAATTAATATATTTTTTTCAAAGAGAGTAAATGCCATCAGAAGTACTAAAGATTTCTAGAATTTAGGGCACCTGGCTGGCTCAGTTGCAAGAGCATGTGACTCTTGATCTTGGGGTTGTGAGTTTGAGCCCTATGTTGGGTGTAGAAATTAGTTAAAGAGAAAATCCTTTTTTTGCAGCTTAATTTTTTTTAAAGATTTTATTTATTTATTTGACAGAGACAGAGAGAGAGGGAACACAAGCAAGGGGAATGTGAGAGGGAGAAGCAGGCTTCCCAAGAAGCCCAATGCGGGGCTCGATCCCAGAACCCTGGGATCAAGACCTGAGCCGAAGGCAGATGCTTAACGGCTGAGCCACCCAGGCGCCCCAGGTTTTTTTTTTTTTTTTTTTTAATTTTACTTATTTATTAGAGAGAGAGAGAGCATGAGCAAGGGGGAGGGACAGAGGGAGAAGCAGACTCCCTGCTGAGCAGAGAGGATTTAAGGGGCGCCTGGGTGGCTCAGTTGGTTAAGCATCTGCCTTCGGTTCAGGTCATGATCCTGGGGTCCTGGGATCAAGTCCCGAGTTGGGCTCTTTGCTCAGCAGGGAGTCTGCTTCTCCCTCGCCCTCTGCCCCTCCACCTGCTTGTGCATTTTTTCTCTCTCTCTCTCAAATAAAATCTTTAAAAAAATAAGTAAAATAACATCTTAAAAAAAAGATTTCTAGAACTCTTACAAGTAATAATTGAGTTCGTCATGGCTGCAAGTTACAAGATTAACACACAAAAATCAATCTTACTTCTTTATGCTTGCAATGAACACTTGAAAATGAATTAAAAAGACAATACTATTATAATAGCTCCAAAAAGAAAGAAGGAAAAAAAGAAACACTTAGGTATAAATCTAACATACACAGGATGTCTATGCTGAAAACTATAAAATGGTGATGAAAGAAACCAAGAACTAAATAAACAGAGGAACGTACCGTGTTAATGGATTGGAAGACCCAACAGAGTAAAGCTGTCATTTCTCCCCGTACTGATTATGCTCAGTTCCTAGGGTCGCCCTGACAAAGCACCACACCCTGGGTAGCTTGAAACAGCAGAAACTCAGGGCCCCTGGGTGGCTCTGTGAAGCGTCTGCCTTCGGCTCAGGTCATGATCCCAGGGTCCTGGGACTGAGTCCCAAGACAGGCTCCCTGCTCAGCGGGGAGTCTGCTTCTCCCTCTACCCTTCCCGCCCCCCAACCCCTGCTCGTGATCTCTCTCTCACTCTCCAATAAATAAATAAAATCTAAAAAAAAAAAGAAAGAAAGAAAGAAAAGAAAAGGAACTCATGTCTCAGAAGTCAAGAAGCTAGAGGTCCAAAATCCACAGGATTTGATTACTCTCTCTGAAGCCTCTAGGGAGCATCCTTCCTCGCCTCTTCCAGCTTCTGGTGGCTTGCCCACAATCCTTGATGTTCTTGGCTTGAAGCTGCAGCCCTTCCACGTCTGCCTCTCGTCACGTGGCATTCTCTCTGTATGTCTGTGTCTCTTCTCCTATAGGGACCTTGGTCATATTGGATTAAGGACCCACCCTTCTCCACTATGACCTCATCTTAACTACATCTACAATGGTCCTATTTCCAAATAAAATCACATTCTGGGGGGGCGCCTGGGTGCCTCAGTCGGTTAAGCATCAGACTCTTGTTTTCAGCTCTAGTCATGATCTCAGGGTTGTGAGATTGAGCCCCGCCCCGTGTCAGGATCATGCACTGGGCGTGGAGTCTGCTTGAGATTCTCTCTCTCCCTCTCCCTCTGCCCCTCCCCCCGTGCACTCTATCTCTCAAATAAATAAATATTTTAAAATAAATCAATAAAATCACATTCGGAGGTGATGTGGCCCAGGTTAGAACTTCAACCCATCTTTTGCAGGGACACAATTCAACCCATAAAAGTGATCTGTAGATTTAACGTAACTCCAGTCCAACCCCAGCAGGAACCTCTGCAGATATAGACAAGCCAACTGTAAAGTTAAATGGGAAGGCAGAGAAATTAGAATAGTTCAAACAATTTCAAAAAAGAAGAATAAAGTTGGAGGAATCACGCTGTCTGGTTTCAGCCTTTACTACAACATAACTTGCAACAGGAATCAAGAGTGTAGTGTGTTCTGGGGCGCCCGGGGGGCTCAGTCCATGAAGCGTCTTCCTTTGGCTCAGGGCGTGCTCTCAGGGTCCTGGGATCGAGCCAGAGTTGGGCTCCCTGCTCAGCGGAGAGTCTGCTTCTCCCTCTCCCCCTGCCCCTCACCGTGCTCCTGCGCACGCGCTCTCTCTGTCTCTCTCTCAAGTAAATAAAATCTTAAATAAAAAAGGACGCTATTATAAAGGAAAAAAAGAGTGTGGTGTGTTCTGAGGAATGGACACAGTGAATGGATCAGTGAAACAGAAGAGGGTCCAGAAGGAGACCCACACAAATGTGGCCGGTTGGCTTTGATAAAGGTGCGCACAATTTTTTTTTTTTTAAAGATTTTGTTCATTTATTTGACAGAGATAGAGACAGCCAGCGAGAGAGGGAACACAAGCAGGGGGAGTGGGAGAGGAAGAAGCAGGCTCATAGGGGAGGAGCCTGATGTGGGGCTCGATCCCGTAACACCGGGATCACGCCCTGAGCCGAAGGCAGACGCTTAACCGCTGTGCCACCCAGGCGCCCCATGGTGTGCACAACTTGTCAACGAAAGGTGCTGGAACAACTGGACACCTATATGCAAAAACAAAGCAAAACAAAAAAACCCCACAAAACACAAAAAACACTTTGTCCTAAACCTCACACATTATACTAAAACGAACTCAGGATGAATCATAGATCTGAAACCTAAAACTCTAAAACGTCTGGAAGAATCATAGGAGAAAATCTTCATGGCCTGGGGTTAGTGAAAGAGTTCTTAAATATGACGCTAAAACTATGATCCAGGAAAGAAAAAAAATTGATAAGCTGGACTTTATCAATTTATTAACAGTGTCTGTTAAGGGAATGAAAACACAAGTTGTAGGCTGAGAGGGAATATTTACAAATCACATATTTGACAAAAGACTTTTATCCAGAATACATAAAAAAATCTTAAAACTCAGCAGTAAGAAAATGACCAACCAATTTTAAATGGGCAAAAGACGTAAACAGACACTTGGTCCAAGAGGATATACAGATGGCAAATAAGGACATGCTGAGATGCCCCACATCGCTAGCCACTGGGTAAGTGCAAATTCCAATCGCCAGGACCCAGCAGTCCCACTCCTGGGAATTTACCTTAGAGAAATGGAAACTTACATACACGCGAACAGCTGTGCAAGACTGTTGGTAGCAGCTTTATTCAGAATCACCAAAAGTTGGAAGCAACTCAAAGGGGGAGTGGGTAAATGAACTGTGGTTCATTTACAGAATACTATTTAGCGGTAAAAATGAACAAAACGATTCCTTCCTTCCCTTCCTTCCTTCCTTCCTTCCTTCCTTTCTTCCTTCCCTCTGTAATTGACATAGAATATCCTTTTAGTTTCAGGCGTACATCATACTGAGTCTATATTTTTATACATTATGAAATGATCCCCCTGAGAAGTCTAGTTACTATCTGTCACCATACGAAGTTATTACAATATTATTGGACTGTATTCCTATGCTGTACATTACAACCCCCGGATTTATTTTATTTGTACCTCTTGAACCTCTCTGCCTACTTTGTCCATCCCCCCACCCCTCTCCATTCTGGTAACCAGCAATTTGTTTCTTGTAGATAAGAGTCCGTTTCTGTTTTTGTTTGTTCATTTAAGGTTTTTTAGATTCCACATATAAATAAAATCATATAGTATTTGCTTTTCTCTGTCTGACTTATTTCACTTAGTATTATACCCTCTAGGTCCATCCATGTTGTCACAAATGGCAAGATTTCATTTTTTATGGCTGAGTAATATCCAGTGTGTGTGTGTGTGTGTGTGTGTACATATCACATCTTTATCCATCATTTATTGCTGGACACTTAGGTTGCTTCCATATCTTGGCGATTGTAAATAATGCTTCAGTGAATATAGGGGTACAGATATGTCTTCGAATTGGTGTTTTCATTTTTGTTGTAGTTTTTTGAGGCACCTCCGCACTGTTTTCTAAAGTGCCGGCACCAATTCACATTCCCACCAACAGCACACAGGTTCGCCTTCCCTGCAGCCTCACCAGCACTTGTAATGTTTTGTCTTTCTGATAACAGCCAATCTGACAGGTGTGAGGTGATAGCTCAGTTTGGTTTTGATTTGCATTTCCCTGATGGGGAATGATGTTGAGCACTTTTTCTGGTGCTTGCTGGCCATCCCCAACTCCAAGATCAAGCGTCATACGCTCCACTGACTGAGCCAGTGGGGCACCCCTCCCCTCCTTTTCTTTCTTCATGAGTTTGGTTAGGAGTTTATCCATTTTGTTTATCTTTCCCAGAAACCAGCTTTTAGTTCCATTGATCTTTCCTTTTTTAAAAAAAAATTATTTATTTATTTATTTATTTATTTATTTATTTATTTAAAAGAGGGAGAACAGGGGGAGGGGCAGGGGGAGAGAGAATCTCAAGCAGATTCCGTGCTGAGCATGGAGCCCGACTCGGGGCTCGATCTCATGACCCGGAGATCATGACCTGAGCTGGAACCAAGAGTCAGGCATTTGACTGACTGAACCACCCAGGCGCCCCTCACTGATCTTTTCTATTGTGGGTATGTGTCATTTTTTTTGTTTTGCTTTTGTTTTTTGTTTTTGTCTCTATTTCATTTATTTCTGCTCTGGTCTTTATTATTTCCTTCCTTCTGCTAACTTTGGGCCTTGTTTGTTCTTTTTTAGGTGTAAAGTTAGATTGTTCGTTTGAGTATTTTATTTGCTCAAGTAGTCCTTCATTGCTACGAACTTCCCTCTTACAACTGCTTTTGCTGCATCCCATAGATTTTGGAAAGTTGTGTTTCCATTTTCATTTGTCTCCAGGTATTTTTAAACATCTTTGATTTCTTTGTTGACCCATTGGTTGTTCAGTAGCATGTTGTTTAGTCTTAATGTGTTGTGTGTGTGTTTCCCCAGTTTTCTTCTTGTAATTGATTTCTAGTTTCATAGCCTTGTGGTTGGAAAAGATGCTTGGTATAATTTCAGTCTTCTGGAATTTACTGGGACTTGTTTTCAGCTTAATGTGTCTTGGAGTGTGCTCCATGCACACTTGAGAAGGGTGTGTGTTCTGTTGCTTTTGATGGAAGTTCTATATAAATCTATCAAGTCTATCTGGTCTAATGTGTTGTTGAAGGCCGATATTTCCTTATTGATTTTCTGTCTGGATGATCTATCCATTGATGTAAGTGGAGTGTTAAAGTCCCTACTATTAGTGTATTCCTGTCAAGTCTTCCCTTTATGTCTGTAAAGATTTGCTTCATGTATTCAAGCCACTCCTAAAGAACAAGCTTTTGCTACACATAACGTGGTTGCAGGAAGCTGGTCTCAGAGGGGACATGCTGTAAGGTTCAATTTATGTGACGTTCGAGAAAATACGAAACAATGGGGCTGATAACAGAACAGTGGTTCCCAGGACTTCAGGGTGGGGGAAGGCATGCTTAGAAGGGGATGGCAAGAGAGAATCATTTGTGGGGCACCTGAGTGGCTCGGATGGTTAAGCCTCTGACTCTTGGTTTCGGCTCAGGTCATGATCTCAGAGTTGTGAGATCGAGCCCCCTGTCTGGCTCCATGCTAGCAGTGGAGCCTGCTTAAGATTCTCTTTCTCTCTCTCCCTCTGCCCATTCTCTCTCTCTCTCTTTCTGTCTCTCTCTCTCCCCCTCTCAAAAAAAAAAAAAAAAAAAAAAGAAGGAGGGATTTACTTGGGGATGATGGAACTGTTCTGAATCCTGATTGTGGTGGTTACATATGCCCATACATGTAAAATTCATAGAACTGCACACCAAAAGAGGTTACTATTACTGTATGATAATTTAAAAAGCTGTCTGTATCCAGTTGGATAACTATGCAATAAAGCAACTATCGTACAACGTTAATGGGAGAATCTAGGGGGTGGGTATAAGTTGTCACTGAACAATTCTTTTTGAGCTTTGCTGTCTGTTTGAAAATTCTCATAAGTCTTGGAGAGAACTATATCCAGAATGATCTTAATTAGAAGATTGAAGGTATCATATCAAAATATTAACAGTGGGGCTCTCTCTGAAGGGTGGAATTGGGGGTAATTAAATTTGTCTTTATATATATTTCTGTATTTTCTATAATGAGCACCTATTATTTTATTTCAAGAGGGTATTGGCTATATTTGTTTTTAAATGTCTTTTTTTTTCATTTATATGTGCAATCCATGCTTCTTGTAAGGTTCAAATGGTACAGAGATAGGTAACCCCACAGAGAGAATCCCTTGTACTCAGCCCCAACACTGTTAACACTCTGCGGGTACCTTAAAGGATAAATCTTAAAATCAGGTTCATTTCTTTCATATTATGTCACCTTTTAAAAATGAAGCAGCTCAAACATATTCCATTTTTGCTTCCAATTACTATCACCTAACAGAACCAGATTTATATTTATAAGGAAGAAAACAGGCTCTATTCTACAGGCTCAGGGCACAAAGCCTGAGGTGCAAAGAAGGTGTGATCATTTTTCCTGATTCCAAGACCTGAGCCAGGAAAGAGTTTGCCTCCTTCAAACATGGGGCCACACTTCTTTGTAATTTTAAAAGATATAACTATAAATATTTTCTTTCAATTTCCTTTGTAACTTGGGTCAAAAGTAGAATGCTCTTTTGTTGTATGTTTATGTGTTTCATTGCCCCAATTATAAAATAATACCTGCTGAGAAAACTGAGGACAGAGTGGAGAGGGACCGCGGCTGGGGAGTCTACTTCTGGCACAGCCACCAACTCTCTGTGACCCCTATCTGGGCCTAAGCTTTCTATACTATATTATTTTTATAATGAAGAACAAAAACCAAAAGTAATAATAAAACCCTCGACTGGGCAGCAGTGTGGAGGGTGCTGCAAAGGCTGCTAGTTGTCCTACATGCCTGATCTCCCCTTCTTCCTGAGTACAAAATTTCTGTATTTTTAGCTGAGCACACGATGACCTTCAAAATAGACTGTCTCCTTGTATCCCTTGTTAGATGTCAGTGGAAAATAAGTAAAATGTTTTTAAAGGGAAGGATGTTTTATTTTTTTCCAGTTACACCTTTCTAATGGTTAGAATGTGGACATGATGGCTGGAGCACTAGCAGCTATTTTAGACCATGAGGAAACTTTGGGAATAAAAGCCACACACTGCTGAGCCATTGGATAGAAAGAGCCTGGTTCCCAGCTCTGTAGTACACCATGCTAACCCTGGACTGCCCAGCTTTGGACTTCCTGAATGAGAGAGAACTACACTTCTGTGTAGTGTAATCCACTGGTATTTTGGGATTTTTAAAAAATTTAAATTCCAATGAACATACAATGTAATATTAGTTTCAGGTGCACGATATAGTGATTCAACACTTCCATACATTATCTGGTTCTCATCACAAGTGCACTCCTTAATCCCCATCACCTGTTTCACCCATTCCCCAACCCCCTCCCCTCTGGTAACCATCAGTTTGTTCTTTATAGTTTAGAGTCTGTTTCTTGATTTCTCTCTCTCTCTTTTCCCCCTTTCTCATTTTGTTCCTTAAATTCCATATATGAGTGAAATCATATGGTATCTGTCTTACTCTGACTGATTTATTTCACTTAGCATTAAACTCTCTAGCTCCATCCACGTTGTTGCAAATGGCAAGATTTCATTCGTTTTTATGGCTGAGTAATATTCCTCTGTGTGTGTGTGTGTGTGTGTGTGTGTGTGTGTGTGTGTGTGTGTATACCACATCTTCTTTATCTATTCATCAATCAGTCCAGACTTGGGCTGTTTCATTAATTTGGCTATTGTAGATAATGCTGCTATAAACATTGGGGTGCCTGTATCCCTTTGTATTAGCATTTTTTAATTCTTTGGGTAAATATCTAGTAGTATGATCGTTGGATCACTGGGTAGTTCTATTTTTAACTCTTTGAAGAACCTCCATACTGTTTTCCAGAGTGGCTGCACCAGTTTGCATTCCCACCAACGGTGCAAGATGGTTCCCCTTTCTCTACATCCTCGCCAACACCTGTTGTTTCCTGTGTTGTTGATTTTAGCCATTCTGACAGGTGTGAGGTGGTATCTCACTGTAGTTTTGATTTGCATTTTCCTGATGGTAAGTGACGATGGACATCTTTTCCTGTGTCTGTTGGCCATCTGGATGTCTTTGGAAAAATGTCTATCTTCTGTCCATTTTTCACCTGGATTTTTCATTTTTGGGGTGTTGAGTTTTAGAAGTTCTTTATATGGTATTTTGGGATTTTGTTATTTGCAGTCTTATACAAGGCGGGAGAATCGGTGAGGAGGCTGCTTCAGTAATTGAAGGGAGAGTCAATGAGGGCCTGAGCCATGGTGGGAAGTGGACTTAAGAGATATTTGAGACGTGCTAAGTGCCCAAGCCTGAGGGACCTTAGGGATGGTTGCTGATTGCATTGATCCGGAGTTCAGCGGAAAGGTCTGAACTGGAGAGGTGAAGTTGCCCACACCACACAGCCAGGAGGGGCTGGACCCCGACTGAGGTGTGCTTAGTTACCTACTGATGAGGAAGAAGTCACTCCAGAATGTAGTGAGTGGGCGTCAGGAATCTGGGAGCTGCTTAGCTGAGTGATCCTAGTTTGGGGTCTGTCATGAGATGGCAGTCAAGATGTTGGCCGGGGCTGCAGTCATCTGAAGGCTTGACAGGGGCTGGAGGAGCCGGTTCCAGGACGACTCCTTCACGCGGCTGCCGCCCTGTGCTGTGTTGGGATGATTTACACGGGCAAAGATGGACGCCGCCTCCAGGAGTGGAGGGGAGAGCCGGTGTAGCATGGTGGTGACGTCCAGCAAGAGCGGCTAGGATGGTTAGGGGGACTGTTGTCCATAAGGCACGTGGCCCAAACGTTAGCTCCTGCTGGGGATAGAGTCCGAGAGACTGAGGTTCAAGTCCCAGCTTTGCCACTTGGTGGTGGCGGTGCTTCCGTCTCTCAGCCAAATGGATGCTGGGTTGGCATGAGGATTAAAAAAGGAAAAATGTGGCTCCGCCAGTGGAGCGTGTGACTCTCGATCTCGGGGTCGTGAGTTCGAGCCCCACGCTGGGCACAGAGAAATACAAGGAAAATACCTGTAGAACACCCTTAGATGTTGGTGCCGGCGCATCGCAGTTCCCCGCGTAAAGCTCTACAGGCAAACCTGTCTTTTTGTGCTTTGCTTTATGGCGCTTCAAAGACACTGCATTTTTTCTTTTACAAACTGAAGGTTTGTGGCAACCCTACATCGAGCAAGTCTGTTGGCGTCATTTTCCCAACAGCCTTCGCTCACTTGGTGTTTCTGTGTCACGTTTTGGTAATTCTCATCATATTTCAAGCTTTTTCATTAGCATTATATCCAGTGTTCATCATTCTTATATCTGTGATCAGTGATTTCAACTCGCTAAGCTCAGATGGTGGTTAGCATTTTTTAGCAATAAAGTTGTGTTTGTTTTTTTAAGTAATCTCTACACCCAGCGTGAGGTTGGAACTCATGACCCCGAGATCAAGAGCCATGCACATGCTGTACTGACTGAACCAGCCTGGCACCCCTGCAATGAAGTATTTTTAAATGAAGGTATGTATGTTGTTCTTGCAGACCTAATATTATTGCACGCTTAATAGATCGCGGTATCGTGTAAACATCACTTTTATATCACTGGGAAACCGAAATATGCGTTTGACTCGCTCTTTTGTGGTGGTCCAGAACCGAACCCACAATATCTTTGAGGCGTGCCTGTGTGAGGTTCATTTCCCTGCTTAATTCTCCAGGGGCTTCCCCATGCTGTCGCACGAAGGACGACTAAATCTTCCTTGTCATCTTGCCAGCTGGATTTTACTGGCCTGGCTCAGGGCCCTGCCCCTGTCTTCCTGCACCCCTTTTCCTTCCCCCTGACAGGCTACCCCCATGCCCAGACCCTTGCTCACCGCTCTCTGTTCCTCTCTTCCTGGAGCCTTTCCTGGTGGAATCTCCCAGATGGGCCTCGCCTTCCTCTGTGCCTCTCAGGGCATGCCCCCTGCCTGTTCCTTGTGCCTGGCATCGTGCAGGGCAGAGCCTGGGGGGTGTGGTGAGGGGAACATCCACACTGGAACAGTTTCAGGGGAAGGGGCTGGCTCACTCAGCTGAGTCAGAGGGCGTCCATGGGGAGCAGGAGGGTAACCCAGCTGAGATGGTGAGCAGCAGTTGGGGGTAAGAGGGGTGCGGCTCTGGAAAAGCCGCCCAGAGGAAGCAGGGTGAGCTGAGAGGTGAATGATAATCCCCCACCCCCTCCAGATGTCACGCCAGCAGTGGGTAGCACTTGCGTCTTTTATCTGCACACTCCAGGTGCTCAATAATTGCTTTTGAATTTAATTGAGAGGAGGGTCCTTTGAAGATTCAGGAGTGATGAAATCCCTGCCTTTCCCCTAAGTATGCCCCACCAGCTTGTTCAAGGGGCTTGAAATCCCCCCATTAGAGTCACATTTGGCTTAAAAGCCAGTGTCTCCAGAAAGCTCCCTTTCAAATGTTCAGATCTGCGCCCACCGTGTTCCGTGGGCGGTGACAGAGCAGCCCATTAGTCCTGATGAACTGATCTGACAAACCATCTGTCCCCCACAGCCCCAAGCCACACTGAAACTGCTGAGTGTGTCACCTGGCTCCGCTCCTCCACAGGGTCCCCTCCGCCAATCCCCAAGACCCCCATGGTGGTCCCAACTCCCCTCTGAGTGACCTTACCCCCAAAGTGGCACAGCCTCCCCGCCGAGGGCCATCCTGCTGGGGCTTCCTGTGGGGACAAATGTGAGGCAGTGTAAGCTCCCCTCAGAGACTGCAGGGGAAACGGCCCCGTTTTCATCCCACTCCCGCATGTACTTCCCCAGTAGAAATGCAGGCGCCCTCCCTGGAGCTCCATAGGGTGTAGGCGCAGTGCGCTGGGGCGCAGGGAGGGGCCATCATACAACCGTAGGCCTCAGAGCTGGAAGGGACCCCAAGAAGCCAATTGGCTTAGTTTTCTGCTGTTCAGCAGGCCAGGTACTATCATCTGCGGTTTGGGATGAGGAAACCCCCTCACTGAGCTGTCTCCCCTCATCCCGCTGGAGAAGTCCAGCGCCGTCTCTCTCGGGGAAGCACTTCCCACCGGGCGTTTGTACTGGATGGCCTCACCACGCGTCTAGGAGGGAGGCACACCGCACGGGGGCGAGATTCAGGACGCCTCAAGCTGACACTTGACTCAAATGGCTTCAACAATGAGGACATTTCTGCTTTCTTGTAACAAGATGGCAAGAGGTGAAGTGGTTCCGCTGCTGGCTGAGTGGCTCCACAGCGTCGTCAAGTACTAAGGCTTGTTTCAACCTTTGTCTCTGTCATCGCCAGCGGGTCAGCCATGTTTTTCTTTATGGTCACAAGATGGCTGCCTGTCACCAAGTGTCATGTCTAGACGTGACAACGTATGATGAAAGATGAGAGCTTTCCTGGAAGCCACTAACAATTCATCTGCATATCTCAGTGGCCATAATTACACCACTGCTCGTTCAAAATCCAAGATTACTGCGGTGCTGGGAGAGAATTAATTCTCTATGCATCTCTTCTGTTTCTGCACATCTCTCAAAGAGGTTCGCATAGCGAACAGCCTTAGAAGATAGTGTTTTCCTCCAGGTTAAAGGGCAAGTGGGTTAAGATCCCGTTTTAAAAGATTCAGGCTCCCTAAGCTCAGGGTTCCCCTCTTGTAACACAGCTCACTGCAGTCACATGACCACCTCTTACTGCAAAGGAGGCTGGGAAATGTAGTCTTTAGCCAGCTGAAATTTCCATTTCTAGGGAAGAAGGGAGAATGGATATTGGGGCCACTGGCAGTCTCTGTCATAGTTACTCCAATAAAACTGTGGTTCTGTTAGGGAATCAGGAGGAATGGTGTTGGAGAGGCAATAAGAGGGGCTACACAATAGGGTTCGTGCCTTGGCCCCATTTTACAGATGAGGAATTGAGTTCCGATAAGGGAGGTGTCAGAGCCAGGTCTGCTGACTCCTGACTTGGAGTCTTCTCATCATTTTCCTGCCTCTGCAAAAGTACAGGTCAGGAAAGGCCATGGCAGGGAAGGCTTTCTCTTTCTCCTCTAAACACTCAATTCCCTTGGCTTCCGCAAGTCCTCTCTTCTGTTCCTCTGATCTTTGGACTCTCTTTCTCTCTCCTTCTGCACCATCTCTTCCCAGCCTGTTGCCAGTGGAGTTCCCAGGCTCAGCCTTCACCCTTGCATCTGTGTGTGTTCATCTGGCCTGTGGCATTAAATAGGATCTCTTCCCCATGCCCCCCTCACTCTTATCTGCGCTTCGGACCGCTCTTTGTGCTCTGGACTTGTATATCCAGCTGCCGGCCAACAGCCCCATCTGGATGTCTTACAGGCACCTCAGACATCCCAAGTCCAGACTGAACTCATGACGTCCCCCACACACTTGCTTCTCTTCCACTCTGGCCAGTCTTAGTAGCCCATCCACCCTCCAGCTGGCAGTTTGGGCTTTTTTTTTTTTTTTAAGATTTTATTTATTTATTTGACAGAGAGAGAGACAACCAGTGAGAGAGAGAACACAAGCAGGGAGAGTGGGAGAGGAAGAAGCAGGCTCCCCTTGGAGGAGCCTGATGTGGGACTCGATCCCAGAACGCCGGGATCACGCCGTGAGCCGAAGGCAGACACTTAATGACTGCGCCACCCAGGAGCCCCAGTTTTGGCATTTTTGATGTCTTCTTCTACCTCTTGTTACGTCCACTCCACCTCCATCCCACTGTGCCTGGACCCTTGCAGGAACCTCCTCCTGCCTGCCTGAAGCCACCCCAGCTGGCCAGCCATTCCTTACCATCTTCAAATGAAGGTGTGATCACACTTCTCTTGTTCTCCAAACCTTCAATGGCTCCTTATTGCTTTTAGGAAAAAGCCTAAGCTTCTTTTCATGTTCCCTTCCCCATCATCCATTGTTTCCTTCTTTAGAAGGAGAAGCCCCTGTTAGTAGCCTGGGACAAGACCATTTCAATAAAGACTCCATTTCTCCAGCCTCCCTTGTACCTGGGTTGGGCCAAATGATTAAATCCTGGCTGACTGGAGGCAGGCAGGTGTTGGGTTCTTATGTGTGTGCAGGGGTGGGGCTTCCTTTGCCCCTTCCTCTTTCCTGTTGACTAAAATGCATACATGATGGTTGACACTCAAGCAGCCATCTTGGACCACGAGGAGGAAACCAATACTGGGGCCAATGGAGCAGCTGGACAAAAGGGGCCTGGTCCCTGACACTGCTATGCACACACATGCCTACCTTTGGGCTTTTCTTATGGGAGACAGAAATAAAATGTGATCTAATTTAAGTCACTTATTTTGGCTTTTCTCACAGTCCAACCAAATCCCATTCCAATCACATGGCCCCTGTTGCCCTCTGGGGTCTCAGCTTGTGGCCCTTCCCCTCTGATGACTCTGCTCCAGCCGCGGTGCAGTGTTGAGTTGTTTCCTTCGCCTTGACCCAGGGTCTTTGTATATGCTCTTCTCTCTGCCTGGAGTACCCTCTTTTCCTGGCCATCTCCAACTCACCCTTCAAAGCTCAGCTGGGATTTCGCTTACTCAAGGGAAGCCTTCCCTGACTGCAGAGGAACACCTAGGGTATTTGATATCCAGAATAGTTTTTTTTTTTAAATATCCCTCTTCTATACATGATTTTCAATAATAATCATGACATAAATAGTTAGCAGTGGCCAAGAAAAAATACAGTGCAAATTTTCTTTTATTGAATTTCATTACGTGTAATCATCATAGTAAAAAATAAAGTAAAACAGATATAGTACAATAAAAGTTTTTAAATAATGGATTAATACTGTTTAATTACATGAATGCATTTTTTGAGAAAAGGGGGAAATGTATACCTACGTCGATTGTGGGACTGAATATACAATGCACATCTCGTTTCCAGCCTTCTGCAAATTTGTCAGTGACTTTGTCAAAACTGATCTTTGCATATTTTTATGGTCAAGAAGTAGCTTAGGCAGATTTCTCAGTTTATTTTTGATCATAATTAACCAAAGGATTTTTGGGGGGTTAATTTTTATTTGGAAATGTTCTTTCTCGCGCGAAGCAATAGATACACAAATAATTAGGGAAAGCCTTAAACATAAGGATAAGTTTGGCAGAAATTCAGAAAAAACCCATTTCACAATAAATTCCAGAAATTGTGGTCCTGTCCACACATAGTTCCTCAGGATGGATTCTAGCAGCTTTCAGATATCTTCCCAGTTGACAATTTTTAAACAGCTCAGAACTCCAAATGGTGGCACAAGACTAGCTATCACTGTTTATTTCAAACCGACTGTTTCAATGAAGGACAGTCCAACAGGGATTCAAGACAGAGCATTCCTCTGAAGTGAGCGTGAACAATTCTGTGTCCACATGACCGCGGGGAGCTGGTCCCGGGAGTGGCTCAATGACTGGGAATTCTCCCAAATTAACTTCCAAGCAGAATACAATGGTTTTTAAAGGCTAAGTAATACAAATGTACTAATTTGAAACTTACATATATATTACTAAAAATTAACAGTAACGGAAACAATTGTTGAGGTCTTAAACCAACAGAAGAATTCTGGGGGGAGGACGCTGTTTAGAATTGCTGGTATGTAGTGATAATAAAAAGCAGACCAACTTTTAGTGGGTTCTTATTGTTTTAAAATTTGTTACTGACGACACCCCTCTTGTTGCCTGCAGCTGGGAGGCTGCTTCCGCCCCCCCACCCTCGGGGTGCCCTCCTCGGGACTGACTCCTTTCATTTCCCTCCAAGGCACTTACCTCAATTACCAGTGCATCTGTGTCCTGCCTTCTCTGTCGTCTGTTCCCCACAGGCTTGTGGGCTCTGAGCGGGCAGTCCCCTGTCCGATTGTGGCTGTGCCCCAGGTCCCTGCGGAGGACTGGGCACCCACGTGGGGCTCATACACAGCTGTGGAGCAAACGGAGGTGATGCAGCTGGCTCAGGGTATAGACTCGACAAAGGGCACTTCTGCTCACTGTTTTCTGCAGCAAGTTTAGAGCCCTAAATGTTTAAGTGTTTGACCGCCACCACATTTCACGTCAGGACAATGCCACCTGACCTGTGAAGGCTGAGCTTTAGCCGGCCCAAAGGTCATTCCTGGAGGGCAGCGGTCACCTCTCCTTCATCTCCAGGTCCCCTTGAAGCCCAGCAGAGGACCTGGCACAAAATCGGAGTCCACGAATACCCGATAAGCGCCGTTTGTTTGTCTGTTTATTCATTTATTTATTTTAAGGAACGTCTACACCCAGCGTGGGGCTCCGATCCACAACCCCGAGATCAAGAGGCGCGCCTCCATCCGAGCCTGCCAGGCACCCTCCAACAGGCAAAGTTTATTGGACATCCAGCCCACACTGGGAATATGCTTTCATGGGTGCAGTTTCTTTTTTTAAACTTTATTATATGTATTTATTTATTCTTTATGTTCTTATATTCACGGGTACGGTCTCTAACAGTTACAACTCCCCAGGGTGGGTATGAGTGCTCTTATTTTACAGGTGAGGACAGTGAGACCCCAGAGGTTAAATAACTTACCCAAGATCACACAGCCAGTAAGGGCAGAAGGAGCTGTATTCCAGGTCTGCACGGGCTCTAAAGCCCCTGTTCTTTCCAGCTCTGGTGGCTATTTCCCCAACAGGGGGTGCGGGCTGTGAGGGAAGTGACTGCCGTTCAGGGGTGGGACTGGGTGGGGGTGGGGAGGCTGTCTTTGGAACCCAGCTTCCTCAGGCTGTGGAAGCCTGAGCGTCAAGGTCGGCGTTTGCTGCGGGCCTGGGATGACTCCTGGCCCAGCACAGTGGGTCAGCACCTCTGCCCTTCCCCGGGGTTGAGGCGCCGCGGTGTGGAGGGGGTGGCCGGGGCTGGGGTTTGAGGCTAGGTGCCAGATGCAGATGTGAGCTCCAGTGCCAGCGAGCTCCCACCACGGAGAGCTGTGCCGCCTGGGAAAGGAATGGCCGCGGGGAATGGCTGGTGATAGGCACGTCCCTGTAGAGATGAGAAATACTAAGGCTGGCCCAGAGCTAGACACAGGCAGCGCGGGGCCCAGGTGCTCTGCCAATGACAAGGTGCTCTGTTTCTCTTCCACGTTCTAGTCCCTTGCTCTCCCTTTTACAATCCAGGAGGAGTAAGGTTCACCCCAATGGGTTCTGTAGGGAGGGTGGGCTGCACACCTGGCGGGGTTTCGCCAGGACCCGAGATATTGCTGGTGCAGTCCCGCCTCCAGGCGGCCCTGGACCGAAGCAGTACCTAGGCTCCTTCCACAAGGATGTCCCCGCGGCCGCTCCGCCTCCCCTTCTCCTCCTCTTCCTCCTCCCCCGCCCGCGGCCCACCGGCCCACCTCAGCCGAGAACTAGGACTTTGGTGCGGGCAGGGGCGGGGGGGTGGGGGCGGGCAGAGGGGACCCCGCCCGCGGGGAGAGACGGAGAGCGGAGTAGCCTGGTTGGGGCTGGGTTTGGGCTTCTCAGGCGGTTTCCTGGCGCCACCTCGTGGCTATGGCCGGCGTTGCCGCGCCTGCTCTGAAGGAGCTGCTGGCGCCGGGGGCCTGGAGGCGGTTGGGCGAATTTGGGCTCTTGGGCTGTGACCTTGCTAACCCCCAGCCTCGCTTCCTGTCCCTTGAGGAAAAACCAAGGATCCGAGGGCCCCTGAGGCCCGTGGCGAACAGAAGGGTGGGGTCCAGTCTAGGGAGGCAGGGGTGGGGGTGACCCTCCCTGGGGCCCAGGAGGAGAAAAACACCCCAGTACCAGCATTGCGGCTCTCCTGACCATAAGTCTAATTCCACCACCTTTCCAGATGTTCATCTGTGGCCCAGGTGAGATGACCTGGGTGGAGATGGCATCGTCCACTCTCTCCTGCTTACCGAGGGCAGGTGTGGAGAGCTGGGGTCACAGCCCGGGACCCAACTGTAGCTGGGGACCGAACCCATGGTGTGGCCGTGGAACAGAGACCAGCCTCCTGGCCAGCCCTGCTCACCTGTGGGGCTTCTAGCTCTGAGGCGGCTCAGGTGTCGGTGTGGCGGTGTCTGTCCGTTGCCCTGAGACATCTTCAGGCCAGGGGGTCAATGGCAGCAGGGCTGCAATGTGGGGGACCCTGGGTCCCGCAGGACGCCTCGGGATGTCCCGGGACTCTCGCCAGCAGTGCCCAGGGCAATCCAGGAATGACCCTCAGGAGAAGGTATGGGCATCTACTGGCCTGCAGGGTAAACTCCCAGCCTGCCCTAGAGGCCCCACGCTCCGGGGGTCAGTCCTCCAGCTCACCCGGCTGGCTTGACCGCTCGCAGCCTCCTGTCTCAAACTTACCATTTTAGGCGCACTCACTTGGGTTCCTTCGCCCACCGCTTCTGTGACGTCATGACTTCTGGGCACACTCTTCTCTCCACTCTTTATTTTCTTCCTCAATCAAAAGAAAACCTTAGAAAATTTTATCAGGCAGAACTTGCATATAAATGAATGAAAAAGGTAGTCAATCGACAAACTGGGTAGAAGCCGCGAAAGGCTGTCTATTACTGTCAGGTGAAGGCAGCCAGGGAAGGTCAAGGTCAACTGGACAGAGCCTCTCGTCACAGGCTGCCTTCAGCTTTCCCGAGACGGGACTGGAGCCCCTTCTGGAGAAGTCGGTAAGGTTATGAAAGAGTCCTAAAAACTTGGGGATCCCTGCTGGTCTATGGTGAGGCCTGCGCCTGCGTGTCCAGCAGGACTATGCATGGGGGAGCAGGCTCCTCTGGATTTCTGCTTCTCAGTTGCCAAGTGTCAAAGCATGAGGGTCCCCGGGTGACAGAGGTGGCGGGGCCTGGGGGCGCGAGAGGAGCCTCAGCAGCAAACTACCAAGAGCAGGTAGGAGTTGGGCCAGGCTGCCCTTTTCTGTACCTCGTATTTTCTATCACCAGTGCTCATTATTTTATCTAGGGGAGTATAGACTATATTTTATCTATTTTAAAAGACAGTGTGGTCTGGCTACCCTCTCTGTCCGATGCTCAGCTGGCACCCTTAGCTCTCCCTTCACCCTTCCTGGTATCCCTTCCCCTCCGCTGTGGTGGACCCCCCTTCCCTGTACCCCACATCATCTGTGGTTTACCCCTTCCTATCAGTGGAACACATCCTCTAACTTTCTGAGAAGGGCTCGTGGGAGAGAACCCTTTCAAGAGAGGGCAGGTCCGGGAATGTCCCTGGTTAACTCTCACATTTGATCGCTACTTTGGCTGGCTCTAGAATTCTGGGTGGAAAATCACTTTTCTTCAGAATGTTGAAGGGTGGTGCATTGGTTTCTTGTTTCTAAGGTTGAGCAGTTGGGAGCTGTTCTCAGTCCTGACCCTCTTTGGGAAAGTGACCTATTTTTCCTCTTCGAAAGCTTGTAGAATATCCATGTCTGAAATTTCATGATGATGGGCCCTGGTGAGGGTCTATTTTTGTCCATTGTATTGGCACCTGACAGGCCATTTTCGTCTGGAAACTCATATCCTTCACTTCAGAGAAATGTTCTTTTTTTTCCCCCCAAAGATTTTATTTTTAAGTCGTCTCTATACCCGACGTGGGGCTTGAACTCACAACCCTGAGATCAAGAGTCATGTGCTCCACTGACTGAGCCAGCCGGGTGCCCCAGAGAAATGTTCTTGAGTGCTTGCTTTTTTTTTTTTTTTAATTTTACAAACAGCTTTATTGAGATATAACTCACGTCCCATACAATTCACTGATTTAAAGTGTACAATTGAACGGCTTTTAGCATAGTCACAGAGCTGTGTACCCACCACCGCCACGGAGTTTAGAATATTTTCCTTACTCCAGGGGCGCCTGGGTAACACAGCGGTTAAGCGTCTGCCTTCGGCTTAGGGCGTGATCCTGGCGTTCTGGGATCGAGCCCCACATCAGGCTCCTCCGCTGGGAGCCTGCTTCTTCCTCTCCCACTCCCCCTGCTTGTGTTCCCTCTCTCGCTGGCTGTCTCAATCTCTGTCAAATAAATAAATAAAATCTTAAAAAAAAAAAAAGAATATTTTCCTTACTCCAAAAAAGAAGCCCCACCCCTCTTAGCTGTGACCCCATTCCGCTCAGCCCTGGGCAACCACTCGTCTACTTCCTGTTTCCCTAGATGAGCT
The DNA here is from genome assembly GCF_023065955.2 of Ursus arctos. Classification (NCBI taxonomy): domain Eukaryota; kingdom Metazoa; phylum Chordata; class Mammalia; order Carnivora; family Ursidae; genus Ursus; species Ursus arctos. The sequence continues at coordinate 29,514,512 of NW_026622997.1, read as the reverse complement.
TAACCTGGACATTTTGTGTAAATGGGACCACACAATACATGGCCTTTCTGCCGGCTCCGTTCTCTTGGCCTGGTTTCAAGGGCCATCCTGTGGTAGTGCCCTGATCCCTCACTTCTTTCCAGGGCTGAATGATATTCCGTTATATGGGCAGACCAGGTTTCATTTACCGTTCATCCCCTGATGGACATTTGAGTTGTTTCCACCATTCGGCTATTATGATCGAATACTTTCCATCCTTCTGTTGTTTGTTTTCTCTGCTCTCTCCTCTGCGCTTCCTGCAGTTTGAGCGCTGACTTTCCTGAGCGGGTCCTGAGTTTGAGCAGGAGGAGATAGCGTGGGAGAGGGAGGGCTGGCAGAGAGAAGGGGCAGCCTGCCTCCGCTGTTTGGCAAGATGTGTGTTTGTCATGAGTGGGCTCAGAAGCCTCACAGGAGCCTCCACGGGCAAGGGGAGTCTGGCAGCACGGGGACCCGGGGTTGGAAGGAGCCGACCCCCCTGTGAGGCACCAGGCAGTGCGGAGACCCCCCGGCAGCACCCCTGAGGGAAGATCGCCTGCCCCAGGACAGAGTGACGACCCCTGGGACATCACAGTCTTGGTGCACCGTGACTGCACCCTGAGGGAGAAAAGACTTGTCCCTTCCCATTCATTCTTCCTTCCCAGATATCCTATTCAGGTGTTTTGGGGGATGGTCACTTGCTAACCACTGAGCCGCCCCTCGAGGGAATGAAACACTTGCTAGGTTTCCCTTCTTGGGGGCATCCCTCCCAGATCACCTTGGAGCCCTCTTCTTGATTGGCGGGGGGTGGGGGCAGTGGTGGCTGGTGGGGGCCGCCGACAGGGAGAAGCCACAACGCTCTCCCTCTGCTCGTGAGCTCTGCCCACGGTCCTCTCATGGGGGCTCTTGGGGAGCTGGTGGACATGATGGTAGCAGCCTGTTTGCCCTGGGGGCGACTTTAGAACAAGGGAGTAGGCAGCTCCTGACTTTCCCAGTTTTGCAGCTTTAGCAATTCCAGGGCAACAGGAAAGTCCCTCCCTGTATCCTAGGCTTAGAGCAGGGCTCCTCACATTCCAACGGAGGCCAGACAAGTCTCTGGGATCTGAGATTCTGCATCTCTAACAAGTTCCCAGCGGAGGTCTGGGTCCGGAGACCACACTTTGAGAAGCAAAGCTTTAGATCATATTGAGGGGAGGGGTGGGGCCTTCAGGGGAGAGCGGAATGACCTCAATCTCTAGAATAATAGTGGCTTAACAAGATAGAATTGCTTTCTCTCAAATGTCAGTAAGACCAAGGTGAGTTTTTTAGGGCTGGTAGGCCAGCTGCACAATGTCAGGGACCCAGGTTCCTTCTCTCCTGTTCTTTTGTCATCCCTAACATGAAGTAAAGTGACTTGCCCAGGGTCACGCAGCCACGATGTGGCAGAACTACTGTTTGAACCCAGATCTTCTAGCTTTAAATCCTAGGGTCTCTGCTCAACCTCGTGTGATGAGTGATGGGCGGCCATCTGGGATATGCATCCACTAAGAGATAGTGGTGGTGGGGGGGTGGGCTTGGGGTTCCAGCAGGAAACCAGGAGCAGGTGACCTCCAGGGATCCAGGTGGTGCCAGCAAGGCCTATAGTTAGGTGGGCACAGCTGAGTCCTGGGACACTGTGTGAGGGGGTGGTAGTCAGAGAAACTGGGGCTCCAGGCACAGATGGAAATGGTGACCTCTTGCTGCCAATCCCCCTGCCCTGTCTCGCATCACTATGGGGTTGTAGCACCCTTTCCTTTTATTTTGCTTTAATGACAAATCTTGAAATATTTGAAACATATGGAAAAATACAGAAAATGATGTAACACATATCTATCACCCTCTAACAAGGTTATTTGTTTGAAATATTTTGGCTTATTTTTTTCAGATCATGTATATATATTTTTTAAGATTTTATTTATTTATTTGAGAGGGAGAGAGAGCGAGGCTTATGTGCATGCCCAGGAGAGGGGTGGGGGAGGGGCAGAGGGAGAGGGAGAAGCAGGCTCCCCGCTGAGCAGGGAGTGCAAGGGGGGGGGGGGGCTCGATCCCAGAACCCTGAGATCGTGACCCGAGCTGAAAGCAGATGCTTAACTGACTGAGCCACCCAGGCGCCCCATATATATTTTTCTTGAAAAGAAAAAAATGTCATGGAAAAGACTAAAGCCCACCCTTGACCTCCCTCTTTCTCCCTTCCCTGAAGTATCCTTTCATTTCCAAACATGCTTGACAACTTACTGAATTAGTACACACACAACAATATTGTTTTATGTTCTAACATCCTGCATGAATGGTATCATGACATTACATACTGCTTTGCAAATTGCTTTATCTCAACATTATGCTTCTGAGATCTATCAGTGCTGATGTATGCAACTCGAATCCACACATTGTAGTCTCTGTGTGTCTTTTATCTAATGACGACCACAATTTATCTACCTTCCTGCTAAGAATAGTTCCTGGTAATATTTCATGATTATAATCAAGAAGGCAGAGAACCTTCTTGAACATGTCTCCGTGGACACACAAAGAAGAGTTTCTTTACAGTTGTCATCTGGAAGTAGAAATTTTGGGTCATAATGTTTGCATCTTCAGCTTTACTAAGAATTATCAAACTGTTCTCCAAAGTGGTAGCACCGAAATTTACGCTCCCACAACCAACTACAATTTGTTGTGCCATGAGGCCTATCAGTCTTTGCCAATCTGTTGGGTATGAAATGGTATTTCGTTCTTCCTTTAATTTGCATTTCCCTAATTACTAGTTAGACTAAACAACTTTTCATGTGGATTGGCCACTGGCAGTTCCTTTCTTGGAAAGGCCTGTTTAGATTTTTTTTTTTTTAAGATTTTATTTATTTATTTGACAGAGAAAGAGGCAGTGAGAGAGGGAACACACCAGGGGAGTGGGAGAGGAAGAAGCAGGCTCCCAGCAGAGCAGGGCGCCCGATGCGGGGCTCGATCCCAGGACCCTGGGATCACACCCTGAGCAGAAGGCAGACGCTTAACGACTGAGCCACCCAGGCACCCCTGCCGGCTTAGATCTTTTGCCTATTTTCCTTTTAGGCTATTTATCTTTCTCTTACTGATACGTAGGTATTCTGGGTATCTTTTGTTGGGTATGCTGATTGCAAACCTTGTTACGGTCCTCTTTTCATCTGGTGCTGGGATGGATTAGTGATGTCTGCCACAGGTGTGAGAGAAGAAGCTAGAAGGGCTCTGGGTTAAGGCTACAGTGTGGACGCCCAGTTATTAGAGAAGGACCCTTGAGGAAGCTCCATCACAGACACAAAGCTCAGGAATGAGGCCAGGGCAGATCTAGGCAAGTCAGGCCAGCAGGTGAGGCCCTGGTCACCAAGTTGAACCTTTAAATCTTTCTGAGAGACCTCTGAGAAGCCCATGGCTAGAATTTCTAGCCCCTTAAAACTTCACTCATTGAAATTGAAGCGTGGGATACATGTATCTTTCAGTGAGGGATATCGTGGGAAAGGGTCACAACACACCTATTGTTGGATTTGTGGAAGGGATATTGTTGAGGATGCTTTCACTACATCACATGGTGTTCTCTTAAAGAGGACCAGGGAAGATATCTCTCTCCATGTTACTATGGAAATGGCCAGCTTTCTTCTGAATACCTGTGTTGTATTTGTGTTCTGAATCCAATGATGTTACTACTTCCCCTTTTGCCCTGGCCACCAGGAAACTCAGAGCCCAATCCAGAGACCTGTGGAGTAACAGTGTACAAGATTAAGGCCACTTTATCCCAATGTTGCCTCTTATTTGACTTAACAAATCCTTTTTTTTTTTTAAGATTGTATTTATTTTATTTAGTTGACAGAGAGAGCACAAGCAGGGAGAGCAGTAGAGGAAGAGGGAGAAGCAGACTCCCTGCTGAGCAGGGAGCCCGACATGGAACTCGATCCCAGGATCCCGGGATCACAACTGGAGCCAAAGGCAGACGGAGCCACCCAGGCACCCCTGACTTAACAAATCTTGATGTACATGTATTTTTTTGGTTACTTAGAATCCTTTTGGGAGGAGATGGGGTAAAAACAAATAATATCCCCCCTCACTCTGCCACTGCTGTATTGTCTTGGAATAGAAGGAGGCCAGGGACATGGAAGGGGGCTGTAACTGAGAGTAGATGATGGGTGGGCCACTGTGTGGCCTCAGGGAGGGAGGGGACAGGCCATTAGACAGCGGTGAGAGCTGTTTCCAAACCACCTGGGCCTGAGCAGGGTCACATTTCTGTATTTTTCAAAATAAACTTAAATTGGCCTGAGGCCATGCCCTGCCTGGCTGGTGGGGCAGTGGGGATAGAGAATCAATATTCTCTATCCCCACTACATCGGCTCATGGGAGAATCTGGGATTTCCCTGGTCCTAGGAAAACGTGGGTGGGTCTGGTCCTTATCCTGCTGCTGTGGGGCCTGGTTCTTGACCATGTCAGGCACTGCTCCTCTGAGAGGAGTTTGACCACAGAGCCTGTGGCTGCTGCTGGCCATGCCCTGGCCTGTCCTGCTCTTGAGTTCCATGACACACACCCCTCTGTTCTGGACAAAGGACGTTTGTATATGGAACAATCTTGGAAGGTGGAGATAATGCCTGTCCCCAGAGCAGAGGGCAGGTTTGTATACTATTGTTGGATTTGACCCTGAGATCACGATCTGAGCCAAAACCAAGAGTAGATCACTCAGCTGACTGAACCACCCAGGCAGCTCCTTTCCAGAGTCTTTTGATCACACTCCCTAAACTTGGAGAGGCCTGCCTGTTCAAGGAAGAAGGTAGAACCAGGAGTTGTTTTCTCAACTAGAGCACAGGCTACGACCAGGCGCTGCCTATCAGACTCTTGTGAGGGGCTGTGAATGGCAATAGGGTGGTGGGTGGGCAGGAGGGAGATGGGCACTGGCAGGCTCTTTCTTGGTGAGGACAGTGGTGAGCTGGGCTTGGGCTCTCAGGGATACGGTCGTAAGTAGCTGAGGTTCTGCTGCTGGGCCCCAGGGTCAGTGGAGTGATATGATGTGACCTTGGGTAACTCAGCTGAGCTGACCTGGACTCTGCTTCCCCCACCCTGGGTTCCACAGGTGTCTGCACTTCCTTCATCCTTTCCTCTCCGCTGCCGGCCAGGAGGCTTCCTATTTGGCACATTCCTCGTTGTTTATTTGTGACTTCTCTCTTTTTCTCTCGGTCAGTCTCACCAGGGGTTTGCCAACGTAATGGGTCTTTTCACAGAACCAACTTTTGACTTCATTGATTTTCTCTCTCTTGCATTGTTTTTTGTCTACTAATTTTTGCTCTTATCTTTGTCATTTTCTGACTGCTGCTGTTTCTGAATTTATGTGGCTGTTCTTTCTCTAACTTGGACAGTTAATGTGTTATTTTCAACCTTTCTTCTTTTTTAAGCTTTCAGTGTGATATGTTTCCCTCTACGCATTGTTTTCACTCTATCCCCCAAGTTTTAATGTATTTTCATGAATGTTTATTGTAAAATATTTTAAAATTACTTTTAATTACTTGACACAGGTTATTCTTGAGTATTTTTTTAAAAACTTTTTATCATGGAAAAATATATATAAAAGAGAAGAGACTATATAATGAACCACTAGGTACCTACAGCCAGGTCCAATTGTGAACATATGGCCAGTCTATTTTCATCTATATTCCCATGTGCTCTCCCAACTCAAACCGAGTTTATTTTGAGAGTGTGTTTTAAATGTATGGAGGATTTTTATTTATCTTTTTTGTTAATGCATGATGACATAACTACATTGTGGTCAGAGGCTACAGTCCTCATGATACTGAACTGTTACTATTTGTTGAGACCTGCTCTGACTAGCATGTGCTCATCTCGTGTGAACGGTCTGCGTCTATCTGAGAGTAGCTCCTTTTTGTAGAGCAGACTTCTTTACATGTCCACTAGATTGAGTTTGTTCATTCTGTCATTCAAATCTATATCTTTGCTGTTTTTTTCTTCTTCTTGATGTGTTAATAATTGGAAAAGATCTATTGAAATGTTCTGTTAAGATGGTGGATTCTTGGGACATTTGGCTGGCTCAGTCAGTTAAGCGTCTGCCTTTGGCTCAGGTCATGATCCCAGGGTCCTGGGATCGAGTCCTGTGTTGGGTTCCTTGCTCACCGGGGAGCCTGTTTCTCCCTTTGCCTGCTGCTCCCCTTGCTTGTGTTCTTTCTCTTTCTCTCTCTGACAAATAAATAAATAAAATCTTAAAAAAAAAAAAAGATGGTGGATTCTTTACTTTATCTCATGGTTCTGTCCCTTTTTTTGTTTCATATGTTTGAAAGCTATCTCTTGTTTCGCATTGTTATATCTTTGAACCAATTTGACTTTTATCATTATATAATGACTTTCTGTATCCCCGATAATGTTTTTTATCTGATAAAAAACTGATCTTGTCTGATATTATTAAAGGTATGCTAAGTTTTTTGTGGCGGGAGGATGTTAATATTTGCCTGCTATATCTTTTCCATACTTTTACTTTCAAACTTTCTTTGTCTTATGCCTTAGATGTGTCTTTTGTAAACAACATGTAGCAGAAACCCATATGTAGCTTAACAGAATGTAGAGTTGAGCATTATACGATCATCCTTCTTGAATAATGCAAGAATAATGCAATCCTCTCTTGCCTGACTTATTTTTATTCTGTATGTTAGGTCTGTCCTTTTTGGTTTGCACCCTCAAATTCTACCTTATTGTTATTTTATATGATGAGGTTTTTTTTTTTTTTTCACATGGTTATCATTTGATTTGCTCACTGTTTCCTTATGCCTTTCAGTCTCCTCTTCTGGGAGCATATTCCTTTCTCCTGAAGCACGTCCTTTAGTGTAGGTCTGATAGCGGTGTGCACTCCCAGTTGTGTTTTGTTTGGAACTTTTGAACAGTTATACAAAATATAACACATGTATGCAAAGGTGCACAAGACAAAAATGGACGGAATCATTATAAAATGAACGCTAGAGCCCCAATGTGTTCTTTTTAAAATCATGCCTTAGTAACTGTCTTTTTATGTTAATCATACCCTTGCTTTTCTTTATAGTTCCACTTATATATGATCGAATATAACAGAGGTTAGTTTTGCCAATTTCAGACTTTATGCAGATGGAACCATATTGCATGTGTTCTTGTGTGTTTCTTTCTCTCAGCATTATGCTTGTACAGTTCCTCTAGGTTGTTGCATGTTGGTACAATTCGCTCATTTTTATTGCCATATTGTATTTTACCATATTGATATGTCACAACTTATTTATGGAGTCCCCTGCTGATGGGTGTGTGTATTGCTATTACAAGTAAGGTTGCTGTGAGCACTTTGAGCACATCTCCCCTGTGTGTGTGTGCACGTGCACACACACGTACACGTGCATGCAATTCTTAAGTGCAGGGTATTTACCTAAGAGTGAAATTACTGGCCTATAGGTTAGGAGTATTTTCAATTTCACTTGATAATGTCTCAGGTTACACTCATTTCCACTCTGGTACCCACTCACGTTCCCGCCACATCCTTGACAACACTGTCAGATTGTAAAATTCTCCCTGTTTCTGTTTATATGTAAATGATTTTATTTCATCCTGGTTTCTTCTTCTTCTTTTTTTTTTTTTAAGTTTTAATTTATTTATTTAAGTTATCTCAGCACCCAGTGTGGGGCTTGAACTCATGACCCCGGGATCAAGAACCACATGCTCTACTGACTGAGCCGGTCAGACACCCCTCATAAAGATGATTTTCCCAGACACATAATTCTAACCTGACATTGACCTGCCCTTAACATTTTGCAGAAATTATTTCACTGTCTCTGACAACTGCTGTGACTTCTAAGTCAGAGTAGCTCTGTCCTTTTTTTCTGGCTCTTTTATTTTTATTTATTTATTTTTAAATTTTATTTGTGTTCTGGCTCCTTTGAGATCACTCTATCTCTGGTGGTTTTACACTCAGGTATCTTGGCGTGGGTTCCTCTTTATTTGGCTGGTTGGAATGTGTGCTTTCTTAGTGGCTTTATGTTGTTTATCTCTTCTGGGGGCTGCACAGTCATTATCTCTTTAACTATTTCATTTTCTCCTTTTCTCTACTCTCCCTTTCTGAGATTATGATAAATATATGTTAGATTTTCTTACTCTATCTTCCACATCTCTTAAAATCTCTCTTTTTAAAAAGATTTTATTTATTTATTTATTTTTTATTTTTTATTTTTTAATTTTTTAAAAAGATTTTATTTGTTTGTTTGACAGAGAGAGAGACAGCCAGTGAGAGAGAAAACACAAGCAGGGGGAGTGGGAGAGAAAGAAGAAGGCTCCCAGTGGAGCAGGGAGCCAGATGCGGGGCTCGATCCCAGGACCCTGGGATCACGCCCTGAGCTGAAGGCAGACGCTTAACGACTGAGCCACCCAGGTGCCCCTTACTGATTTATTTTGAGAGAGAGAGAAGGAGTGCACACATAAGCAGAGGGAGGGGCAGAGGCAGAGGGTAGAGAGAATTCCAAGCAGACTCCATGCTAAGTGTGGAGACCTGCTTGGGGCCCGATCCCACCACTCTGAGACCATGACCCAGCCAACTGAGCCACCCAGGAGCCCCTTAAAATCACTCTCTCACTCTTTTCTTCAGAAGTTCAGAACTTTCTGGGGTGCCTGGATGGCTCAGTTGGTTAAGCGTCTGTCTTCAGCTCAGGTCATGATCCCAGAGTCCTAGAATCCAGTCCTGCATGGGGATCGTGCTCAGTGGGGAGCCTGCTTCTCCCTCTGCTTCTCCCCCTCCATTAAGGCTGTCTCTCACTTTCTCTCTCTCCCAAATAAATAAATAAATAAAATCTTTAAAAAAATAAAGACATTCAGAACTTTCTGTTTTTGTTTTAAAGATTTATTTATTTATTTTGGGGGGGAGAGCATGAGCATGCAGGGGGAGGGGCAGAGTGGGAGGGAGAGTGAGGGGCAGAGCATAAAGCCCAAAGTGGGGCTCCATCTCACAACCCTGAGACAATGACCTGAGCTGAAATCAAGAGCCAATGCTCAACCGAGGGAGGCACCCAGGCGCCCCTAAAATCTGTTTTAAACTCTTCATTTTCTTGCCTCTCTATGCTGTTTGCCAGGTGATTTCTTTGGATGTAGTTTCAGCTCACTAATTCTCTCTTCAACTGTCTCTAATATCTTTTCAGTAAGGTTTTTAAATTTTGTTATTTATTTATTTTTAAAGATTTTATTTATTCATTTGCGAGAGAGAGTGAGAGAGTGCGTGTGTATGCACAAGCTGGGGGAGGGGCAGAGGGAGATGGAGAAGCTGACTCCCCGCTGAGCAGGGAGCCGGGCCTGGGGCTTGATCAGGAGCCTGGGATCATGACGTGAGCTGGAGGCGGATGCTTAACCAACTGAACCACCCAGATGCCCCTTTAAAAGGTTTTTAATTTCAACCATTGTAGTTTTCATTTTTTGAAGTTCCATCTTAAAATCCATCTTTTCATTCCCAATTGTTTTTTGTTGAATGACTTCTTTGTGACTGCATCTTTTATTTATTCATAATACTTAAAAAATATTTTACTTTATTATCCATTTTTAAAATTTTATTTTTTATTTGAGACGGAGACAGTGTATGAGCCAGGGGAGGGGCAGCGGGACAAACTCCACTGAGTGCAGAGCCCGATGTGGGGCTCAATGCCAGGACCGTGAGATCATGACCTAAGCCTGTCAGGTGCTTAACCAACTGAGCCACCCAGGCGCGCTGAAAGATTTTATTTTATTTTATTTTTTTATTTTTATTTTTTATTTTTGTTTTAAGATTTTATTTATTTGACAGAGAGAGACAGCCAGCGAGAGGGGGAACACAAGCAGGGGGAGTGGGAGAGGAAGAAGCAGGCTCCCAGTGGAGGAGCCCGATGTGGGGCTCGATCCCATAACGCCGGGATCACTCCTGAGCCGAAGGCAGATGCTCAACCGCTGTGCCACCCAGGCGCCCTGAAAGATTTTATTTTTAAGTGGTCTCTACATCCAATGTGGGGCTCGAACCCACAACCCTGAGATCAGGAGTTGCACGCTCCACCGACTGAGCCAGCCAGGCACCTGCATCTTTTATTTCTTTAAGTCTTTCATAAATACCTGTTCTAGATTTTGTATCTGAAAATCCTTCAATCTTTAGTTCTTGGGGATCTCCTTCTGCGGTTCATTGTTTCTGCTGACTCACATGGTAACTTGCCTGCTTATGTGCCTGTGATCTTCGTGAGTTCACTGTTGGTTTAGAATTGATAGGCTCCCTGTGGGTCTCCGTGGAGGACTGGACTGGGGAAGCAGTCCTACAGACAGCATCTGTTTTTCTACTTCCGCCCGCACCAGGAAGCGCCATGATCTGGAGTTACTTCATCTTGCCCTGAATGAGGGTCTCCAACACTCCTTTTCCCTGTTTTGGGCTTGGCCCTCAAGGCTCCGTGTCGCAGTAACAGAAGGAAATTGATCTGGCTGCCTGCTGCCCCAGCCCTGGCCAGGCCCCAATCCCTTGTCCAGGAGGGCGTGTGCATAGGGACATCCCCTAAGCTATATTTCAAATAAATATATTTTTCAGAGTTTAGCTGTTCTCCTCAGCCATGATGCTGTAACGCCAGAGAGAGAAGACTCCTGTAAACCATCCTGCGTGGGTTCTGCTGCCTCCCCTAAAGGCCAGATATTAAGTGATTTCCCCCTGGTGGTATAAGGTGGTCGTCTATCCTTTTGTCTGCAAGAAGAGCAGCCCCTTCTTTTGGAGAACTACCGGTTTCTCTCCCAGCCCAATCACATGACTGGTGATTACAGAACTCTGTCCCGCAGACCAGAGGGTGGGTCACATAACCCAAGATGGTCAATTAGAGTCCTTCCCTGGGGATTTCTGAATTTGAGTGGGAAGAGGCGCTTCTCCCACTTCAGGGCATCATAAGGGTGTGAGCTCAGTGAGGCTGCAGTCATACCTCCCACACACGCAGAGAAAGCCTGCAGAGCACGGAGCCAAGGTGCTGAGAGATGAACGAAGATGCAGAAGAGGGTGGAGATTGCATTAGTCCCAAGCTCGCTGTGGTCTGATCACGTGCGCCGGCGAAGCCTCCCGTGCTGCTCAGGCTTTCTGCCTTTTACAGTCTAGCCTCCTCCATGGTGAGATGATAGATGGTTATTATTTTGTTTTCTGCCTTCCTGTATTTTAAAAATGTTTTACCATCTAGATATTTTTAAAAAATAAAGCAAATGTATTATTAAAAATCCTGCATTCACTTTTTTTTGGTGAAGCAAAAAACCTCACCCTAATTGTTTTTCTTTTTTAAGATTTTATTTATTTGAGAGAAAGAGAGAGAGAGAGCATGAGCGGGGGCAGGGAGAAGCAGACTCCCTACTGAGCAGGGAGCCCAACGTGGGGCTCTATCCCAGGACCCTGAGATCATGACCTGAGCCGAAGGCAGACGCTTAACCGACTGAGCCACCCAGGTGCCCCCCTGTTGGTTTTTGTGAAATGAAATCTCCACATGTTGGGTTTGGCTAAAGCAGGGACTCAGTGAGTGGGTGCGGAGTCACGTGTCCATCCTGGGAATGGGAAGTGAGACACATACCTTCCTCAAAAAAAGCAGTCTGGCCGTGGTTGTGCCAAGCGTCCATGGTGGCCCTGTTGGACAGGGTAGTGGCTTTGGGGCTCCCCACACTGGTGCCACCCTCTGCCTCTGCCTCACTGCACTGCGACATTTCAGGGGCTATTTCCAACAGCGGGTGTCCACAGCACCCAGCACTAAACTGGCAAGAAGTGGTTTGATGAAGTGACTTAAGCCAGGCCTCAGATTCTGAGTCAGGCAGCCCATGTTCTCCTTTGACTGGTTCTGATGCCAGCAAGCTGTGTGGTCTCAAGCAAGTCTCAGTTTCCTCTCCTGTAAAATGGGCTCCATGCTTGGTCTTCTGCCAGGCTGTAAGGACCAGGCAGAGTATAGAGTCAACATGAAGTAAGTTGTCTTTCCTTTTTTAAGATTTTATTTATTTTACAGAGCGAGAGAGCAAGAGAGCGAGACAGAGCGCGCGAGAGAGCACAAGCGGGGGGGAGGGGGGGCGGCAGGGGCAGAGGGGGAGGGAGAAGCAGGCTCCCCGCTGAGCAAGCAGCTCGATCCTGGGATCACAACCTGAGCTGAAGGCAGATGCTTAAAGGACCGAGCCACCCAGGCGCCCTGCAATGAGTTGTCTTGATGGAGGCAGAGGAAAGATCGAATGGCAGGTGCTGACCAGCTGTGAACTAGGGTGCTGAAAGTGACCGTTCCTGCCTGCCGTCACTTTGCAATCAACATTGAGACAAAGGAGCATCTGGATTCACATTCTAGAGAACGAAGACACTACTGTGCAGCAGACCTTCCCCTCCAGGGGCTGCTGGAAAGCGGCTGAACCTGTTTGCTTCCCCCCACGGATCTGCCAGGTCCCGGCAGGGATGGTGCGGTTACCAAACCAGTGACTGGGGAGCTGCTGAACTGCCCCGCGCCTAGGGAGCCCTGTCTGCTAAGTGGCGCCCACCTCGGAGGGCTGCCGGGAGGATTAGGGAGCCGTATATGTCAAAGAGAACAGTGACCAGGACCTAGGAAGCGGTATATATCTGCTATTGTTGTTGTTGTTGTTGTTGTTATTATTATTATTATTATTATTATTATTCCTACCCTTACCTGCCCCCCAACTCCCATCTGGGTCTGTATGAGCAGGAGCCTAGAACTTGAGGGCACAGGGGAGAGGGCCAGCCATGAAGAGGAACACCGGGGATTCCTATCGCAGAGGTGCGGGGTGCCTGCGGGAAGGGGAGCCTGGCATCTCATGCCCTGGCCGGATATCTGCTTCCTCAGTGGCCCTGCTGATTCTCCTCATGCCCACTGAGCAGGGGAAAGAGGAGTGGACAGAGGGGAGGCAGGGCGGGAGTAGCAGCAGGCAGGGCGAGGATGAGTGAGTCTCCCCTGGACCCCAAGTGGACCCTGTGGGAGCGTGAGGGCCATTTAGCTTGTCTCCCCCTCCCCCCAGGAGGGCCGACCGCTTGGCAGAGGACCGTCAGCACCGGCAGTTGGATGGGCCCCAGGGGTGGAGGCGTGCACAGGGCCCTGAACAGGGCGGGGACCCAGCCAGACCTCTGCCAGCCCACCGCGCATCCTGCAAGAGGCTCAATTCTGGACACCAGCCACGCGGAAGGGAGACGTCGACACCCCAAGGAGGCGATGACACCAGGCGGCAGTGAAACACGGAGCCCCTCCTCATCTTTCCTCTCCTTCTTTCCCACGCAGCCTCTCCCACCATGAGGGAGGAGGGGGCGTCTGATCAGCTGGGAGGGGGAGCTGAAGTTGGCACTAGATGGGACTGGACTTTTTGTATCTGAAAATCACCAGAAAGCCACAGGACTTGCCAAGATGGCGGGAAGGGGTGGGAAAGGGAGGCTGAAAGCTGGATTTGGAGGGAAATTGTGATAGAGTCCTGCTGAGCTGAGCACCTTGGGATCCAGTGACCAGAGCAGCCTCCCCGAGGGGACCCATTCTGTGCCCCCAAGTGCCCTGCTTAGCACAGAATCTAGGGGATGAGGGGCGCCTGGGTGGCTCAGTTGTTAAGCGTCTGCCTTTGGCTCAGGGCGTGATCCCAGAGTCCTGGAATCGAGCCCCACATCAGGCTCCTCCGCTGGGAGCCTGCTTCTTCCTCTCCCACTCCCCCTGCCTGTGTTCCCTCTCTCACTGGCTGTCTCTCTCTGTCAAATAAATAAATTAAAAAAAAAAACTTAAAAAAAAAAAAAAGAATAGGTTGTAAGTTAAAAAAAAAAAAAAAGAATCTGGGGGAGGAGTGGCCCCCAGAGTGAGGCTGAGTCCCTGCCCTTGCTGGGCTCTGGGTGGCACCTGATAATGTCATCAAGGGACATTAGCCAGCTGCTAGGCTGGCAACATCCCCCCCCCCCGGAAGTCGTATCCTTGGGGGCCGCTCTCCCTCCTGCCCTCCCATTCTCCCTCTACAGGGTCAGGCCCAGGCGAGGGGGAGCCCACAGCCAAGGTCCTTGGAGCCCAAAGGAGCAAAGCCCCTGGACTGGGCGTGGAGGAAGGAGGCCTCGGGCAAGGCAGAGGCACCGGGCGGCGGTTCCCCTGGTGGTTCTGAGCCCTGGCCTCACTGAGGGCACATGGTCAGGAGGCAGGGGGTGGTTTCCCTTACTGCTTTTGTAAGGCCTTTTACTTAGGCCCCCAGTTTGTGGAGTGAATGAAGGCAGACCTTTTCAGGAACTCTGTATGCCTGATGGAAAATGTTTCTGAGGACAACCTTCCTGAGCCTGTTTCCTCCCTTGTAAATGAGGGAACGAAGTGTGAGGGATAATGAAACAGTGCACAGTGCCTGGAACACAACAGGTGCTGAATAAATGGTAGGTTATTATTCTACTTCCCCCCTTCCCACCTGCCAGGGTCCTAGCACCTGTTTAAGGAAGGAATAGATAGAGAGAAAGGAGGAAGGACAGGCTTGAAATGGCCAAAAGGGGTGTCGGAGCGCCCTCTTCTGGTCACTAGTGGTTGGAGGCCGAGTTGGAAGCTGCCAAGGCTGAGGAGGGGCTGCTCCCACCGCTGGAAAAGCGGATCCACGTTCTCCAGGGTCCAGTACTGGCCGGCTGAGGACAGAGCTGTCCCATCCGCCGCCCTGAGATCTCTCATGCGGAGGAGGGAGCAGCTTCTGTCCCTGTAGGGACAGGTATCAGTAGCCACCTGCTCACGTTTGCAAGGGCAGGGACGCCCACCCCCCAAACCTGACCTTTGCACTCTGAGGGTCCCCTCGCTGCCCACACTCACTGCAGGTGTGGGTGCTGGAAGTGAGAGGGGAGCTCCACACGGGTCTGGAACGCCCACCGTAACAAGCTTCTCCAAGGTCTGGAAGCCTCCACCAAATGCCTAGGCAGCTCCCATTCGCCCCCTACTCCAGCAACCCCCCCCCCCCCCGCCCCGGGGCCAAGCCTGGTGCTTCTCTTCTGGGTGCCCGAGGAATCCTGGGTTCACGCTGCACAGTGGACAGTGTCTGCTCAGGATCTCCCTGCTCTAGAAATTCCTGCCACGATGTATCTAGAAGCCACGTTCTTAGACGACTCAAACCCCTGGCCACACTTGGCTGGTTCTGGACGAGGTACCTGGTCTGGATTGGTTCAGACATATTCCCTTACCCCTGGCCCAAGCTAACTGGATCCAGGAGAAGAGAAGAAATCCCTTCCCTGTGGATTTTTTGAAACTGGAACCCAAGGAGCTGTGGTCAATCCCCTTTTCATGTGGGAAGCAGTAAGAATTCAAACTCAGAGGCTCTTGGAGTCCGGGTGGGTAGAACATCTGTGGCTTCTTCCTCCGTCTTCAGGTGATAGCCTTCTCCCCTCCCTGTGGTCTGATAGGACTGACAGACCCGGGGCCATCAGCTGGCCTGGATCAGTCAGATTCTCTCCAGGGGTTCGGGGGCTTGCACAGAAATACACAGGGAGATCAGATGGTTGGGGTTCAGCCGTTCCCCAGCAGGGCCCCCAAGACGGGGATCCCTGAAGCCCCCATTCTGTCTTCCCTGAGACCTGGTAAGTCAACTGTGTTTTTTCCCCAATTCTCTGACCAGGAGTTTCCAATAAATTCTGCCTTTCCTTCTCTTCTCCGAAGTCTCACCCACCACACACACTTTTTATTTTGAAATAGTTCGCAAGTTGCAAAGTTGAAAGAAGAGTACAATGGAATTCTTGTCCCTTTTGCTTAGATTTCACCACCTGGTAACATTTTACCACATTTGTTCACATAGACACTCGATTTTTTTCCCTTCTGGATCCTTTGCAAGTAATACCTCATCCCTAAATCCTTCGGCGAATTCTCCGAGAGTAAGGACACCCTCGTCCTGCATTACCATAATACCGTTACCCATTACGCAGTTGTGCAAAGTTGTGCACATTATTCTCTGCTGTATAATGAATCGCCTCAAAACTTAGGAGCTTAAAGCAACAACTGTTTCATTATCTCTCTTGGTTCCGTGGGGCGGCTGAGCTTGGCCAGGTGGCTGTGGCTCAGATCTTTCTTGCGGTTGGTTGTCGTCAGACAGCTGCCTGGGGCTGGAGCCAGCTACGGTCTCCTCGATCATGTGGCTGGTGGATGAGACTGCTTACTGGCCAGGACCCCGCTGGGGCTGTTGGTCAGAACACCTGTGGGTTGTTCCCCCTGTGGTCTGGGCTCCTCCCAGCATGTGGACGGGGCGGCAGAGATAGGGAGCAGAAGCTGCTGGGCTCCTCAGCACAGCATCACTTCTACCATGTTCTACTGGGCAAGCAGTCACAGAGCCCAGATTTAGCACAGAGCCCCATCTATTGATTGGAAGAGTGTCAAAGAATTGGGGGGCTATGTTTTAACCAACTGAGCCACCCAGGCACCCCCGGGGGGCTATGTTTTAAAACTACCATAAAATCTCGTAAATTTAACGCCAACACCATAACATCACCTCAAACACAGTCTCTATTTAAGGTTGTCCCCGGGTATTTTGTCTTTCATGACGTTGCCAATTTTGAACAGTCCGGTGGTCTCTGCAGAGTGCCGTCCAATCCATATTTATCCGGCGGTCTCTCATGAGCAGATTCAGGCGAAAGTATTCCTGGCAAGAATACTCCCTAGATAGTATCGCGCTCCCTGCGGCCGACTGGGGCACCTAAGGTCAGCCTGTACCTTCACTGGGAAGGCTGGGCGGCGTCACCAGGTTAAGGTGGGGCTCGCTCACCCTTTTCTCCCGGTTAAGGTACCTTTTCCTCTTTTTCTAGGTGTTATTAAGATTTACCTCACGGACGGCCATTCCAGGTCAACTTTCCTAAGTATGCGATATGCCCCTTCGATATGTAGATTACGTTGTGTATTTCTAGAAAGTTCCTTCTTTTGGGGGTGGGGGAGTTCTACTTTAGTTTGATACAAATTCTTTTCAGTTGTTTTCTTTTCTTCGGGCTCTCCAGTGACTGGTATTCTTGTATATCTTCTTCTGCCATCTCTTTCTCTCTGACACCCTACCTTTTTCAAAACTTTGTTACGGATTTTTTAAAAAAGAGTCATTTATTTATTTCAGAGCGGGGAGGGGAGGAGGGAGAGGGAGAGAGAGGATCCCAAGCTGACTCTGCGCTGAGCACGGAGCCGATGTGGGATTCGATCCCTTAACTGACTGAGCCACCCAGGTGCCCCTACTTTGTTATTGATTTTACTTTTGTTTTCTTGGTTCTTTTCATTCCTTCTTTGACATGAATGCCTCTTATTATATTCTCAGTAGAATTTAATTTCTCTTGAGTACCTTGCAATTTTATCGTCACTTCTGAGAAGACTTCGACTTTTTTTTTTTTTCTCCAATTTCTTTCCTGATTTTTGTTAACTCTTACTTCAGCTTCTAATTTTTGGGCCCATTTCTGCTGGATGCTCCCAAATTTCTGACTTCAAGTGTTTTCATCTCTGCAAATGGTTGTATAAGAATATAGTCCAGGTTGAAGTGTTGTTTCAGAGTTGTCCTCTGCCTTCGTGGTGTTTTCCTGGGGAGGCTTTTCATCAGCTGAAATATTTGTCTTTTTAAAAAAAAAATTGTGGAAGGGGCGCCTGGCTGGCTTAGTCGGTGGAGTGTGTGACTCGATCTCAGGGTCGTGAGTTCGAGCCCCATGTTGGGTGTAGAGATTACTGAAATAAATAAATAAATAAATAAATACACTAAAAAAATTACTGAAGTCTAGTTGACACACGTGTCCCATTAGTGTCAGGTGTATGGCAGTGATGTGACAATTCCATGGCACTCACCATGGTAAGTGAAGCCACCATCTGTCACCACACAACATTACTGCGACATCACAGGCTATATTCCCGATGCTGTACTTTTCATCTCCGGGACTTATCTGTTTTATAACTAGAAGTTTCAGCTGAAATGTTTTGATTCTCATTTCCTGTTTTTCTCTTCGAGTGGATTTGTATAGATGTTGTCTGCTTTTTTCTGTTCACGCTGGGGTATCTTCTATTTTCTTTGACCAGCAATAATCAGCCTTAGCAGACTGGGGGAGAGGTTTGGCGGACTTACTTCATTTCTTAGTTCAAGAGCCCCCTCAGGGCGCCTGGGTGGCTCAGTCGGCTGGGGTCATGATCTCAGCGTCCTGGGATGAAGCCAGAGTTGGGCTCCCTGATCAGTGGGGAGCCTGCTTCCTCCTCTCCCCCGCCCCCCTCACTCTCTGTCTCTCTCTCAAATAAAGAAAATCTTTAAAAAAAAAGCACTCTCTTCTGTTGGAGGAGTGAGGTGACATTTTGAAGAAACCGATGAAATCTTTTGGGGTGGGAGGGTAGATGTGTTCGTTGACTTGCTGGCTCTTGTTTCTATAAACTTACCCTCTTACTTCACACCCACCGCTCACGCCCTTCCCTCCATCCACCAGCAAGCCTCCCAGGGCCACCTTCCCCTCCCCAGTTGCCCCTGTCACCCAGAACCGGTGCCTTTTCAAGACAGCTACTCCGGCCCCACACATTCAAAAACACCTTCTTTCCTTTCTTTCTTTCTTTCTTTTTTTTTTTTTTTAAAGATATTATTTTTAAGTAATCTCCACACCAACGTGGGGCTCGAACTCACGACCCTGAGATCAAGAGTTGTATGCTCCTCTGACTGAGCCAGCCAGGAGCCCCCAAAACACCTTCCTTTCAATCCTGGCAGAAGCCGGTGCTCTGATCTACTGGGCGTGAGACCTCTTCGCAGGATTTCTGCACCAGGGCAGGGCTCGCTCACTCTCAGGAACATTTTATTTGTGTCCCCATCCAGGCTCTTGCTGCCCTCTCTTCTTTCGCATGGAGTTTCCACCTGACCTTCTCTACTCTGTGGGGTCCGGACCTTGTTCTGCTGCTTTCAGAAGTTTCTTTCTCTACTTAGCTGTAGACTGAAGTTCCCAGCACTCCGTGTCCTGGTTATGCTGAAGGCAGGGGGCAGGGGGCCTTTACTGCTCTTCTTCCTTCTGCGTGGCTTTGGGAGGACGTGTGCAGAGATTTGGATTTTGGCTGCTGTCATTATGCTAAGGGGACCTGAAACCCAGCTCAGGTCGTCTTAGTGAACTGGCCGGGACCACTGGTAAGTTCCAGATGAGTTACCAGGTCAGTTCCTATTAGTTATTTTTTGTTTAAGTTGGCCAGAGTTACCCTATTGCTTCCAAAGAATCCTAGCTGTAACATCATGTTTCCAGACACCCTGGATGGAGCTGGGTTGAAGGGAGAGGCAGATGGGAGCTGGAGAGAGAAGTGGAGGAGCTCTGGAGCCCCGATTTTAGGCCATCCAGAGGTCCAGGGGGCATTTCTGGGAACCAGGCAGCTTCATAATTCTGTGTACTTATTGAAACTTTTGCTGAAGTAAAACACACTTTCACAGAGTGAACACACCCATGCCATTAGCAACCAGATGAAGGACGGAGCATACAAGTCCCCAGAAGTCCCCTCATGTCCCTTTTGGCCACTAACCCCCTCAAAGGTAACCAATATTCTGATTTCTCTCACTATAGGTTATTTGTCCTGCTTTTAAACTTTGTATGAATGAAATCACCAGAATCGTACAGTAAGTATACTTGGGTCTGGCTTCTTCTTTGCTCAATATTATGACAGTGGGTTTCACCCACGCGGTTGAGTAGATTTGGGATCTATTTTGGGGATTCATCCAGTGCCCTGGGAACCACTCCCTTTTGTCTAACGAGCATAGCTGTGACTGAGAGACCTTGAACTCCGTGCACGGGCACCCCCCCAGCGTGAAACACGCACCTCTCCACCCACGTGCCCCTTGCCATTTGCCCTTCCAAATTTGGAAACAGTTCTTTTCCTGGAGTGCCCATCTGCCCCTGCTCTCTACCCCATCCCCTCAGGACGCAGTCCTCCGCCTCTGGGAGGACATGGCAGTACTATTAGTAACAATATTGTACAAATACCCGTGCGTGTTGGCGACAACCTCTTTCAGTTGTTGGAGTGGGAGTCTGCACAGGCACGTCACGGAGGGTTTCCATCCCAGCTCTCTGTTAAGCTCCTCAGGATGGGGACAAGCCCATGTACCTCTCGGGAGGTGAAGATGACAGGGGCTACTCCATGACAGGGCTTGGCAATGCTGTACCCCTGATACCTGACGCTGAGGTCTTGGGCAGGTCTGGACTTTGCGTCACTGGGGTGAGGAAGCCAGGCCCTCCCACAGGGGCTGATTTAATTGGTTTGGGAGGCGCCTGGGCATGGAGAGTTTTAAGAGCTCCCTAGGTGATTCTAGTGTGCAGTAAGGTTGCCAACCACGGGTGGGCACATACTGGGAGTGCAGTAAATGCTGATTTTGGGCGGAGAGAGAGGCGAGGTTTGGAAGGCTGGAGTGTGCAACTTCCTGTGGCTGGCGCCCGCCTCACTCCCCTTACCTGCCTCCTCACTGCATTCCTCCCTGAGCCCCCCCCCCCCCCCTTACTCTGGCTTCTGCCCACCTAGGAATCCAGGACATCCCTCACCTGCGGCCTCCTGCCCCGGGTCAGCCGGGCTCCCTCTGGGCTTGGCGGGGCACCAGAAGAGGCCCCCTCCCTCCCTGCCGTCAGAGCAGGTGAGCTGGGCTGCGCATGAATCCGAGGGGGCGGCGGCCCAGCTGGGAAGCAGCCTTGAAATAGACCCCTGGCCGCCCCCGCCGCCTCGTCCGGGAATCTGCTCAGGTGAAAAACAGGCCTTTCAATCCGGGCGTCTCACCGGGCGTCGGTGGGAGGAGGCGCCGAGCCCTCTCCGCCGCGTGGATCCGGGCCTGGGTCCAGCTCAGATCCGCTCAGACCCTCCCCGGGCCGGGCCAGTGCTGCAGTGAGGGCTCTTGGCCACCGGGCGGCGCTGCTGGACCGCGTTGGGGCGCCCTCGCGGCGGCCGGGGCTCCCGCCGGGCTGGTGGAGCTGGAAGGCCTGCGCGGCCTCTCTCCGGAAGGGAGGCTCTTCACGCCCCTTCCCAGTCCGGAACGCCCTGAGGTGTGGTCTCCCTGAAATTCTGGGGTGGAGCGAGGCTGGGTCCTCCCGAGGGTCCTTCCCGAGGAGGCTAGGGCGGCGCGCGTGCACAGGCCGGGGCGTATGCCCTCCTGCAGGAGCCGGCAGGGAGAGAGAAGCGGGGCCACCATCCCTGCTCTCCTGGTTCTTCGTTTTGTCGCACGTTTCCCACCTGCTTCCTGATTCTGAACTTTGGGACAGGGGAGGTCAGGACCATCTATCCATCTAACCATTCATCTATGTGTCCATGCGCCCGTCTACTCAGGCATCCTGGGTTGCTCCGAGGCTGTAATCCCAGCTGGCACAGGAAATAGAGGGGCGGGAGATGATCCTTCCCCTGGGGAAGCAAATCATTGAATTGGAAGCTCGAGAATTCTCAGCCAGGGGTGATGTTGAGCTTGCCTTGAAGGTCAGGGAGGGGGTCTGTGGACGGAGAAGAGAAGGTAATCCTACTAAGCAGGTGAGACAGAGGAGAAGGGCCAGGGTCTCACTTGGGCGGAGGGTGCAGGGGAGGGAGGGCAGCGGGAGGACCCGTGCCAGGAGCTCCACCATCTCTGGGGCCAGTCATCGGAGCAACCCTGTGAAGGGAGCCCTATCAGCCCTTCCTTACCAGTGAGGAAACTGAGGCAGGAGCCCTCAAGTGACCTGCTGTGGCCCCACAGTGACACAGTGAGTGTCACGGCGAGGGCTGAACGCAGGTGTATTAGGCTCAGGCAGAGAAGGAACCTGGCCTTGAACTGCAGAGCCCATTAACCTGCAACACAGAGCCAGGGTCAGCCCACGTCAGCTCAGTCCTGCACACCCGGATGCTGGCCTGCCAGAAATATAGGGGGTCTTTCCTGGCCCTCCCTAGCTTCTACTTTTGTGCCCCTGAGGTTCCCCTGCTCCCTCTCCTCCCCACTCATACCCTGCTCTTGGGAGAGGGTCTGCCATCAGCCACCCCAGTGTGTGGGGAAAGCCTTTGCCCCTGGAGAGGCGAGTTAGGCTCTGCCAGCAGGTGGGGAATGCTTGGTGGGGCCAAGCCAGTGCTTCGGGATACCCACTCCTTCTGTGACCCCCAAGGGCTGGGGCCAGAGAAGCCTTGGGTCCAGAGGATAGGAGCTCAGAGATGTGGCTACGCAGAGTGGGGCCAGGGACAGAGGTCAGACTGAACTCCGCAGTGAAACCGGGGTGCCCTGCTGGCCCAGTGGCTCCCCCTTTCTGGGCCTCCACTGCTCATCTGTATCCCAAAGGGGGTACAGGCCCTGAGGTGGTGAGGGCTAGGGGAGGCCCAGGTGTGGGGATGTCCGGCGGGGGGGTTGTGTGTGGGGTAGGAGGGCTGGGGAGCCTAGGGTCCTCTACACATTGCCCTGCCCAGCTCGGCTTGAGAGGCCCCTCCTCCCCACTTCGCCACTCTCCCACCTCGCTCCAGCTCATCCCCAAGTCTTCAATGGTGGGGGGCCCCATACCCCACTCCAGCTGGTTGGAGTTCTATTAATGTTTCAGTTTGATGAATTAAAGATTCTTTCTACCCTCCTTCTGACGTCCCAGGAGGGAATTAGAAGCGCATCCGATCCAATCAAACGCCATTAAAATGCAGCCCACGAGGGGAGGAGCTGGTGGGTGTGGGCTTTTCTTTCCCAGCACTGCTTTGTCCTCTTTGGGGGTTCTGCGTGAAGGGTTGGTCTCTGTGAGGTGCTTTCAAGAGGCAAAAGAAAATTGGGGCGAAGGAGGAGGGCAAAGGGTATTTGCAGGAATGCGGCTTCCTTAGCGGGAATCGGGGAATCAATCCCTCCTGTGGCTCAGGTTTCCAGGATAACTGAGGGTGTGGGGTGAGGAGGGGCCATGCAGCTGTGACAGCAGCCCCATGACCCGACCACGACTGCCCCTGCCCCATGGGATGTTGGATGAGTGTGGGGTCAGCTCTGCCTCCCTGGCTCTCCAGGGCGGCTGTGCTGGAGATCCCTCTGCAGTGAGGACGAGAACCTTGGAGACAGCATTAACGGGGTCTTTGCTCCTGGGGCTTCTATAGCGGGAGGTCCCAGGGTGTCATTTCTAGCTTTCTGTCCCATCAGCTGTCTGGGTCCCCCTTCACGGGGAGCAAATGCTGGGGCTTCCTTCCAGCACTGTTAGGCAGGTTCCTAAGGCTGGAGTGTGTTGGGGGGGGGGGTGGCAGGGATTTGCAAAGGGGCTCGGTGGCAGTTTCCAGCCCAGCTGTCAATCGGTCGGCCAGGCTGTGTGGCCTTTGCCTCTTCCCAAGGAACTGGGGCCCATTGGGAGGACAATCTAAGACTCTGATCACAGAGTCCCTTACACTTGAAAAGCCTTTCTTTGGGGCGCCTGGGTGGCATAGCGGTTAAGCGTCTGCCTTCGGCTCAGGCCGTGATCCCGGTGTTATGGGATCGAGCCCCACATCAGGCTCCTCCACTATGAGCCTGCTTCTTCCTCTCCCACTCCCCCTGCTTGTGTTCCCTCTCTCGCTGGCTGTCTCTATCTCTGTCGAATAAATAAATTTAAAAAAAAAAAAAAGCCTTTCTTCTCCTCTTCTTTCCTTGCACTCCCAAATTGGCTCGAGCCCCAGTGGCATCACGATCCACATTTGACAGGAAGGACACTGAGGCTCCAAGTAGGGGAGAGGCATGGGACATCTTTGGAACAGTGGTGCTGGGGCTGTCTGCAGCTGGGCGGTCCCTGGAGTGTGTGATTGAGTTCGGGGAGAAGTGTGGGGGGTGCCCGGGAGAAGGCACTGCAGGTGGGACACAGCCCAGCAAAGACATTCCCTTTCCAGCTTGGGCCTGTCCCCTTCCCACCATGGCCAGCTGAACTGTGTCCCCTCCTGTGCCTGTCACCTGGCTGCTCCCCCTGGGGCCCAGAGCCCTGCCACTCAGCCGAAGGAGCTGGCTGGCCACGAGGTATGGCAGGCGGGAGGGGCTTTTAAATGTTAGTTGTATTTTGACATCCTGGCTTGTGACATCCATCCTAATGACATTTGGCTCGCAGCTGACAGCCCCCGGACATGTGGAGAGAGAGGGATGATAAGTAGTTTTAAATTGCAGTGTGGCAAAGAGGCTGGAAAATCCTGAGTCTTAAGAAAAAAAGAGAGAGGGAGAGGAGCGGGAGAGAGGAGGAGTAGGTGAAAGTGGAAATCAGGTAAGAGAAAGAGGAAGTCTCCTTCTGGGGGGGTCAGCCATTCATTTGTTTAACAAGCGAACATGTATTGGGCACCTACTGCATACCCTACACCGTCTCAGCTTGGAGAATCAAAAGCCCAGTTGGGCTGTGCGCCCCACTGCCCCGACTGGTCTCAGCTCTTGTAATTCCCGCTCCTCTGTCTGGGTCTAAGTGACGCTCATCCCTGACCTCCCTCCCCGGCCACCCTTGAGCTTGAGACAGCGTGGATACCTCCCCTGCTTTTCCTGTCTCCTCTCCCCTCCTTCTTCAGCCCTGAAGGTGGGGAAAGCAAGGCCGAGGAAGGGAAGGGGAAGCTTCATCTTTCAGGCCAGGGAGCTCTGGGGCAGAGGGAAGTAGCTAAAATTGACCTTGGACCATTTTTCTCCCTTCCTCTGCCCCACCCACAGTTCTTCCCCTGCCCACCCTGCCGCTTCGTGAGCTTTCCCTCCTTCCCAGCAGGCACTATGCAGGCAGGAAGAGACAGAGACCCCCAGCTCAGCGTTTAACCTTCTGTTCTGTACCCCCAATCTCGTGGGGTGCTCCTGCAGCATGTGTTAAGCTCTCTCTAGCAAGTTGGTGCTGAATATCGCCTAAATCCTCATGGATGTCATGTGGCTTCTGTCGCTAATCCCCTGCACTAGCAGGGTTTAGCAGACCTGTGTTCAGAATCTGCTCTCTTTTTTTTTTTTTAAGATTTTATTTATTTATTCGGCAGAGAGAGAGACAGCCAGCGAGAGAGGGAACACAAGCAGGGGGAGTGGGAGAGGAAGAAGCAGGCTCTCAGTGTAGGAGCCTGACGTCGGGCTCGATCCCAGAATGCCGGGATCACGCCCTGAGCCGAAGGCAGACGCTTAACCGCTGTGCCACCCAGGCGCCCCCAGAATCTGCTCTTTTTTGCTCTCTGCTGTCCGGTCCCCTCTTCCCCTTTGCAGGGGCAGGTGGGAGGACGTAGGTATGACTGTGCGGTGTAACCTGGAAAGCCCTTGGTCCAAATGGGATGATTCCAGGGGCACAGACCCTTATCAGAAACCGTTGGGGCTAGATCTTTTCGGAATTTAGAAAGAAAACATGGCACAAATATTATATATTGTACAACACTCCAGGAGGCCTTAGAGCAGTATCCCTCAAACAAATATGCTGGCTCCCATTCCTGCAGTGAAACAGAGTATCTCCCACCCAGGGAGCCAGACAGTGGCAATGATTCGCTCTCACATCCGGTTTTGCAGCCAAATGAGTTTGTGGAAAACTCGGGGACAAACTCCTGGTTTTCAGAGCCTTCTGGCCTTTGGAATTGTGGCAAGGGGATTGCAGCTTTAGCCAGCTCATGACTGCTGAGAAAGTCCCGGAGCTCATTGGAGCGGTCCGGAGGTTGGACCCACACTGGCCTAAGGGAAGAGCAGATCCCCGGGTCCCCCTTCTGCTGGCCCTCAGGGGTGTCAGGAGGGGGTCACTGACACCTTGTCCTGGCCTGTCCCACAACCTGGGCTGGGGGAATTTCAGAGCACCCATGCCCTTGAGACTCAATATCTCCATGGGGCAAAGCAGAGGGGCTGGGGCGACCCTGGGAGGCAGAGGAGGAATGACAGACCCCAGGATTCTTAACCCTAGGGTCCCCGCCTCTGACCCCAGCTCTTCTCCACTCCTCCCTGCCTGCAGAGTGACTTACACCCCTCTAGAGAGCCCGGAGCCACTGATGTCTCTTGTAGTCAGCTCTTCATCCTGAGAATGTCCGTGGGGGGAACAGTTATTGTTTAAACAGACTCCCCCTTCACAGGCATTTTCATCTAATGGCCTGGTTTAGGGGAAACCAAAATTGAAGCCCATCAGACACGGAGGTTGAGACGGTGGTTGGGTCGACTCGACACGGGGACCATTTATTAGGTGTTCCAGGCCTGCCAGGCTCTCCCCTGGTCCCTGCCCCTTCAAGTTCACTTTGATTTATTTCAACAGATTCTAGACTTCAGGATTTTCAAAGGCAATCACCCTCTCCTATTAGGCTTCTTTTGAAATGGAAAAGTCAGAGGAGCAGCTTGGTGCATTTCAGGTGCCAGTATAGTGGACGGGAAGGGGCAGGGAAGTTGTTTCCCTGCACCAGGGAGGTCAGAGTAAGAGCTGGAAGGAAGAATCTGCTGCAGCATGAAGGAGTTAGGTCAGACTTCAGGAAGAACTTCCAGGTCACAAAGACCGAAGCACATGTGTATTATTATTTGTATTATTATTTTCTCTAGGACTACTTTCTTCTTTCTCTTCTCACCATCAAGCCTGTATCCCCCAATGCTGAGAGGGTGTCTCCTTCTCTCTGGATAAGCCTGTGCTCACGTGATTGATGGATTAGAATGACCACTGTGCTTACCCCCCCTGGTGTCAGTCAGGACAGCCTTTTTAAAGGTTTCATAATAGGATCCAGGTCTGAATCCCAGCATTCTTAGGGAAACCTCAGCCCAGCCCCTCATCTCACTGATGAGGAAACCAATGCTCAGAGAGGCTGGGCAACGCCCGCAGGTCACGCACTTTTAGCACCGAGGCCCCAGCCTCTTGCTTCCAGCCCTGGGCTCCCTCCCCTGCAGCCCCTCCCTGTCAGGGTACAGCTTGCTGAATGGGGATTCAGGCTCCTGAGCCACCTGGCCCAGGCCAGGACCCTTATTCCCTGACCCCTTGAGGTCACTTGTGATCCCTCTTTTCCTACAGAGGTGGCTCTGTGGCTCCCTTGTTTGCACATGATGCCGCCAGCTCCCCAGGTGGGGGACACCAACTGAAGTTCCTTGAGGTGTCTATGTGTCTGGGTGTGTCTGGGTGTCTGGGTGTGCGTGGGTTGGAAGGTCTCTCCGTGTGTGTGCCTGTGTGTGTGTATCCGGGTGTGTCTTTATGTGTCTTTGTCTGTGTGTTTCTGTGTCTGTCTCCATTGACAAGTCAAGTCAGCCAAAGTCAGCAGGAGGGAGAAGGAGGGTGTCCCAGCCGGACCGAGCTAGGGCTCACCGGAGAGAGTGGGTGGCTGAACACCCTGGCGGGGGTGCGGGGAGGCCTGGAGCGGCCCAGGACGGCTGCCCAGAAGAATGAGGCTTCAGGCTGGGCACCTTCAAACTGGACGAGTCCACAAACCCAGCCATCTGCCAGCCAACAGCGTTTCTTTTTTTAACCCCTGAAAAATATAGCCTGCCCAGCCTTCTGCGACACAGCTGGTGGGGGGCGGGGGGCAGGATAATTATGGCCAGAGTGAAGGCAACACCGAGGGGCAGAGGGTGGGAGAATGGCTGTGATAGTCTGGCTTCTCCATAAACCATGGCCCATTTATTTTCAGTTTAATTGATTAATTAACTAATTTATTAATTAATTCAATACAAGGATATTAAGGACTATATCCTGTGTTAAAAATGTGGCTCCCATTTGCTGGCACCTAAACACAGGACTGGGTGCTCTGCACGCATTATTTCATCCCCAGGTGCGCCCTTACGGTAACTTTCCATGAATTAGACGAAGGACCCCCTTTCTGCCAGATGCGGCCTCCAGGTAGGACAAGTCACTTGCCAAGTCCCAGGCAGGGTGAGTTTGAGCCTCCCAGCATTCCCAACTAGGTGGCTTCTTCTTCTTCTTCTTCTTTTTTTTTAAGATTATTTATTTATTTGATAGTGAGAGAGAGAGAGAGAGAGCGCACAAGCAGAGGGAGCGCAGGCAGAGGGAGAAGCACGTTCCCTGTTGAGCAGGGAGCCCGATGCAGGACTCGATCCCGGGACCCTGGGATCATGACCTGAGCCAAAGGCAGACGCTTCACCGACTGAGCCACCCAGACGCCCCTAAATGGTTGGCTTCTTGCACCCCAGCCCTGCCCTGTGAGGTCAGCATCGTGGTCCTTGTCCTCCCGGTGGGAAACTGAGGGACCCTGGGCAGAAGGAGTCAGGCAGGCTGTGCCCAGGGACCAGGCCTCCCCGGAAGTGAGTCGAGCGTCCCGCAAGCCCAGAGCAGTGCACGTTGGCTGGGCAGAGCCACTGGATGGCAGGAGCTCTCTGGCCTTCGCTTCAGTCTCTGTAGAATGCGCCCCGCTGAGGTGCGCGTGGCCACGGGGTGCGCGCCTCAAGGGCAGTTTGGCGTCCGGTGGTTTATGGATCCCAGGCCTGGGAGTGGAGCAGGATCTTGGCAGGTGCTGGCTGCGTGAAGAAAAGGCATGAATGAATGCATGCTCTAGGTCCTTCCATCAGAGACTTCGGTCTGACTGGGTAAATGAGACATGTATTTGGGGCCATTACATGTGTCAGCAAAGAGAGTTCATGCTTTGCCAACATCTATTCTTTCAGCGAACATTCATTGAGCTCACACTATGGGCCAGGCAGGGTGCCAGGCACTGGATGAACCATGGTGAACAAGTTGCCTGGTTCTAGCCTGGCAGAGTCTGGAATTCTGGAGGAGGGGGTGCCTGAGGGGGTCTTCGGGAAGGGGCAGGGGTGTTGGATGAGGGGCATGGAGGGAGAGAGGGCAGGCCAGTAGGGGAAGGGTCATTCCTGCTATCCTCAGACTCCCCAGACCTTCCCTTGACCTATGCGGGTGCTATCTGTGGAAATTAGGCATTGGGCTGAAAGGGGGGGGGTCTGAGTCTCCCCAGGCCGGGGCACATTTGAGCACAGGGTCAGCCTGCAGATCAGCCAGGAGGACTGAGGTGCTGATGGGGAGGGAGGCCACTGCCAGCCACTCTCCCCCAGCTCCCTGGCACTGTGCCGAGCACCCTCCCTGGGACAAGGACAGTCACACGTCACAGCTCTAATTGAAGCGGCTTCTGCAGTCTGGGACGAGATGCTCTTGCAATCCTAAGAGGGCTTCATGGCTCCCTCTCTCTCTCTTCCCCTGCCTGCCTCTAAGGCCGGCCCTCTTCTGGGATTTTTCACAACCCCCCCCAAGGAGGGCGGGGGCTCCAGCTTCTCCCTGACTGAGGGATTCTTTCCCTGGCTTGTGTTAGCATGCCGGCCAGGCCACCTGTTACACTTTGCAAACCAGTGCTGGAGGGAGACTAGCAGGCTGTGGGCCATAGGCTGGGGATTCCCCTAGCCTAGTGGGGTTCTGGGGAGGAGGGGGCCTCAAGCGGAAAGGGGCCCTTCTGACAGGCTGTGAGACTAGGGGCAAGTGGAATTGCCTCACTGGGCCTCAGTTTCCCCCCGTGTGCTAGGCGGGAACCGGGAGCGGTGGGGCGTGCAAATGAACATGCCACATGGGGGCACACGCCACGTGCATGCGGACGTGTGAGAAGAGGCCTTGCGGGTGGGGGTTCTAGTGACGCACAGGGGTGGGGAGGAGCGCAACCCCTTTGCATCGCTGTGTTTTGCTGTACTTCTCAGGGTGTGTGTCAGAGGCTGCGTTTCCTGACCCTCGACCTTTGAAGTCAGGAGGGCCCCCACACGTCCTCCGGTAGCTGAGCTGACACCCGCAGGGGGGGAGGGGGCAAGGAAGGGGGCTTCCAGGAGAGGGCGCCGGTGGGGCGTGGCGGGAGGGGAAAGACTGCGGGGGCGGGTGTGGCGGGGTGGAGGGGCGCTTTGCGAGCACCCGGCCTTCCGGCGGTGGAGGTGCGGCGTCGGGGGGTGAGCGCCCAGGTGCTCTCTCTTTAAAAGGCCGGCGGAAGCGCCACGCGCTCGGCCCGCACTCGCAGCGCAAACTTGCCGGGCTGGGCTCGCGCCTTCCCGAGTGCGGCAGCGGCAGTGGGCGCAGGGGCTGAGCGGCTGTGGTCCCCTCGCCCCCTCGTGCTCCCGGGCGCTCCCGCCCCCTCCCGCAGCCTCCCCTCTCCGCGTCTTCCTCGCTCCCCCTGTCTCTCGCTCGCTCTCCAGCGCGCTCTCTCGCTCGCTCTCATTTTTTCCTGCTGCTGCTGCTGCCGCCGCTGCCGCGGCGCCGCTGGGCGCCCGCATCTTGGCCGGCTGCGCTCGCCGGTAGGCTCCCGCTCCACTCCCTTCCCCTCCCGGAGCCCCCGGCTGGAGCCCGCTCCCCGGAGCCGCCTCGCCCGCTCCCTTCGGCTCGGACGCCGGGCTCCGCGGGACCGGAGCAGGACCGGCCGCCGCTCCCTAGCTCGCTTGCTCGCTTGCTCGCTTGCTCGCTCTCGCCGGAGCAGCAGGAGAACGCCGCGCGCTTGGAGGCAGCTCCGGCCGGGCAGCCGCCAGCTCATCCCCGCTGCGTCCGGGACTCCGGGCGGCTCCGCGCCCGGCTCGGTCCGCAGCGTCAGCTCGGTCCTCCGCGGCCCGGGCTCTGGGCATCGCGAGCAGCAAGCCTCCGCCGCCGCCTCTCTGCGCCCCCGGGGCAGGCGGGGAGCGCAACCGACCCCTCGCCGCGGCTCAGACCTCGCCGGCGCGCGGTGAGTTGTGGCCCGCGGGGAACGCCGGAGGGGACCGTGCCCTCCGGCCTCTGGGGCGCGGGCTGCGGCGGGGACATCGGGGCTCGGGGAGGTGGCCTCTGACGAGCTCCCGCGCTCAGGGCTGCCCGGAGGAGGGCCGGCGGACCCGAGCCCTCGGGGCTGGAGGGCGCGGGACCGAGGCGAGAGGGTCTCCCTTCGGGGCTGGGGCCGGCTCTCCGAATGCCCCCGAGGGAGGGAATGGGGCAGCGGCTTTTTTTGCGGGCCTGGGAGAAGTGTCTCTGTGTAGGGGGGTTATGTCGGGTTCTGCCGGATGGGGGGTCGGGCCAGCTCTCAGTTGGGGCGGCGGCATTAGCGCGCCCCCTCTGCGGAGGGGCAGGGAGGGCGGGGGCTCGGGGCGTTATTTGCACCCCTTCCCCGCCGTCTCCCGGCGGGAGGGCTGGCAGCGCCAGCCTCGCGCGCCTCGGCTCCTTTCCGTTGTACCGCGTCCCGCTCCCCTGGCCGCCCCAGCGCCACCTTCGCCACCGGCCGAGCCCGGCAGCCGGTCGCTTGCGGCCGCGGTGGGTTGGGACGGCGCTCCAGGGTCTGGGGTCTCCCCGCGGCCCCGGGACATCACTGTCAGGTGCTCCTCGCATCGGCCCCGACTCTCTCCGGGACCTTGGTGAACCTGAGCTTCTATGGGGCTTCCGGACGGGTGGTCAGGCCGTGTGTGTGTGTGTGTGTGTGTGTGTGGTGTGTGTGTGTATATATGTGCGTGTGTATGTATGTGTTGGGGGGTCCCCTCGGGGTCGGGCTTTCCCGGCGCCCAGGAACTGGCAGTGCCCCCTCCCAGCGCGGGGGCGGGGGCTGCGAGGTGGAGGCCCGGACTGAGAGCGGCGCCCCCGCACCGGGGCGGTCTGAGGCTGTTTGTGCTGAAATGGGGCGACTGTAGCGGCGGCAGGGAGTCCTGAGGCCCAACGTACGAGCGCCCCCTGCCCCCAGGCCACGAGTGACACCCCCTCCTTCAGACTTAAGGTCCTTTTTGGAGGAGGCTTCTTGTTTCCATACCCCTCTCGTCACCGTGCCTGCCCCTGGGTGCGGGGAGAGCTGCTTTGCGGGACTGAGCTAGGCTTTTCGAATGGGGTGCCCGAATCCACGTGTTTGTTGGAGCGGTGGTTAGTCTGTCTGACCCTCTGTCGTCAGTCGGAAAGCTCTCGGTGATGGGGGAGGGAGTACTGTGTGTGTGTGTGTGTGTGTGTGTGTGTGTATGTGTGTGCATGCGCGCGTTCCCATCATAGTCCTCCATTCTGGGGTGAGAGCGGGGCCTAGGGCAGCCAGTGCTCTAAGTCTTCATCCTGGACATCCCCTTCCCACAGCCCACTACTCAGCCTCACATCCCTAGGGCTGGCTCATGGTGGAAATTAAGAATGTTCTAATTCCCATCTCCCCCCCTCCCTCAGCCTGCGCTGGGCCTGCCCCACTTTCCCCCCTGAGATCCCCAGGGGATGCCAGGCCTTAGGCTCTGGGTCTGCATGCTGAGCTCCTCCGAGGCCAGTGCCTGGCATGTGGGAGAACTTCAATCAAGAGGTGAGGACCCGCAGGGAGCCTTTTCCTGGTGACCTTTCCTGAGGAGGCAGAGAAAATTCCCACAGAGGTGTCTGGAGAGGTGTGGGTCGCCTCTCCTGGGCAGGCTCTGGGGGCCAGTGGTGAGGACCCCTGAAGAGGACCTGTCTACAGTGGAGAGTGAGGGTCAGAGCCCTTGTCCCTTCCCCTGGTCTGCACAGAAAACCACTTGGAGGGCCTCTTAGGTGTTAGTCAGAGTCCTGTCCTTGTCATGGGGTGGGGGGCCTGAGCCTCTGCTTAGTCTGGGATGGGCATGCCTGCCCACTCATGAATTAGGTGACCACTGTCTTCACCTTCCTCCAACTTCTGTCTGTTAGCCATAAACTTTCCCCCACCTGTCACCACCGTCAACCTGTCAGAGACAAGAATACCAAAAGTTATATCCCGCTGAGGTCGTAGTTACTGCAAGGGCTACCCCTCCCTGGGACATCTGCATTTAAGAGAGGCCCAGAGAGGCCCAGAGAGGGAGATGGCAATGTTTAACCCAAAAGAACGCTCTGCTGCGGGTGGGTCTCAGGCGAGAGATGTATGGGATGTATGGGAAGGGGGGGAGACAGGCAGCAGGCACAGAGAACGGGTCCTGAGCAGGCAGAGGGGGAGGAGGGGAGGCAGGAGCACATCAGGAGTTGAGCTGCTTTCTCGGCCTCAGTGGCCTAGCGTAGGCCGCTCCTGTCTTCCTCCCTCATCCCTCCTCCCCCACCCTGCGGTCTGGGCGGCTTCATTCTGTTGGAGGCGTGACGTCCCCAGGAGGAGTGCCTCGCACAGCGGCAGACAGGCAGCCTGAGGTAGGTGAGAGCACCAGTGAGCGATGGCGAGCGAGCTGAGCGAGCGAGGGAACCAGCCGGAGCAGCGTCTAGCAGGAAGAGTGGTGGGTGGGCCCAGGCCAGGAAAGCACTGAGGGGGTCTCCGGCCCAGCTTCCAGGATGCTTGGCCACACCCGAACCCACCCTGCTGCAGGGGGACAGCTGGCAGGAAAAGATGGGACCGGGACCCACGGGTTTCTGCGCTTTATAATTACAGCTGGAAGACACATCCTCTTCCCTAGACAAGTGTGGAGCCTGCAGCCCCTAATTACCACCCACCCCAAGACATCTGTCCACCCTGCTGTCCTCCTCTGCTCGGCCGAGAACCTAACTTTGCAGTGGGCAGGCACCGCTGGCAGCCTGGGCAGCTGGGCCCCGCTGGCTGCTGGCTGGAAGGTTATCTCACTTTGCAGAGTGGAAACTGCCTTTGCTTCCCGGAGAAGGCGTGGGGGGAGCTGGCATCGGGGCTCGGGCCCTGCTTGCTGGGGCTGCCAGGAGAGCTGCTGGCTGGCTGGGCCGGCCTGAGGGAGGAGACCCCGGGGGCTTCCCTGGGTGGGCAGCCCGGCCTGGGGCCAAGGACGCTAGCTTTCTGTGGCTCCCACCCAGCCTGCTGCCGGCTCCTGGAAAGAGCAAGGAGGGCTTGTTTTCATGTCAACTCTACCCTAGTTAGCAGGGGACTATCAAAAATTAATTTAGAGATTTCACTGCCTTTGGCCCTTGCAGAACGCAGGCTGCCTTTTCCTGGCTCCTGGGAACTCCGTCTCTTTCCTGGCTGTCTACCTTCTCTGGCCTCCCTCTGTCCTCTCGCCCTGCCTCTCTCCCAGTGTCCCCCTGCTGCCTTGCAGCTCAACCCCAGGCTCGAAGCTCTGCATGACAGACAAGCTTCCTTCTCCCCACCAGTCCTGGAGTCAAGCTCCGGGGGCTTCTGCCTCGGCTCCCCCTCCCCCCTGCTCCCCCACCTCTCTTTCCCTGCCCGAGCCTGCTCCCGACAAGGAGGCGTATCAGCAGAATTTGCTTGGCCAAGACAGGCCTACCCCGCAGCCCTGACCATCCCGTCTCTTAGCCCGCAGGCCTGAGAGAGCCTCTTCCAGCCTGTCCGTTGTTTCTTTTGGCTCCTTGGAAAAACGAGCACCACAAGGATAGAAAAAATCACCCCTTAAATTAAAGCTGATGACTCCCGTCGAAATGTTTTATTATTAAGCTCACCGGTTAGCAATCTCGTGGCAGCAGCGAGGCATAAATAGATGTGTACACACGTAGATTAAATAAATTGGGGAACGCGGTACATAATGACATTATCTGGACCCCATTCAATTAAGGTAGATATTATCTGCGGTAATTGGGAAATGCCAGCCTATAATGACAGCCCATGCCATTTTGGGCTGAGCCACGGCTGACTAGCTGGCTGTGGTGTCTAGCCTCCTGGTTCTGCAGAAAGCTGGCTGCCCGCTGGCTGTGACGCGGGGAGTCCCAGGAGAGCTCTGCCAGCTGCGGGTCCCAGGCTGGGTCCTACCCTCAGCCCTCCCTCCCCTCCGCCCCTCAGGGGGACAGGAGCTAGCCCCCACACCTGTTTTCTGGCGGGGGCTGTGACTTCTAGTAAAAGCACTGTCATTACTGTGGCTCACACCTTTACCAGCGACTTTAGATTTTAGAAATGCAGGCTGGGGACTTGACCTGGAATCCTAGGTTTCTAGTGAGTGATTACCTCTCAGGTGTCACTGCCCCTTCTCCCTGCCTGGCTTCAGTGTGGCCTAGGGAGGGGAGTGTCACCCACAACCGTGGTCATGTTCCTGGCTGTGCCGGACAGCGGAGTCTGGGCTTTGCCCTGCTAAGCCACTCCGGGCCCTAGCCGTCCAGGGCAGTGCTGGAGTTGGGGGAGCTCTGATTTAAGGAGGGGGGGACAGAAAGAAGGAGGAGAGAGGAAGAAACCGCATTAGCCGGGAAGCCCACAATAGCACCAGCTGCAAACAAGGACACTTGCCCACTGGATTGTGCCAGAAGACTGGGGGGGGGGGCGGGAGGAGTTGGGGCAAGCAGGAGAGGCCTGGAGGTCTGCACAGGAGTGGGGGCTAGCAGGTGGAGGCGATTTGGGCTCTGGCTCTGGGGGAGGAGGAAGGCCAGTGTTGGGCCTTGCGTGGGCTGAACTGGCAGGGGACAAGGGGGGGCCCAGGGCTGATGAGATGGGCTTGCTTTGCCCTCCAGCGGTTGCGAGCTGCTGAGGCCTTAGCAGGTGGCGGCTCTTTGAGTTCGTCATGAATCCTTGCCTGTCATGGTGCTCCCAGGCTCTCCAGTGGGCCCCCATTTCTCCAGCCACACCGGTCTTGTTTGATCTTGTACTCGATGCCCTCTCTGACCTCCTCTCCTGCCTCTCTCCCTTCCCACGGGCCTCCAGGTGCGCTGGCTTTTTTGCCGGATCTTGAACGATGAATGCTAAGCGCAAGCTCGGGGACTTTGCACTTGCTTCCCTCTACCTGGGACACCTCTCCCAGAGATGGCTCATGCTTTTATTGTTTTTAGCTGCTGCTCCTATACCACCTCCTCAGAGAAGCCTTCCCTGACTGTCTTTTTCTGGAAAAGCCGCAGAGTCTTGACCTCTCTCCTTACCTGCTGGGATTCCTCAAAGTGCTGTTCCTCTTCGTGCAGGTGTATTCCTCGCCTGTCCCGTGCCACCCCTAGGCCGGCCCCCACAGGGCAGGTGCTAGTGCCCGTCATTCCCAGCGGTTTCCCAGTGCCCAGAGCAGAGCCCGCAACAGTAGGCGCTCAGCACATGGTTGAACGACACGGTCAATAACTGGATGGCCATGGCAGAAGAGATTGTATTCTATGCCTGACCACACGGGCGTTGTAAGAATTCAGTGCCAGGTCCGAGTCCTACCCTGCGGATGCAGAATGCTGCTGCAGACCCTGCCCTGGGCATCGCCTGTGGCTGCCTGCTGGCTCGGGGCAAGGAGCTGCCCATGTCCTGTTGCTTATTGAGAACTTCCTGTGTTCCGAGCCTTGGGCTAGGCACAGGGGATACAGAGATGAGGGTGGCCCATGCAGGCCCTTAAAATCTTCCAGGCTCATCATTGCCGAATAACAGAGAGAAAGGCGCGAATGTGCGAGAAGGAGGGAACAGGAACTGGGATAATCAAGGCAGGCTTCTTGGAGGAGGAAGGGTCTCAGTTGCTACCTGAAGGGTGAGAGTCACAGGGAGAAGGCTGGAGGGAGTCATAGAGTGGGCGGAAGCCCAGCGATGGATTGAGTTT